>NC_142467.1:114550000-114886250 GCF_049115385.1 Moschus berezovskii
GAAAGCTGATCGCCAAAGAACTGATGCTTTCGAACTGTGGTATTGGAGAAGACTCTTCAGAGTCCCTTGGACTGCAAGAAGATCCAACCAGTCCATTCTAAGGGAGATCAATCGTCGGTGTTCATTGGAAGGACTGATGCTAAAGCTGAAATTGCAATACTTCGGCCACCTCATGCGATGAGTTGACTCACTGGAAAAGATTCTGATGCTAGGAGAGGTTGGGGGCTGAAGGAGAAGGGGACGACAGAGAATGAGATGGCTGGATAGCATCACCGACTCTGTGGCCATGAGTTTGAGTGAACTCCGGGAGTTGGTGTAGGACAGGGAGGCCTAGCGTACAGTGACTCATGGGGTCGCGGAGAGTTGGACACGACTGAGCGACTGAACTGAACTGAACTGAATAAAGTGTGTCAAATACCCTTTTCCCTTTCAGGCGGGAATGTGGGATTTCTCTTGAAATTCTGCAGCGCAAAATTTCTTCATCTCGCATTGAGGGGATAATTTTGTGGTGTTTCTCGAATTGCGGTGGGAAGCTGGGGGTATTCCTCGAGGTGCGAAGGGGACCTCAGGAACTCACTCGAGTTACTTCAGGGAAGTCAGGTCCCCGATTGTGCTGGAAGGGGAACTTCCGGATTACTCTCGAGCCGTTAAATGGGAATATTGCCTCTTCTCGATTTGAGTCCTTAAAGTGTGTTCTCCTCTCCATTGAGGACGGATGTTAGGCATCATTCTGATTTGCCTAAAGGGAGTCAAGTTCCCTTTTGCCTTTCAAGCGGGAATGTGGGATATCTCTTGAGATTCTGCAGTGCAAAATTTCCTCATCTCGCATGGAGGGGATAATTATGTGCTGTTACACGAATTGGGCTGGGAAGCTGGGGGTGCTTCTAGAGTTGCGATGGGGACCTCAGGAACTCGCTGGGGTTGCTTCAGGGAAGTCAGGTCCCCTTTGATGTAGGAAGGGGAACTTCCGGTTTCCTCTCCAGGCCTTAAATGTGAACAGGGGCTCATCTCGAATTGAGTCCATACAGTGTGTTCTCTTCTCCAAAGGGGACGGCTGTGTGAGGGAACTTTCTGAGTCGAATAAAGGGTGTCAAGTACCTTTTTGCTTTCAAGAGGGAATGTGGTATTTCTCTTGAGATACTGCATCGCAAAATTTCCTCCTCTCACATTGAGGGGATAATTTTGGGGTGTTTCTCGAGTTGCTGCGGGAAGCTGGGGGTGCTTCTCAGGTTGCGACGGGGACTTCAGGAACTCGCTTGGGTTGCTTCAGGGAAGTCAGGACCCCTATTTTGTTGGAAGGGGAACCTCCGGTTTACTCTCCAGCCGTTAATGGGAATAGGGGCTCATCTTGAATTGAGTCCATAAAATGTGTTCTCCTCTCCAATGGGGACTCATATTACTGAAATTTCTGAGTCGAATAAAGGGTGTCAAGTACCCATTGCCTTTGAAGAGGGAATGTGGTATTTCACTTGAGATTCTGAAGCACAAAATTTCCTCATCTCGCATTGAGTCTATAATATTGTGGTGTTTCTATAGTTGCGGGGAGAAGCTGGGGGTACTTCTCGAATTGCGTCGGGGACCTCAGGAACTCGCTCGGGTTGATTCAGGGAAGTCAGGTCCCCTTTCGTTTTGGCATAGGAACGACTGGTTTACTCTGGAGCCGTTAAATGGGAATAGGGCCTCCTCTGGAATTGAGTCCTTAAAGTGTGTTCTCCTCTCCAATGGGGACGGCTGTGTGAGGGAACATTTTGAGTCGCATAAAGGGTGTCAAGTACCCTTTTGCCTTTCAAAAGGGAATGTGGTATTTCTCTTGAGATGCAGCACAAAATTTCCTCACCTCGCATTGCGGGGAAAATTTTGTGGTTTTTCACGTGCTGCGGCGGGAAGCTGGGGTAACAGCTCGAGTTGCGACGGGGACCCCAGGAAGTCGCTCTGGTTGCTTCAGGGAAGTCAGGTCCCCATTGGAGTTGGAAGGGGAACTTCCGGTTTACTCTCCAGCCGTTAAATGGGAATAGGGGCTCATCTCGTATTGAGTGCATAAAGTGTGTTCTCCTATCCAACGCGGACAGCTCTGTGAGGGAAATTTCTGAGTCGCAAAAAGGGTGTCCTGTACCCTTTTGCCTTGCAAGAAGGAATGTGGTATTTCTCTTGAAATTCTGCAGCGCATAATTTCTTCATCTCGCATTGAGGGGATAATTTTGTGGTGTTTCTCAAATTGCGGCGGGATGCTGGGGGTACTTCTCGAGTTGCGACGGGGACGTCAGGAACTCGCTGGGGTTTCTTCAGGGAAGTCAGGTCCCCTATGGTGTTGGAAGGGGATCTTGCGGTTTCCTCTCGAGCCCTTAAATGTGAACAGGGCCTCATCTAGAATTGAGTCCATAAAGTGTGTTCTCCTCTCTAATGTGGATGGCAGTGAGAAAACTTTCTGAGTCGAATAAAGGGTGTCAAGTACCTTTTTGCCTTTCAAGAGGGAATGTGGTATTTCTCTTGAAATTCTGCATCGTAAAAATATCCTCATCTCGCTTAGAGGGGATAATTTTGTGGTGTTTCTCGAGTTGAAACGGGAAGCTGGGGGTGCTTCGCGAGTTGCGACGGGACTTCAGGAAATCGCTGGGGTTGCTTAAAGGAAGTCAGGTCCCCTTTGGTGTTGGAAGGGGAACTTCCGGTTTCCTCTCAAGCCCTTCAATGTGCACAGGGGCTCCTCTCGAATTTGGTCCGTAAATGTGTTCTCCTCTTCAAAGGGGACGGCTGTGTGAGGGAACTTTCTGAGTGGAATAAAGGGTGTCAAGTATCTTTTTGCCTTTCCAGAGGAAATGTGGTATTTCTCTTCAGATGCTGCATCGCCAAATTTCCTCAACTCGCATGGAGGGGATAATTTTGGGGTGTTTCTCGAGTTGCGGCGGGAAGCTGGGGGTGCTCCTCGAGTTGCGACGGGGACCTCAGGAACTCGCTGGGGTTGCTTCAGGGAAGTCAGGTCCCCTTTGGTGTTGGAAGGGGAACTTCCGGTTTCCTTTCGAGCCCTTCAATGTGCACAGGGGCTCCTCTCGAATTGAGTCCGTAAAATGTGTTCTCCTCTCCAAAGGGGACGGCTGTGTGAGGGAATTTCTGAGTCGAATAAAGGGTGTCAAGTACCTTTTTGCCTTTCCGGAGGGAATGTGGTATTTCTCTTGAGATGCTGCATTGCCAAATTTCCTCATCTCGCATGGATGGGATAATTTTCGGGTGTTTCTCGAGTTGCGGCGGGAAGCTGGGGGTGCTTCTAGAGTTGCGACGGGGACCTCAGGAACTCGCTGGGGTTGCTTCAGGGAAGTCAGGTCCCCTTTGGTGTTGGAAGGGGAACTTCCGGTTTCCTCTCGAGCCCTTCAATGTGCACAGGGGCTCCTCTCGAATTGAGTCCGTAAAATGTGTTCTCCTCTCCAAAGGGGACGGCTGTGTGAGGGAATTTCTGAGTCGAATAAAGGGTGTCAAGTACCTTTTTGCCTTTCCGGAGGGAATGTGGTATTTCTCTTGAGATGCTGCATCGCCAAATTTCCTCATCTCGCATGGATGGGATAATTTTGGGGTGTTTCTCGAGTTGCGGCGGGAAGCTGGAGGTGCTTCTAGAGTTGCGACGGGGACCTCAGGAACTCGCTGGGGTTGCTTCAGGGAAGTCAGCTCCCCTTTGGTGTTGGAAGGGGAACTTCCGGTTTCCTCTCGAGCCCTTCAATGTGCACAGGGGCTCCTCTCGAATTGAGTCCGTAAATTGTGTTCTCCTCTCCAAAGGGACGGCTGTGTGAGGGAACTTTCAGAGTCGAATAAAGGATGTCAAGTACCTTTTTGCCTTTCCAGAGGGAATGTGTTATTTCTCTTGAAATGCTGCATCGCCAAATTTCCTCATCTCGCATGGAGGGGATAATTTTGGGGTGTTTCTCGAGTTGCGGCGGGAAGCTGGGGGTGCTTCTCGAGGTGCGACCGGGACCTCAGGAACTCGCTGGGGTTGCTTCAGCGAAGTCAGGTCTCCTTTGGTGTTGGAAGGGGAACTTCCGGTTTCCTCTCGAGCCCTTCAATGTGCACAGGGGCTCCTGTCGAATTGAGTCCGTCAAGTGTGTTCTCCTAACCAAAGGGGACGGCTGTGTGAGGGAACCTTCTGAGTCGAATAAAGGGTGTCAAGTACCTTTATGCCTTTCCAGAGGGAATGTGGTATTTCTCTTGAGATGCTGCATCGCCAAATTTCCTCATCTCGCAAGGAGGGGATAATTTTGGGGTGTTTCTCGAGTTGCGGCGGGAAGCTGGGGGTGCTTCTCGAGTTGGGAAGGGGACCTCAGGAACTCGCTGGGGTTGGTTCAGGGAAGTCAGGTCCCCCTTGGTGTTGGAAGGGGAACTTCCGGGTTCCTCTCGAGCCCTTAAATGTGCACAGGGGCTAATCTCGAATTGAGTCCATAAAGTGTGTTCTCCTCTAAAAGGGGACGGCTGTGTGAGGGCACTTTCTCTGTGGAATAAAGTGTGTCGAGTACCTTTTTGCCGTTCAAGAGGGATTGTGGTATTTCTCTTGAGATGCTGCATCGCAAAATTTCCTCATCTCGCTTTGAGGGGATAATTTGGTAGTGTTTCTCGAGTTTCTGCAGGATGGTGGTGGTGCTTCAACAGTTGGGACGAGGACCTCAGCAACTCGCTGGGGTAGCTTCAGGGAAGTCAGTTCCCCTTTGGTGTTGGAAGGGGAACTTCTGGGTTCCTCTCAGCCCTTAAATGTGCACAGGAGCTCATCTCGAATTGAGTCCATAAAGTTTGTTCTCCTCTAAAAGGGGACGGCGTGTGAGGGAACTTTCTGAGTGGAATAAAGGGTGTCAAGTACCTTTTTGCCTTTCAAGCGGGAATGTCGTATTTCTCTTGAGATGCTGCATCGCAAAATTTCCTCATCTCGCATGGAGGGGATAATTTTGGGGTGTTTCTCGATATGCGGCGGGAACCTGGGGGTGCTTCTTGAGTTGTGACGGGGACCTAAGGAACTCGCTGGGGTTGCTTCAGGGAAGTCAGGTCCCCTTTGCTGTTGGAAGGGGAACTTCCGTGTTACTCTCGAGCCCTTTAATGTGCACAGGGGCTCATGTCGAATTGAGTCTATAAAGTGTGTTCTCCTCTAAAAGGGAACGGCTGTGTGAGGGAAATTACTGAGTCGAACAAATGGTGTCATGTAACTTTCTGCCTTTCAAGAGGGAATGTGGTATTTCTCTTGATATGCTGCATCGCAAAATTCCTCATCTCGCATTGAGGGGGCAATTTTGGGGTGTTCTCGAGTTGCCCCCGGAAGCTGGGGATGTTTCTCGAGTTGCGACGGGGACCTTAGTATCTCGCTGGGGTTGCTTCAGGGAAGTCAGGTCCACTTTGCTGTTGGAAGGGGAACTTCCGGGTTCCTCTCCAGCCCTTAAATGTGCACAGGGGCTCATCTCGATTTGAGTCCATAAAGTGTGTTCTCCTCTAAAAGTAGACGGCTTTGTGAGGGAACTTTCTGAGTGGAATAAAGGGTGTCAAGTACCTTTTTTCCTTTCAAGAGGGAATGTGGTGTTTCTCTTGAGATGCTGCATCGCAAAATTTCCTCATCTTGCTTTGAGGGGATAATTTTGGGGTGTTTCTCGAGTTGCGGCGGGAAGCTGGTGGTGCTTCAAGACTTGCGACTGGGACCTGAGCAACTCGCTGGGGTTGCTTCAGGGAATTCAGCTCCCCTTTGGTGTTGGAATGGGAACTTTCCGTTTCCTCTCGAGCCCTTCAATGTGCACAGGGGCTCCTCTCGAATTGAGTCCGTAAAGTGTGTTCTCCTCTCCAAAGGGGACGGCTGTGTGAGGGAACTTTCTGAGTCGAATAAAGGGTGTCAAGTACCTTTTTGCCTTTCCAGAGGGAATGTGGTATTTCTCGTGAGATTCTGCATCGCCAAATTTCCTCATCTCGCATGGAGGGGATAATTTTCGGGTGTTTCTCGAGTTGCGGCTTGAAGCTGGGGTGCTTCTCGAGTTGCGACGGGGACCTCAGGAACTCGCTGGGATTGCTTCAGTGAAGTCAGGTCCCCTTTGTTATTGGAAGGGAAACTTCCGGGTCCCTCTCGAGCCCTTCAATGTGCACAGGGGCTCCTCTCGAATTGAGTCCGTGAAGTATTTTCTCCTCTCAATGGGGACGGCTGTGTGAGGTAACTTTCTGAGTCGAACAAAGGGTGTCAAGTACCTTTTTGCCTTTCCAGAGGGAATGTGGTATTTCTCTTGAGATGCTGCATCGCCAAATTTCCTCGTCTCGCATGGAGGGGATAATTTTGGGGTGTTTCTCGAGTTGCGGCGGGAAGCTGAGGGTGCTTCTCGAGTTGCGACGGGGACCTCAGGAACTCGCTGGGGTTGCCACAGGGAAGTCAGGTCCCCTTTGGTGTTGGAAGGGGAACTTCCGGTTTCCTCTCGAGCCCTTCAATGTGCACAGGGGCTCCCCTCGAATTGACTCCGTAAAGTGTGTTTTCCCCTCCAAAGGGGACGGCTGTGTGAGGGAACTTTCTGAGTCGAATAAAGGGTGTCAAGTACCTTTTTGCCTTTCCAGAGGGTATGTGGTATTTCTCTTGAGATGCTGCATCGCCAAATTTCCTCATCTCGCATGGAGGGGATAATTTGGGGTGTTTCTCGAGTTGCGGCGGGAAGCTGGGGGTGCTTCTCGAGTTGCGACGGGGACCTCAGGAACTAGCTGGGGTTGCTTCAGGGAAGTCAGGTCCCCTTTGCTGTTGGAAAGGGGAACTTCCGGTTTCCTCTCGAGCCCTTCAATGTGCACAGGGGCTCCTCTCGAATTGAGTCCGAGAAGTGTTTTCTCCTCTCAAAGGGGACGGCTGTGTGAGGGAACTTTCTGAGTCGAATAAAGGGTGTCAAGTACCTTTTTGCCTTTCCAGAGGGAATGTGCTATTTCTCTTGAGATGCTGCATCGCCAAATTTCCTCATCTCGCATGGAGGGGACAATTTTGGGGTGTTTCTCGAGTTGCGGCGGGAAGCTGGGGTGCTTCTCGAGTTGCGACGGGGACCTCAGGAACTCGCTGGGGTTGCGTCAGGGATGTCAGGTCACCTTTGGTGTTGGAAGGGGAACTTCCGGTTTCCTCTCGAGGCCTTCAATGTGCACAGGGTCTCCTCTCTTATTGAGTCCTTAAAGTGTGTTCTCCTCTCCAAAAGGGACGGCTGTGTGAGGGAACTTTCTGAGTCGAATAAAGGGTGTCAAGTACCTTTTTGCGTTTCCAGAGGGAACGTGGTATTTCTCTTGAGATGCTGTATCGCCAAATTTCCTCATCTCGCATGGAGGGGATAATTTTGAGGTGTTTCTCGAGTTGCGGCGAGAAGCTGGGGGTGCTTCTCGAGTTGCCACGGGGACCTCAGGAACTCGCTGGGGTTGCTTCAAGGAAGTCAGGTCCCCTTTCTTGTTGGAAGGGGAGCATCCTGTTTCCCTTCGAGCCCTTCAATGTGCACAGGGGTTCCTCACGAATTGAGTCCGTAAAGTGTGTTCTCTTCTCCAAAGGGAACGTCTGTGTGAGGGAACTTTCTGAGTCGAATAAAGGGTGTCAAGTACCTTTTTGCCTTTCCAGAGGGTATGTGCTATTTCTATTGAGATGCTGCATCGCCAAATTTCCTCATCTCGCATGGAGGGGATAATTTTGTGATGTTTCTCGAGTTGTGGCGCGAAGCTGGGGGTTCTTCTTGAGTTGCGACGGGGAACTCAGGAATTCACTGGGCTTGCTTCAGGGAAGTCAGGTCCCCATTTGTGTTGGAAGGGGAACTTCCGGTTTCCTCTCGAGCCCTTCAATGTGCACAGGGGATCCTCACGAATTGAGTCCGTAGAGTGTGTTCTCCTCTCCAAAGGGGACGGCTGTGTGAGGAAACTTTCTGAGTCGAATAAGGGGTGTCAAGTACCTTTTTGCCTTTCCAGAGGGAATGTGGTGTTTCTCTTGAGATGTTGCATCGCCAAATTTCCTCATCTCGCATGGAGGGGATAATTTTGGGGTGTTTCTCGAGTTGCGGCGGGAAGCTGGGGGGTGCTTCTCGAGTTGCGACGGGGACCACAGGAACTCGCTGTGGTTGCTTCACGGAAGTCAGATCCCCTTTGGTGTTGGAAGGGGAACTTCCGGTTAACTCTCGAGTCCTTAACTGTGCACAGGGTCTCATCTCGAATTGAGTCCATAAAGTGTGTTTTCCTCTCCAAAGGGGACGGCTGTGTGAGGGAACTTTCTGAGTCGAATAAATGGTGTCAATTAGTTTTGCCTTTCAAGAAGGAATGTGGTATTTCTCTTGATATTCTGCATCGCAAAATTTACTCATCTCGCATGGAGGGGATAATTTTGGGTGCTTCTCGAGTTGCGACGGGTACCTCAGGAACTCGCTGGGGTTGCTTCAGGGAAGTCAGGTCCGCTTTGGTGTTGGAAGGGGAATCTCCGGTTTCCCCTCGAGCCCTTATATGTGCACAGGGTCTCATCACGAGTTGAGTCCATAAAGTGTGTTCTCCTCTCCAAAGGGGACGGCTGTGTGAGGGAACTTTCTGAGTCGAATAAAGGGTGTCAAGTACCTTTTTACCTTTCAATAGTGAATGTGGTATTTCTCTTGAGATGCTGCATTGAAAATTTCCTCATCTCGCATGGAGGGGATAATTTTGGGCTTTTTCTCGAGTTGCGGCGGAAACCGGAGTGCTTCTTGAGTTGCGACGAGGACCTCAGGAACTCGCTGTGGTTGCTTCCTGGACGTCAGGTCCCCTTTGGTGTATGAATGGGAACTTCCGGTTTCCTCTCGAGCCCTTTAATGTGCACAGGGTCTCATCTCGAATTGAGTCCATAAAGTGTGTTCTCCTCTCCAAAGGGGACGGCTGTGTGAGGGAACTTTCTCAGTCGAATTCAGGGTTTCAAGTACCTTTTTGCCTTACAAGAGGGAATGTGGTATTTCTCTTGAGATGCTGCATCGCCTAATTTCCACATCTCTCATGAAGGGGATAATTCTGTGGTGTTTGTCGAGTTGCGGTGGGATGCTGGGGGTGCTTCTTGAGTTGCAACAGGGACCTCAGGAAATGGCTCGGTTTACTTCAGGGAAGTCAGGTCCCCTTTTGTGTTGGAACGGGAATTTCTGGTTTACTTTCGAGCCGTTAATTGGGAATACGGATTGATCTGGAGTTGAGTGCAAAAGGTGTTTTTTCCTCTCCAATGGGTACGGCTCTGTGAGCGAAATTTCTGGGTCACATAAAGTGTGTCAATTGACCTTTTGCCTTTCAAGCGGGTATGTGGGAATTCTCTTGAGATTTCGGAGCGCAAAATTTCCTCATCTCGCATTGTGGGGATAATTTTGTTGTGTCTCGAGTTTCGGCTTGGATCTGGGAGTACTTCTCAAGTTGCAGCGTGGACCTCAGGAACTCGTTCGTGTTGCTTCAGGGAAGTCAGGTCCCCTTTTTTTGGAAGTGGAACTTCCAGATTACTCTCGAGCCCTTAAATGGGAATAGGTCCTCTTCTAGATTTGAGTCCATGAAGTGTGTTCTCCGCTCCAATAAGTACGGGTGTTAGGAAACTATCTGAATCGCATAAAGTGTGTCAAGTGCCCTTTTGCCTTTCAAGCGGGAATGTGGGATTTCTATTTAATTGTGCAGTGCAAAATTTCCTCATCTCACATTGAGCGGATAATTTTTTGGTGTTTCCCCTTTTGAGGCGGGAAGCTGGGGGTACTTCTCGAGTTGCGACGGGGACCTCAGGAACTCGCTTGTGTTGCTTCAGGGAAGTTAGTCACCCTTTTCTACTGGAACGTGAATTTCGGGATTACTCTCGAGCCGTTAAATGGGAATAGGGCCTCTTCCCAAGTTGAGTCCATAAATTGTGTTCTCCTCTCCAATGGGGATGGCTGTATGAGGGAATTTTCTGAGTCACATAAAGGGTGTCAAATACAGTTTTGCCTTTCCAGCGGAAAGTGGGATTTCTCTTGAATTGTGCAGCGGAATATTTTCCTGATCTTGCATTGAGGGGAAAATTTTGTGGTGTTTCTAGAGTTGCAGCGGGAACCTGGTTGAACTTCTCAGGTAGCGAACAGGACCTCAGGAATTCTCTCTGGCTGCTTCAGGGAAGTCAGGAACCCTTTTGTGTTGGAAGGGGAATTTCGGGATTACTGTTGAGCCTTTAAATGGGAATAGGGCCTCTTCTCGACTTAAGTCCGTAAAGTGTGTTCTCCTCTCCAATGGGGACGACTGTTTGAGGGAATTTTTTGAGTCTCACCCGGCTGTGCAAATGGGAGAAATACCAGCCCCACCCGCGCAGACATGAGAGATGCCGGCCCAGGCGGCTGAGACGCCAGAGACACGGGCCTTGCCGGCGCAGACGCGAGAGAGGCCTTCCCTACCCGCGCAGACGGGAGAGAACCCGGCCCCACCCGCGCAGACTTGAGAAACACTGGCCCGCCCGCTCAGACGCGAGAGACCTCGGCCCCGCCCGCTCAGATGCTATTGTTGCTGGCTCAGCCTGTGCAGACGCAAGAGATGCCGGCCAAGCCTGAGCAGATGCGAGAGACCCTTGCCCCGCCCGCGCAGACGCGAGAGACCCCGGCCCCGCCCGCCCAGTTGGGAGAGACCCCGGCCCCGCCAACCAAACGCAGGATACGCAGGCCCCGTCCACGCAGACTGGAGAGAAGCCAGCCCTGGCACAACCGACCATGCAGAGATGCTCAGCGGTGAGGAGCTACCCCATGCCTGAGGCCAGGGCAGGCGGCCAAGAGGAGGTACCCCACCTCCAATAGGCGGTGGTTGTGCGGGGGAGGGCCGAGATGAGGTACTCACGTTCAAGGTCAGGAGGGGCGGCCTTGAGGACATATCCCTCATCCAATGTAAGGTGCAGCAGCTGTGCTTTCTTGGAGCAGCTGTGAAGAGATAGCCCACACCCAAGGTAAGAGAAACTCAAATCAGATGGTAGGTATTGCGAGGGGGCTTCAGATGGCAGACACACTGAAATCATAATCACAGGAATCTACTCCATCTGATCACATGGACCACAGCCGAATGTGGTCCACTGGAGAAGGGAATGGCAAACCACTTCAGTATATTTGCATTGAGAACCCCATGAACAGTATCAAAGGGCAAAATGACAGCATACTGAATGAGGAATTCCCCAGGTCTGTAGGTGCCCAGTATGCTACTGGAGATCAGTGGAGAAATAACTCTAGAAGGAATGAAGGGATGGAGCAAAAGCAAAACCAGTACCCAGTTGTGGATGTGACCGGAGATAGAAGCAAGTTCTGGTGCTGTAAAGAGCAATATTGCATAGGAACCTGGAATGTAAGGTCCAGGAATCAAGGCAAATTGGAAGTGGTCAAACAGGAGATGGCAAGAGTGAACATAGACATTCTAGGAATCAGTGAATTAAAATGGACTGGAATGTGTGAATTTAACTCAGATGACCATTATATATATACTACTGTGGGCAGAAATCCCTTAGAAGAAATGGAGTAGCCATCATGGTCAACAAGAGACTCCGAAATGCAGTACTTGGATGCAATCTTAAAAACGACAGAATGATTTCTGTTCGTTTCCAAGGCAAACCATTCAACATTACAGTAATCCAGGCCTATGCCCCAACCACTAACGCTGAAGAAGCCGAAGTTGAACGGTTCTATGAAGACCTACAAGACCTTTTAGAACTAACACCCAAAAAGATGTCCTTTTCATTCTAGGGGACTGGAATGCAAAAGTAGGAAGTCAAGAAACACCTGGAGTAACAGGCAAATTTGGCCTTGGAGCACGGAATGAAGCAGGGCCAAGTCGAATAGAGTTTTGTCAAGAGAACGCACTGGTCATAGCAAACTCCCTCTTCCAACAACACCAGAGAAGACTCTACACGTGGACATCACCAGATGGTCAACACCGAAATCAGATCGATTATATTCTTTGCAGCCAAAGATGAAGAAGCTGTATACAGTTAGCAAAAACAAGACCAGGAGCTGACTGTGGCTCAGATCATGAACTCCTTATTGTCAAATTCAGACTTAAATTGAAGAAAGTAGGGAAAACCCCTAGACCATTCAGATATGACCTCAATCAAATCCCTTATGATTATATAGTGGAAGTGAGAAATAGATTTAAGGCACTAGATCTGAGAGATAGAGTGCCTGATGAACTCTGGATGGAGGTTTGTGACATTGTACAGGAGACAGGGACCAAGAGCATCCCCATGGAAAAGAAATGCAAAAAAAGCAAAATGGCTGTCTGAGGTGGCCTTACAAATAGCTGTGAAAAGAAGAGAAGCGAAAAGCAAAGGAGAAAGGGAAAGATATAAGCATTAGAATGCAGAGTTCCAAAGAATAGCAAGGAGAGATAAGAAAGCCTTCCTCAGTGATCAATGCAAAGAAATAGAGGAAAACAACAGAATAGGAAAAACAAGAGATCTCTTCAAGAACATTAGAGATTCCAAGGGAACATTTCATGCAAAGATGGGCTCGATAAAGGACAGAAATGGTATGGACCTAACAGAAGCAGAAGATATTAAGAAGAGGTGGCAAGAACACACAGAAGAACTGTACAAAAAAGATCTTCACGACCAGGATAGTCACGAAAATGTGATCACTGGCCTAGAGCCAGACATCTTGGAATGTGAATTCAAGTGTGCCTTAGAAAGCAACACTACGAACAAAGCTAGTGGAAGTGATGGAATTCCAGTTGAGCGATTTCAAATCTTGAAAGATGATGCTGTGAAAGTGCTGCACTCAATATGCCAACAAATTTGGAAAACTCAGCAGTGGACACAGGACTGGAAAAGGTCAGTCTTCATTCTAATCCCAAAGAAAGGCAATGCCAAAGAATGCTCAAGCTACCGCACAATTGCACTCATCTCACACGCTAGTACAGTCATGCTCAAAATTCTCCAAGCCAGGCTTCAGCAATATGTGATCCGTGAACTCCCAGATGTTCAAGCAGGTTTTAGAAAAGGCAGAGGCACCAGAGATCAAATTGCCAACATCCGCTGGATCATGGAGAAAGCGAGAGAGTTCCAGAAAAACATCTATTTCTGCTTCATTGACTATGCCAAAGCCTTTGACTGTGTGGATCACAATAAACTGTGGAAGATTCTGAAAGAGATGGGAATACGAGACCACCTGACCTGCCTCTTTAGAAACCTGTATGCAGGTCAGGAAGCAACAGTCAGAACTGTGCATGGAACAACAGACTGGTTCCAAATAGGAAAAGGAGTACGTCAAGGCTGTATATTGTAATCTTGCTTATTTAACTTCTATGCAGAGTGCATCATGAGAAATGCTGGGCTGGAAGAAGAACAACTGGAATCAAGATTGCTGGGAGAAATATCAATAACCTCAGATATGCAGATGACACCACCTTTAGGGCAGAAAGTGAGGAGGAACTCAAAAGCCTCTTGATGAAAGTGAAAGAGGAGAGTGACAAGGTTGGCTTGAAGCTCAACATTCAGAAAACAAAGGTGATGGAATCTGGTCCCAACACTTCACGGGAAATAGATGGAAAAACAGTGGAAACAGTGTCACACTTTATTTTTGGGGGCTCCAAAATCACTGCAGATGCTGATTGAAGCCATGAAATTAAAAGGTGCTTACTCCTTGGAAGGAAAGTTATGATCAACCTTGATAGTATATTAAAAAGCAGAGACATCACTTTGCCAAAAAAGCCCCATCTAGTCAAATCTATGGTTTTTCCCGTGGTCATGTATGGATGTGAGAGTTGGACTGTGAAGAAAGCTGATCGCCGAAGAACTGATGCTTTCGAACTGTGGTATTGGAGAAGACTCTTGAGAGTCCCTTGGACTGCAAGAAGATCCAACCAGTCCATTCTAAGGGAGATCAATCGTCGGTGTTCATTGGAAGGACTGATGCTAAAGCTGAAATTGCAATACTTCGGCCACCTCCTGCGATGAGTTGACTCACTGGAAAAGATTCTGATGCTAGGAGAGGTTGGGGGCTGGAGGAGAAGGGGACGACAGAGAATGAGATGGCTGGATAGCATCACCGACTCTGTGGCCATGAGTTTGAGTGAACTCCGGGAATTGGTGTAGGACAGGGAGGCCTAGCGTACAGTGATTCATGGAGTCGCGGAGAGTCAGACACGACTGAGCAACTGAACTGAACTGAACTGAATAAAGTGTGTCAAATACCCTTTTCCCTTTCAGGCGGGAATGTGGGATTTCTCTTGAAATTCTGCAGCGCAAAATTTCTTCATCTCGCATTGAGGGGATAATTTTGTGGTGTTTCTTGAATTGCGGCGGGAAGCTGGGGGTATTCCTCGAGGTGCGAAGGGGACCTCAGGAACTCACTCGAGTTACTTCAGGGAAGTCAGGTCCCCGACTGTGCTGAAAGGGGAACTTCCGGATTACTCTCGAGCCGTTAAATGGGAATATTGCCTCTTCTCGATTTGAGTCCTTAAAGTGTGTTCTCCTCTCCACTGAGGACGGATGTTAGGGACCATTCTGATTCGCGTAAAGGGAGTCAAGTTCCCTTTTGCCTTTCAAGCGGGAATGTGGGATTTCTCTTGAGATTCTGCAGTGCAAAATTTCCTCATCTCGAAAGGAGGGGATAATTATGTGCTGTTACACGAATTGGGCTGGGAAGCTGGGGGTGATTCTCCAGTTGCGACGAGGACCTCTGGAACACACTCGGATTACTTCAGGGAAGTCAGGTCCCCTTTTGTGCTGGAAGGGGAACTTCCGGATTGTTCTCGAGCCCTTTAATGGGAATAGGGCCTCCTCTCGATTTGAGTCCATAAATTGTGTTCTCCTCTCCAATGGGGACGGATGTTAGGGAAATTTCTGAGTGGTATAAAGTGTGTCAAGTACCCTTTTGCCTTTCAAGCGGGAATGTGGGATTTCTCTTGAGATTCTGCAGCGCAAAATTACCTCATCTCTCATTGAGGGGATAATTTTGTTGTGTTTTTCGAGTTGTGGCGGGATGCTGGGGTACTTCTCGAGTTGCGACGGGGACCTCAGGAACTCGCTCGGGTTGCTTCAGGGAAGTCAGGTCCAATTTGGTGTTGGAAGGGGATCTTGCGGTTTCCTCTCGAGCCCTTAAATGTGAACAGGGGCTCATCTCGATTTGAATCCATAAAGTGTGTCTCCTCTCCAAAGGGGATTGCTGTGTGAGGGAACTTTCTGAGCCGAATAAAGCGTGTCAAGTACCATTTTGCCTTTCAAGAAGGAATGTGGTATTTCTCAGGAGATGCTGCATCGCAAAATTTCCTCATCTCCAATTGAGGGGATAATTTTGGGGTGTTTCTCGAGTTGGGGCGGGAAGCTGGGTGTGCTTCTCGAGTTGCGACGGGGACCTCAGGAACTCGCTGGGGTTGCTTCAGGGAAGTCAGGTCCCCTTTGCTATTGGAAGGGGAACTTCCGGGTTCCTCTCGAGCCCTTAAATGTGCACAGGGGCTCATCTCGAATTGAGTCCATAAAGTGTGTTCTCCTCTAAAAGGGGACCGCTGTGTGAGGAAACTTTCTGAGTCGAATAAAGGGTGTCAAGTACCATTTTGCCTTTCAAGAGGGAATGTGGTATTTCTCTTGAGATGCTGCATCGCAAAATTTCCTCATCTCGCATTGAGGGGATAATTTTGGTGTGTTTCTCGAGTTGTGGCGGGAAGCTGGGAGTGCTTCTCGAGTTGCGACGGGGACCTCAGGAACTCCTGGGGTTGCTTCAGGGAAGTCATTTCCCCTTTGCTGTTGGAAGGGGAACCTCCGGGTTCCTCTCTAGCCCTTAATGGTGCACAGGGGCTCATCTCGAGTTGATTCCATAAAGTGTGTTCTCCTCTCCAAAGGGGACAGCTGTGTGAGGGAACTTTCTGAGTCGAATAAAGGGTGTCAAGTACTTTTTGCCTTTCAAGAGGGAATGTGGTATTTCTCTGGAGATGCTGCATCGCAAAATTTCCTCATCTCGCATTGAAGGGATAATTTTGGCGTGTTTCTCGAGTTGGGGCGGGAAGCTGGGGGTGCTTCTCGAGTTGTGATGGGGACCCCAGGAACTCGCTGGGGTTGCTTCAGGGAAGTCAGGTCCCCTTTGCTGTTGGAAGGGGAACTTCCGGGTTCCTCTCGAGCCCTTAAAAGTGCACAGGAGCTCATCTCAAATTGAGTCCAAAAAGTGTGTTCTCCTCTAAAAGGGGACGTCTGTGTGAGGGAACTTTCTGAGTCGAATAAAAAGTGTCAAGTACCTTTTTGCCTTTCAAGAGGGAATGTGGTATTTCTCTTGAGATGCTGAATCGCAAAATTTCCTCATATCCCATTGAGGGGATAATTTTGGGGTGTTTCTCGAGTTGCGGCGGGAAGCTGGGGGTGCTTCTTGATTTGCGACGGGGACTTCAGGAACTCGCTGGGGTTGCTTCAGGGAAGTTAGGTCCCCTTTGGTGTTGGAAGGGGAACTTCCGGGTTCCTCTCGAGCCCTTAAATTTGCACAGGGGCTCATCTCGAATTGAGTCCATTAAGTGTGTTCTCTCCAAAGAGGACGGCTCTGTGAGGGAACTTTCTGAGTCGAATAAAGGGTGTCAAGTACCTTTTTGCCTTTCAAGAGGGAATGTGGTATTTCACTTGAGATGCTGCATCGCAAAGTTTCCTCATATCGCATTGAGGGGATAATTTTGGAGTGTTTCTCGAGTTGCGGCGGGAAGGTGGGGGTGCTTCTTGTGTTGCGACGGGGACCTCAGGAACTCGCTGGGGTTGCTTCAGGGAAGTCAGGTCCCCTTTGGTGTTGGAAGGGGAACTTCCGGGTTCCTCTCGAGCCCTTCAATGTGCACAGGGGCTCATCTCAAATTGAGTCCATAAAGTGTGTTCTCTCCAAAGGGGAAGGCTGTGTGAGGGAACTTTCTGGGTCGAATAAAGTGTGTCAAGTACCTTTTTGCCTTTGCAGAGGGAATGTGGTATTTCTCTTGAGATGCTGAATCGCCTAATTTCCTCATCTCGCATTGAGGGGATAATTTTGGGATGTTTCTAGAGTTGCGGCGGGAAGCTGGGGGTGCTTCTCTAGTTGCGACGGGAACGTCAGGAACTCGCTGGCATTGCTTCAGGGAAGTCAGGTCCCCTTTGGTGTTGGAAGGGGAACATCGTGGTTCCTCTTGAGCCCTTAAATGTGCACAGGAGCTCATCTCGAATTGAGTCCATAAAGTGTGTTCTCCTCTCAAAGGGGACAGCTGTGTGAGGGAACTTTCTGAGTGGAATAAAGGGTGTCAAGTACCTTTTTGCCTTTCAAGAGGGAATGTGGTATTTCTCTTGAGATGCTGCATCGCAAAATTTCCTCATCTCGCATTGAGGGGTTAATTTTGGTGTGTTTCTCGTGTTGCGGGGGGAAGCTGGGGGTGCTTCTCGAGTTGCGACGGGGACCTCAGGAACTCCTGGGGTTGCTTCAGGGAAGTCAGGTCCCCTTTGCTGTTGGAAGGGGAACCTCCGGGTTTCTCTCGACCCCTTAAATGTGCACAGGGGCTCATCTCGAGTTGATTCCGTAAAGTGTGTTCTCTCCAAAGGGGACGGCTGTATGAGGGAACTTTCTGAGTCGAATAAAGAGTATTACGTAACTTTTTGCCTTTCAAGAGGGAATGTGTTATTTCTCTTGAGATGCTGCATCGCAAAATTTCCTCATCTCGCATTGAGGGGATATTTTGTGGTGTATCTCGAGTTGCGACGGGAAGCTGATGGTGATTCTCGTGTTGCGACGGGGACCTCAGGAACTCGCTGGGGTTGCTTAAGGGATGTCAGGGCCCCTTTGGTTTTTGAAGGGGAACTTCTGGTTTCCGCTGGAGCCCTTAAATGTGAACAGGGACTCATCTTGAATTGAGTCCATAAATTGTGTTCTCCTCTCCAATGGGGACGACTGTGTGAGGGAACTTTCTGAGTCTAATCAACGGTGTCAAGTACATTTATGCCTTTCAATAGGGAATGTGGTATTTCTCTTGAGATTCTGCATAGTAAAATTTCTCATCTCGCATTGAGGGGATAATTTTGTGCTGTTTCTCGTGTTGCGGCGGGAAGCTGGGTTTGCTTCTCGAGTTGCGACTGGGAACTCCGGAACTTGCTCGGGTTGCTTCAGGGTAGTCAGGTCCCCTTTGGTGTTTGAAATGGAATTGCCAGTTTACATTAGAGCCCTCAAAAGTGAACAGGGGCTCATCTCGAATGCAGTCCATAAAGTCTGTTCTCCTCTCCAATGGGGATGGCTGTGAGGGAAATTTCTGAGATGAATAAAGGGTGTCAAAAATCGTTTAGCCTTTCAAGAGGGAATGTGGTATTTCTCTTGAGATTCTGCATCGCAAAATTTCCTCATCTCGCATTGAGGGGATAATATTGTGGTATTTCTCGAGTTGTGGCTGGAAGCTGGGGGTGCTTCTCGAGTTGGGACGGGGAACTCAAAAACTCTCTCGGGTTGCTTCACAGAAGAAAGGTCCCCTTTGTTGTCGGAAGGGGAACTTCCGGTTTACTTTCTAGCCCTTAATTGTGAACTGGGGCTCATCTCGAATTGAGTCCATAAAGTGTGTTCTCCCCTCCAATGGGGACAGCTGTGTGAGGAAACTTTCTGAGTCCAATAAAGGGTGTCAAGTACCTTTTTGTCTTTCAAGAGGGAATGTGGTATTTCTCTTGAAATACTGCATCACAAAATTTACTCATCTCTCATTGAGGGGATAATTTTGTTGTGTTTTTCGAGTTGTGGCGGGATGCTGGGGGTACTTCTCCAGTTGCGACGGGGACCTCAGGAACTCGCTCGGGTTGCTTCAGGAAAATCAGGTCCCCTTTGTTGTTGGAAGGGGATCTTGCGGTTTCCTCTTGAGCCCTTAAATGTGAACAGGGGCTCATCTCGAAATGAGTCAATAAAGTGTGTTCTCTCCAAAGGGGACGGCTGTGTGAGGGGACTTTCTGAGTCGAATAAAGGGTGTCACGTAACATTTTGCCTTTCAGGAGGGAATGTGCTATTTTTCTTGAGATGCTCCATCGCAAAATTTCCTCATCTCGCACTGAGGGGATAATTTTGGGTTGTTTCTCGAGTTGCGGGGGGAAGCTGGTGGTGCTTCTCGAGTTGCGACGGGGACTTCAGGAACTCGCTGTGTTTGCTTCAGGGAAGTCAGGTCCTCTTTGCTGTTGGAAGGGGAACTTCCGGGTTCCTCTCAAGCCCTTCAATGTGCACAGGGGCTCATCTCGAATTGAGTCCATAAAGTGTGTTCTCCTCTAAAAGGGGACCGCTGTGTGAGGAAACTTTCTGAGTCGAATAAAGGGTGTCAAGTACCATTTTGCCTTTCAAGAGGGAATGTGGTATTTCTCTTGAGATGCTGCATCGCAAAATTTCCTCAACTGGCATTGAGGGGATAATTTTGGGGTGTTTCTCGAGTTGCGGCGGGAAGCTGGGGGTGCTTCTCGTGTTGCGACGGGGACCTCAGGAACTCGCTCGGGTTGCTTCAGGGAAGTCAAGTCCACTTTTGTGTGGGAAGGGGAACTTCCGGAATACTCTCGAGCCATTAAAAGGGAATATTGCCTCTTCTCCATTTGAGTCCATAAAATATGTTCTCCTCTCCACTGAGGATGGATGTTAGGGAATATTCTGAATCGCATAAAGGGAGTCAAGTACCCTTTTGCCTTTCAAGCGGGAATGTGGGATTTCTCTTGAGATTCTGCAGCGCAAATTTTCCTCATCTCGCATTGAGGGGATCATTTTGTGGTGTTTCTCGAATTGAGGCGGGAAGATGGGGGTACTTCTGGAGTTGCGACGGGGACCTCAGGAACTCACTCCAATTACTTCAGGGAAGTCAGGACCCCTTTTGTTCTTGAAGGGGAGCTTCCGGATTACTCGGAGCCCTTTAATGGGAATAGGGCCTCTTCTGGAGTTGAGTCCACAAAGTGTGTTCTCCTCTCCAATGGGGAAGGATGTTAGGGAACTTTCTGAGTGACATAAAGGGAATCAAGTAAGCTTTTGCCTTTCAATTGGGAATGTGGGATTTCTCTTCAGATTCTTCAGCGCAAAGTTTCCTCATCTCGCATTGAGGGGATAATTTTGTGGTGTTTCCCGAATTTCGGCGGGAAGCTGGGGGTACTTCTCGAGTTTCAACGGGGACCTCAGGAACTCACTGGAGTTACTTCAGGGAAGTCAGTTCCTCCATTGTGCTGGACGGGGAACTTCCGGATTACTCTCGAGCCCTTTAATGGGAATAGGGGCTCTTCTGGAGTTGAGTCCATAAATTGAGTACGCCTCTGCAATGGGGACGGATTTTAGGGAACTTTCTGAGGGGCATAAAGTATGCCAAGTTCCCTTTTGCGTTTCAAGCGGGAATGTGGGATTTCCCTTGAGATTCTGCAGCGCAAAATTACCTCATGTCGCATTGAGGGGATAATATTGTGTTGTTTCTCGAGTTGTGGTGGGAAGTAGGGGATACTTCTGGAGTTGAAACGGGAACCTAAGGAACTCTCTCGGTTTGCTCCAGGGAAGTCAAGTTCCCTTTTGTTTTGGAAGGGGAACTTCTTGATTCCTCTTGAGCCTTTAAATGGGAATATTGCCTCTTTTCGATTTGAGTCCATGAGGTGTGTTTTCCTCTCCACTGAGGAAGGATGTTAGGGAACATTCTGAGTCGCATAAACGGAGTCAGTACCCTTTTGCCTTTCAAGCCGGAATGTAGGATTTCTCTTGAGATTCTGCAGCGCAAAATTTCCTCATCTCGCAGTGAGGGGAATATTTTGTGGTGTTTCTCGAATGGCGGCGGGACGCTGGGGGTACTTCTTGAGTTTAGATGGCGACCTCAGGAACTCACTCGAGTTTCTTCAGGGAAGTCAGGTCCCCTTTTGTGCTGGAAGGGGAACTTCCGGATTAGTCTCGAGCTCTTTAATGGGAATAGGGCCTCTTCTGGAGTTGAGTCCATAAAGTCTGTATGTCTCTCCAATGGGGACGGATATTAGGGAACATTCTGAGTGGCATAAAGTGTGTCAAGTTCCCTTTTGATTTCAAGCGGGAAGGCGGGATTTCAATTGAGATTCTGCAGCAGAAAATTACCTCATCTCGCACTGAGGGGATAATATTGTGTCGTTTCTCGAGTTGGGGCCGGAAGCAGGGGATACTTCTGGAGTTGAGACGGGACCCTCTGGAACTCGCTCAGGTTGCTTCAGGAAGTCAAGTCTTTTTTTGTGTTGGAAGGGGAACTTCTTGATTACTCTCGAGCCTTTAAATGGGAATATAGCCTCTTTTCGATTTGAGTCCATGAAGTGTGTTTTCCTCTCCAATGAGGAAGGATGTTAGGGAACATTCTGAGTCTCCTAAAGGGAGTCAGGTACCCTTATGCCTTTCAAGCTGGAATGTGGGATTTCTTTTGAGATTCTGCAGCGCAAGATTTCCTCATCTCACATTGAGGGGATAATTTTGTGGTGTTTCTCGAGTTGTGGCAGGAAGCAGGGAGTACTTCTCTAGTTCCAGCGGGGACCTCAGGAATTCGTTCGGGTTGCTTCAGGTAAGTCAAGTCCCCTTTTGTGTTGGAAGGGGAACTTCCGGATGACTCTTGAGCTGTTAAATGTGAATAATGCCTCTTCTCGATTTGAGTCCATAAAGTGTGTTTTCCTCTCCACTGAGGAAGGTTGTTAGGGACCATTCTGAGTCGCCTAAAGGGAGTCAAGTACCCTTTTGCCCTTCAAGCGGGAATGTGGGATTTCTCTTGAGATTCTGCAGCGCAAATTTTCCTCATCTCGCATTGAGGGAATAATTTTGTTGTGTTTCTCGAGTTGCGAAGGGGACCTCAGAAACTTACCCGAGTTACTTCAGGAAATCAGGCCCCTTTTTTCCTGGAAGGAGAACTTCCGGATTACTCTTGAGCACTTTAATGGGAATAGGGCCTCTTCTGGAGTTGAGTCCATAAAGTGTTTTTTCCTCTCCACTGAGGACAAATGTTAGGGACCATTCTGAGTCGCCTAAAGGGAGTCAAGTAACCTTTTGCCTTTCAAGCGAAAATGTGGGATCTCACTTGAGATTCTGCAGCGCAAAATTTCCTCATCTCACATTGTGGGGATAATTTTGTGGTGTTTCTCGAGTTGCGAATACCTCAGAAACTTACCCGAGTTACTTCAGGGAATCAGGTGCCATTTGTGCTGGAAGGGGATCTTCCGGAATACTTTTGAGCCCTGTAATGGGAATAGGGCCTCTTCTCCAGTTGAGTCCCTAAAGTGTGATTTCCTCTCCAGTGGAGACGGAGCTTAGGGAACTTTCTGAGTAGCATAAAGTGTGTCAAGTAAGCTTTTGCCTTTCAATGGTAATGTGGATTTTCTTTTGAGATTCTGCAGCGCAAAATTTCCTCATCTCGCATTGAGGTGATAATTTTGTGGTGTTTCTCCAGTTGTGGTGGGAAGCAGGGGGCACTTCTCTAGCTATGGCGGCACCTCAGGAACTCGCTCGGGTTGCTTCAGGGAAGTCAAGTCGCCTTTTGTGTTGGAAGGGGAACTTCCGGATTACTGTCAAGACGTTAAAAGGGAATATTGCCTCCTCTCCATTTAAGTCCATAAATTATGTTCTCCTCTACTGAGGATGGATGTTAGGGAACATTCTGAGTCGCCTAAAGGGAGTCAAGTACCCTTCTGCCTTTCAAGCGGGAATGTGGGATTTCTCTTGAGATTCTGCAGCGCAAAATTTCCTCATCTCCCATTGAGGGGATAATTTTGTGGTGTTTCTCGAGTTGCGGCGGGAAGCTGGGGGTACTTCTCGAGTTGCGGAGGGGACCTCAGGAACTCGCTCGGGTTGCTTCACGGAAGTCAAGTCCTTTTTTGTGTTGGAAGGGGAACTTCTGGATTACTCTCGAGCTGTTAAATGGGAAAAATGCCTCTTCTCGATTTGAGTCCATAAAGTGTGTTTTCCTCTCCACTGAGGAAGGATGTTAGGGAACATTCTGAGTCGCATAAATGGAGTCAGTACCCTTTTGCCTTTCAAGCCGGAATGTGGGATTTCTCTTGAGATTCTCAGCGCAAATTTTCCTCATCTCGCAGTGAGGGGAATATTTTGTGGTGTTTCTCGAATTGCAGCGGGACGCTGGGGGTACTTCTTGAGTTTAGATGGGGACCTCAGGAACTCACTCGAGTTTCTTCAGGGAAGTCAGGTCCCCTTTTGTGCTGGAAGGGGAACTTCCGGATTAGTCTCGAGCCCTTTAATGGGAATAGGGCCTCTTCTGGAGTTGAGTCCATAAAGTGTGTTCTCCTCTCAAATGGGGAAGGATGTTAGGGATCTTTCTGAGTGACATAAAGGGAGTCAAGTACGCTTTTGCCTTTCAATTGGGAATGTTGGATTTCTCTTCAGATTCTGCAGCGCAAAGTTTCCTCATCTCGCATTGAGGGGATAATTTTGTGGTGTTTCCCGAATTTCGGCGGGAAGCTGGGGTTACTTCTCGAGTTTCAACGGGGACCTCAGTAACTCACTGGAGTTACTTTAGGGAAGTCAGTTCCCCTTTAGTGCTGGACGGGGAACTTCCGGATTACTCTCGAGGCCTTTAAGGGAATAGGGGCTCTTCTGGAGTTGAGTCCATAAATTGTGTATGCCTCTGCAATGGGGATGGATTCTAGGGAACTTTCTGAGGAGCGTAAAGTATGCCAAGTTCCCTTTTGCCTTTCAAGCGGGAATGTGGGCTTTCTCTTGAGATTCTGCAGCGCAAAATTACCTCATGTCGCATTGCGGGGATAATACTGTGTTGTTTCTCGAGTTGTGGTTTGAAGTAGGGGATACTTCTGGAGTTGAATCGGGAACCTCAGGAACTCTCTCAGGTTGCTCCAGGGAAGTCAAGTCCCCTTTTGTGTTGGAAGGGGAACTTCTTGATTACTCTTGAGCTTTTAAATGGGAATATTGCCTCTTCTCGATTTGACTGCATGAAGAGTGTTCTCCTCTCCACTGAGGATGAGTGTTAGGGAACATTCTGATTCTCATAAAGGGAGTCAAAAACCCTTTAGCCTTTCAAGAGGGAATGTGATATTTCTCTTGAGATTCTGCAGAGCAATATTTCTTCATCTCGCATTGAGGTGATAATTTTGTGGTTTATGTCCAGTTGCGGCGGGAAGCTTGGGGTACTTCTCGAGTTGCGATGGGGATATCAGGAACTCGCTCGGGTTTCTTCAGGTAAGGCAGGTCCCGTTTTGTGTTTGAAGGGGAACTTCCGGTTCACTATCGAGCCATTAATTGGGAATCGGTCGTCATCTCGAATTGAGTCCATAAAGTGTGTTCTCCTCTCCAATGGGCACTGCTCTGTGAGGGAACTTTCTGAATCGCATAAAGGGTGTTAAGAGTCCTTTTGCCTTTCAAGAGGGAATGTGGAATTTCTCTTGAGATTCTGCATCGCAAAATTTCCTCATCTCGCACTGAGGGGATAATTTTGTGGTGTTTCTCGAGTTGCGGCTGGAGGCTAGGGTATTTCTCGAGTTGCGACGGGGACCTCAGGAACTCGCTAGGGTTGCTTCAGGGAAGTCAGGTCCCCTTTGGTGTTGGAAGGGGAACTTCCGGTTTACTCTCGAGCCGTTTATTGAGAATAGGGCCTCATCTTGATTTGAGTCCGTAAAGTGTGTTCTCCTGTCCAATGAGGATGGCTGTGTGAGGGAACTTTCTGACTCGCATAAAGGGTTTCAAGAACCGTTTTGCCTTTCAAGAGGGAATGTGGTATTTCTCTTGAGATTCTGTAACGCAAAATTTCCTATTCTTGCATTGATGGGATATTTTGTGGTGTTTCTCGAGTTGCGGCGGGAAGCTGGGGGTACTTCTCAAGTTGCTATTCGTACCTCAGGAACTCACTCGGGTTTCTCAGGTAAGGCAGGTCCCCTTTTTGTTGGAAGGGAACCTCCGATTTACTCTCGAGCAGTTAATTGGCAATAGTGCCTCATTTTGAATTGAGTACATAAAGTTCGTTCACCTCTCCAATGGGGACTGATGTTAGTGAAATTTCTGAGTCGCATAAAGGATGTCAAGTACCCTTTTGCATTTCAAGAGGGAATGTGGTATTTCTCTTGAGATTCTGCAGCGCAAATTATCCTCATCTCACATTGAGGAGATAATTTTGTGGTGTATGTCAAGTTGTGGCGGGAATTTTGGATTACTTCTCGTGTTGCAACGGGGACCTCAGGAATTTGCTCGAGTTGCTTCTGGAAAGTGAGGTCCCCTTTTGTGTTGGAAGGGGAACTTCCGATTTAGTCTGGAGCCGTTAAATGGGAATAGGGCCTCATCTCGAATTGAGTCCATAAAGTGTGTTCTCCTCTCCTATGGGGAATGATATTAGTGAAATTTCTGAGTCGCATAAACGGTATCAAGTACTTTTTGCCTTTCAAGAGGGAATAGTGGTATTTCTCTTGAGATTCTGCAGCCCAAAATTTCCTCTTCTCGCATTGAGGGGATAATTTTGTGGTGTTTCTCTAGTTGCGGCCGGAAGCTTGGGGTACTTCTCTAGTTGCCATGTGGACCTCAAGAACTTGCTTGGGTTTCTTCAGGTAAGGCAGGTCCCCTTTTGTGTTGGAAAGGGCACTTCCGGTTTACTCTCCAGCCATTAAATGGGAGTAGGGCTTCATCTCGAATTGAGTCCATGAAGTGTGTTCTCCTCTCCAATGGGGACGGCTGTGTGAGGGTACTTTCTGAGTCGCATAAAGGGTGTCAAGTACCCTTTTGCCTTTCAAGCGGGAAAGTGGTCTTTCTCTTGAGATTCTGCAACGCACAATTTCCTCATGTCGCATTGAGGGGATAATTCTGTGGTGTTTGTCGAGTTTCCGCGGGATGCTGGGGGTGCTTCTCGAGTTGCAACGGACCTCAGGAAGTGGCTCGGGTTGCTTCAGGTAAGTCAGGTCCCCTTTTGTGTTGGAACGGGAACTTCCAGTTTACTTTCGAGCCGTTCATTGGGAATAGGGATTCATCTGGAGTTGAGTCCAAAAGGTGTTTTTTCCTCTCCAATGGGTACGGCTCTGTGAGCCAACTTTCTGGGTCACATAAAGTGTGTCAAGTGACCTTTTGCCTTTCAAGCGGGTATGTGGGACTGCTCTTGAGATTTCGGAGCGCAAAATTTCCTCATCTCGCATTGTGGGGATAATTTTGTTGTGTCTCGAGTTTCGGCTTGGATCTGGGGGTACTTCTCGAGTTGCAGCGTGGACCTCAGGAACTCGTTCGTGTTGCTTCAGGGAAGTCAGGTCCCCTTTTCTTGGAAGTGGAACTTCCAGATTACTCTCGAGCCCTTAAATGGGAATAGGTCCTCTTCTAGATTTGAGTCCATGATGTGTGTTCTCCGCTCCAATAAGTACGGGTGTTAGGAAACTATCTGAATCGCATAAAGTGTGTCAAGTGCCCTTTTCCCTTTCAAGCGGGAATGTGGGATTTCTATTTAATTGTGCAGTGCAAAATTTCCTCATCTCACATTGAGCGGATAATTTTTTGGTGTTTCCTCTTTTGAGGCGGGAAGCTGGGGGTACTTCTCGAGTTGCGACGGGGACCTCAGGAACTCGCTGGTGTTGCTTCAGGGAAGTTAGTCACACTTTTCTACTGGAACGGGAATTTCGGGATTACTCTCAAGCCTTTAAATGGGAATAGGGCCTCTTCCCAAGTTGAGTCCATAAATTGTGGTATCCTCTCCAATGGGGATGGCTGTGTGAGGGAATTTTCTGAGTCGCATAAAGGGTGTCAAATACAGTTTTGCCTTTCCAGCGGAACGTGGGATTTCTCTTGAATTGTGCAGTGGAATATTTTCCTGATCTCGCATTGAGGGGATAATTTTGTGGTGTTTCTAGAGTTGCAGCGGGAACCTGGTTGAACTTCTCAGGTAGCGAACAGGACCTCAGGAATTCTCTCTGGCTGCTTCAGGGAAGTCAGGAACCCTTTTGTGTTGGAAGGGGAATTTCGGGATTACTGTTGAGCCTTTAAATGGGAATAGGGCCTCTTCTCGAGTTAAGTCCGTAAAGTGTGTTCTCCTCTCCAATGGGGACGACTGTTTGAGGGAATTTTTGAGTCTCACCTGGCTGTGCAAACGAGAGAAATACCAGCCCCACCCGCGCAGACACGAGAGATGCCGGCCCAGGCGGCTAAGACGCCAGAGACACGGGCCTTGCCGGCGCAGACGCGAGAGAGGCCTTCCCCACCCGCGCAGACGGGATAGAACCCGGCCCCGCCCGCTCAGACGCGAGAGACCTCGTCCCTGGCCGCTCAGACGCTATTGTTGCTGGCGCAGCCCGCGCAGAAGCAAGAGAAGCTGGCCCCGCCTGCGCAGATGCGAGAGACCCTTGCCCCACACGCGCAGTCGCAAGAGACCCCGGCCCCGCCCGCCCAGATGGGAAAGACACCGGCCTCGCCCACCAGACGCAGGATACGCAGGCCCCGCCCACGCAGACTCGAGAGAAGCCGGCCCTGGCACAACCCACCATGCAGAGATGCTCAGCGGTGAGGAGCTACCCCATGACTGAGGCCAGGGCAGGCGGCCAAGAGGAGGTACCCGACCTCCAATAGGCGGTGGCTGTGCGGGGCAGGCCCGACAGGAGGTACTCACGTTCAAGGTCAGGAGGGGCGGCCTTGAGGACATACCCCTCATCCAAGGTAAGGTGCAGCAGCTGTGCTTTCTTGGAGCAGCTGTGAAGAGATAGCCCACACCAAAGGTAAGAGAAACTCAAATCAGATGGTAGGTATTGCGAGGGGGCTTCAGATGGCAGACACACTGAAATCATAATCACAGGAATCTACTCCATCTGATCACATGGACCACAGCCGAATGTGGTCCACTGGAGAAGGGAGTGGCAAACCACTTCAGTATATTTGCATTGAGAACCCCATGAACAGTATCAAAGGGCAAAATGACAGGATACTGAATGAGGAATTCCCCAGGTCTGTAGGTGCCCAGTATGCTACTGGAGATCAGTGGAGAAATAACTCTAGAAGGAATGAAGGGATGGAACAAAAGCAAAACCAGTACCCAGTTGTGGATGTGACCGGAGATAGAAGCAAGTTCTGGTGCTGTAAAGAGCAATATTGCATAGGAACCTGGAATGTAAGGTCCAGGAATCAAGGCAAATTGGAAGTGGTCAAACAGGAGATGGCAAGAGTGAACATAGACATTCTAGGAATCAGTGAATTAAAATGGACTGGAATGTGTGAATTGAACTCAGATGACCATTATATATATATACTACTGTGGGAAGAAATCCCTTAGAAGAAATGGAGTAGCCATCATGGTCAACAAGAGACTCCGAAATGCAGTACTTGGATGCAATCTTAAAAACGACAGAATGATTTCTGTTCGTTTCCAAGGCAAACCATTCAACATTACAGTAATCCAGGCCTATGCCCCAACCACTAACGCTGTAGAAGCCGAAGTTGAACGGTTCTATGAAGACCTACAAGACCTTTTAGAACTAATACCCAAAAAGATGTCCTTTTCATTCTAGGGGACTGGAATGCAAAAGTAGGAAGTCAAGAAACACCTGGAGTAACAGGCAAATTTGGCCTTGGAGCACGGAATGAAGCAGGGCCAAGTCTAATAGAGTCTTGTCAAGAGAACGCACTGGTCATAGCAAACTCCCTCTTCCAACAACACAAGAGAAGACTCTACACGTGGACATCACCAGATGGTCCACACCGAAATCAGATTGATTATATTCTTTGCAGCCAAAGATGGAGAAGCTGTATCCAGTTAGCAAAAACAAGACCAGGAGCTGACTGTGGCTCAGATCATGAACTCCTTATTGCCAAATTCAGACTTAACTTGAAGACAGTAGGGAAAACCCCTAGACCATTCAGATATGACCTCAATCAAATCCCTTAGGATTATACAGTGGAAGTGAGAAATAGATTTAAGGCACTAGATCTCATAGATAGAGTGCCTGATGAACTCTGGATGGAGGTTCGTGACATTGTACAGGAGACAGGGACCAAGAGCATCCCCATGGAAAAGAAATGCAAAAAAAAGCAAAATGGCTGTCTGAGGTGGCCTTACAAATAGCTGTGAAAAGAAGAGAAGCGAAAAGCAAAGGAGAAAGGGAAAGATATAAGCATTAGAATGCAGAGTTCCAAAGAATAGCAAGGAGAGATAAGAAAGCCTTCCTCAGTGATCAATGCAAAGAAATAGAGGAAAACAACAGAATAGGAAAAACAAGAGATCTCTTCAAGAACATTAGAGATTCCAAGGGAACATTTCATGCAAAGATGGGCTCGATAAAGGACAGAAATGGTATGGACCTAACGGAAGCAGAAGATATTAAGAAGAGGTGGCAAGAACACACAGAAGAACTGTACAAAAAAGATCTTCACGACCAGGATAGTCACGAAAATGTGATCACTGGCCTAGAGCCAGACATCTTGGAATGTGAATTCAAGTGTGCCTTAGAAAGCAACACTACGAACAAAGCTAGTGGAAGTGATGGAATTCCAGTTGAGATATTTCAAATCTTGAAAGATGATGCTGTGAAAGTGCTGCACTCAATATGCCAACAAATTTGGAAAACTCAGCAGTGGCCACAGGACTGGAAAAGGTCAGTCTTCATTCTAATCCCAAAGAAAGGCAATGCCAAAGAATGCTCAAGCTACCGCACAATTGCACTCATCTCACACGCTAGTACGGTCATGCTCAAGATTCTCCAAGCCAGGCTTCAGCAATATGTGATCCGTGAACTCCCAGATGTTCAAGCAGGTTTTAGAAAAGGCAGAGGCACCAGAGATCAAATTGCCAACATCCGCTGGATCATGGAGAAAGCGAGAGAGTTCCAGAAAAACATCTATTTCTGCTTCATTGACTATGCCAAAGCCTTTGACTGTGTGGATCACAATAAACTGTGGAAGATTCTGAAAGAGATGGGAATACGAGACCACCTGACCTGCCTCTTTAGAAACCTGTATGCAGGTCAGGAAGCATCAGTCAGAACTCTGCATGGAACAACAGACTTGTTCCAAATAGGAAAAGGAGTACGTCAAGGCTGTATATTGTAATCTTGCTTATTTAACTTCTATGCAGAGTGCATCATGAGAAATGCTGGGCTGGAAGAAGAACAACTGGAATCAAGATTGCTGGGAGAAATATCAATAACCTCAGATATGCAGATGACACCACCTTTAGGGCAGAAAGTGAGGAGGAACTCAAAAGCCTCTTGATGAAAGTGAAAGAGGAGAGTGAAAAGGTTGGCTTGAAGCTCAACATTCAGAAAACAAAGGTGATGGAATCTGGTCCCAACACTTCACGGGAAATAGATGGAAAAACAGTGGAAACAGTGTCACACTTTATTTTTGGGGGCTCCAAAATCACTGCAGATGCTGATTGAAGCCATGAAATTAAAAGGCGCTTACTCCTTGGAAGGAAAGTTATGATCAACCTTGATAGTATATTAAAAAGCAGAGACATCACTTTGCCACAAAAGCTCCATCTAGTCAAAGCTATGGCTTTTCCCGTGGTCATGTATGGATGTGAGAGTTGGACTGTGAAGAAAGCTGATCGCCAAAGAACTGATGCTTTCGAACTGTGGTATTGGAGAAGACTCTTGAGAGTCCCTTGGACTGCAAGAAGATCCAACCAGTCCATTCTAAGGGAGATCAATCGTCGGTGTTCATTGGAAGGACTGATGCTAAAGCTGAAACTGCAATACTTCGGCCACCTCATGCGATGAGTTGACTCACTGGAAAAGATTCTGATGCTAGGAGAGGTTGGGGGCTGGAGGAGAAGGGGACGACAGAGAATGAGATGGCTGGATAGCATCACCGGCTCTGTGGCCATGAGTTTGAGTGAACTCCGGGAATTGGTGTAGGACAGCGAGGCCTAGCGTACAGTGATTCATGGGGTCGCGGAGAGTCTAACACGACTGAGCGACTGAACTGAACTGAACTGAATAAAGTGTGTCAAATACCCTTTTCCCTTTCAGGCGGGAATGTGGGATTTCTCTTGAAATTCTGCAGCGCAAAATTTCTTCATCTCGCATTGAGGGGATAATTTTGTGGTGTTTCTCGAATTGCGGCGGGAAGCTGGGGGTATTCCTCGAGGTGCGAAGGGGACCTCAGGAACTCACTCGAGTTACTTCAGGGAAGTCAGGTCCCCGATTGTGCTGGAAGGGGAACTTCCGGATTACTCTCGAGCCGTTAAATGGGAATATTGCCTCTTCTCGATTTGAGTCCTTAAAGTGTGTTCTCCTCTCCACTGAGGACGGATGTTAGGGACCATTCTGATTCGCCTAAAGGGAGTCAAGTACCCTTTTGCCTTTCAAGCGGGAATGTGGGATTTCTCTTGAGATTCTGCAGTGCAAAATTTCCTCATCTCGCATGGAGGGATAATTATGTGCTGTTACACGAATTGGGCTGGGAAGCTGGCGGTGATTCTCCAGTTGCGACGAGGACCTCTGGAACACACGCGGATTACTTCAGGGAAGTCAGGTCCCCTTTTGTGCTGGAAGGGGAACTTCCGGATTGTTCTCGAGCCATTTAATGGGAATAGGGCCTCCTCTCGATTTGAGTCCATAAGTTGTGTTCTCCTCTCCAATGGGGACGGATGTTAGGGAAATTTCTGAGTGGCATAAAGTGTGTCAAGTACCCTTTTGCCTTTCAAGTGGGAATGTGGGATTTCTCTTGAGATTCTGCAGCGCAAAATTACCTCATCTCACATTGAGGGGATAATTTTGTGGTATTTCTCGAGTTGCAGAGAGAAGCAGGGGATACTTCTCGACTTGCAACGGGGACCTCAGGACCTCGCTCGGGTTGCTTCAGCGAAGTCAAGTCCCCTTTTGTGTTGGAAGGGGAATTTCCAGATTACTCTCGAGCCGTTAAATGGGAACATTGCCTCTTCTCGATTTGAGTCCAGAGAGTGTGTTCTCCTCTGCACTGAGGACGGATGTTAGGGAACATTCTCAGTCGCCTAAAGGGAGTCAAGTACACTGTTGCCTTTCAAGCGGGAATGTGGGATTTCTCTTGAGATTCTGCATTGCAAAATTTTCTCATCTCACATTGAGGGATAATTTTAGGGTGTTTATCGAGTTGCGGGGGGAAGCTGAGGGTGCTTCTCGAGTTGCGACAGGAACCTCAGGAACTCGCTGGGGTTACTTCAGGGAAGTCACGTCCCCTTTGGTGTTGGACGTGAAACTTCCGGTTTCCACACGAGCCCTTCAATGTGAACAGGGGCTCATCTCGACTTGAGTCCATAAAGTGTGTTCTCCTCTCCAAAGGGGACGGCTGTGTAAGGGAACTTTCTGAGTCGAATAATGGGTGTCAAGTAGCTTTTTGCCTTTCAAGAGGGAATGTAGTATTTCTCTTGAGATTCTGCATCGTAAAATTTCCTCATCTCGCATTGAGCGGATAATTTTGGGGTGTTTCTCGTGTTGCGGCGGGAAGCTGCGGGTGCTTCTCGAGTTGCGACGGGCACCATAGGACCGGTTGCTTCAGGGAAGTCAGGTCCCCTTTGGTGTTGGAAGTGGAACTTCCAGTTTCCTCTCGACCCCTTAATTGTGAACAGGGTCTCATCTGGAATTGAGTCCTTAAAGTGTGTTCTCCTAACCAATGGGACGACTGTTGTGTGAACTTTTTGAGTAGAATAAAGATTTTCAAGTACCTTTTTGCCTTTCAAGAGGGAATGTGGTATTTCTCTTGAGATTCTGCATTGCAAAATTTCCTCATCTCGCATTGAGGGGATAATTTTGGGGTGCTTCTCGAGTTGCGAAGGGGACCTCAGGAATTCCCTTGGGTTGCTTCTGTGAAATCAGATCCCCTTTGGTATTGGAAGGGGAACTTCCGGGTTCCTCTCGAGCCCTTCAATGTGCACAGGGGATCATTTCAAATTGAGTCCATAAAGTGTGTTTTCATCTTAAAGGGGACGGCTGTGTGAGGGAACTATCTGAGTCGAATAAAGGGTGTGAATTAACTTTTTGCCTTTCCAGAGGGAATGTGGTATTTCTCTTGAGATGCTTCATCGCAAAATTTCCTCATCTCGCATTGAGGGGATAATTTTGGGGTGTTTCTCGAGTTGTGGCGGGAAGCTGGGGGTGCTTCTCGAGTTGCGACGGCGACCACAGGAACTCACTGTGGTTGCTTCAGGGAAGTCAGGTCCTTTTTGGTGTTGGAAGGGGAACTTCCGGGTTCCTCTTGAGCCCTTAAATGTGCACAGGGGCTCATCTCGAATTGAGTCCATAAAGTGTGTCCTCTCCAAAGGGGACGGCTTTCTGAGGGAACTTTGTGAGTCGAATAAAATGTATCAAGTACCTTTTTGCCTTTCAAGAGGGAATATGGTATTACTGTTGAGATGCTGCATCGCCAAATTTCCTCATCTCGCATGAGGGGATAATTTTGCGGTGTTTCTCGAGTTGCGGCGGGAAGGTGGGTGTGCTTCTCGAGTTGCGACTGGGACCTCAGGAACTCGCTGGGTTTGCTTTAGGGAAGTCAGGTCTCCTTTGTTGTTGGAAGGGGAACTTCCGGGTTCCTCTCGAGCCCTTAAATGTGCACAGGGGCTCATCTGGAATTGAGTCCATAAAGTGTGTTCTCCTCTCCAAAGGGGACGGCTGTGTGAGGGATCTTTCTGAGTCGAATAAAGGGTGTCAATTAGCTTTTTGCCTTTCAAGAGGGAATGTGGTGTTTCTCTTGAGATGCTGCATCGCAAAATTTCCTCATCTTGCATGGAGGGGTAATTTTGGGGTGTTTCTCGAGTTGCGGCGGGAAGCTGGGGGTGCTTCTCGAGTTACGACAGGGACCCCAGGAACTCACTGGGGTTGCTTCAGGGAAGTAAGGTCCCTTTTGCTGTTGGACGGGGAACTTCCTGTTTCCTCTCGAGCCATTAAATTTGAACAGGGGTTCATCTCGAATTGAGTCCATAGAGTGTGTTCTCCAATCTAAAGGGGACGGCTGTGTGAGGGAACTTTCTGAGTCGAATAAAGGGTGTCAAGTACCTTTTTGCCTTTCAAGAGGGAAAGTGGTATTTCTCTTGTGATTCTGCATCGCAAAATTTCCTCAACTCGCATTGAGGGGATAATTTTGGTGTGTTTCTCGAGTTGCGGCGGGAAGCTGGGTGTGCTACTCGAGTTGCGACGGGGACCTCAGGAACTAGCTGGTGTTGCGTCAGGGAAGCCAGGTCCCCTTTGGTGTTGGAAGAGGAACTTCCGGTTTCCTCTCGAGCCCTTAAATGTGCCCAGGGGCTCATCTCGAATTGAGTCCATAAACTGTGTTCTCCTCTCCAAAGGTTGGCTGTGTGAGGGAACTTTCTGAGTCGAATAAAGGGTGTCAAGTACCTTTTTGCCTTTCCAGAGGGAATGTGGTATTTCTCTTGAGATGCTGCATCGCAAAATTACCTCATCTCGCATGGAGGGGATAATTTTGGGGTGTTTCTCCAGTTGCGGCGGGAAGCTGGGGGTGCTTCTCGAGTTGCGAGGGGAACCTCAGGAACTCGCTGGGGTTGCTTCAGGGAAGTCAGGTCCCCTTTGGTGTTGGAAGGGGAACTTCCGGTTTCTTCTCTAGCCCTTAATTGTGCACAGGGGCTGATCTCGAATTGAGTCCATAACGTGTGTTCTCCTCTCCAAAGGGGACGGCTGTGTGAGGGAACATTCTGAGTCGAGTTAAGGTTGTCAAGTAACTTTTTGCCTTTTAAGAGGGAATGTAGTATTTCTCTTGAGATGCTGCATCGCAAAATTTCCTCATCTATAATTGAGGGGATAATTTTGGGGTGTTTCTTGAGTTGCGGCGGGATGCTGGGGGTGCTTTTCGAGTTGCGACGGGGACCTCAGGAACTTGCTGGGTTTGCTTAATTTAAGTCAGGTCCCCTTTGGTGTTGGAACGGAACTTCCGGTTTCCTCTCCAACCCTTCAATGTGCACAGGGGCTCATCTCGAATTGAGTCCATAAAATGTGTTCTCCTCTCCAAAGGGGACGGCTGTGTGAGGGAACTTTCTGAGTCGAATAAAGGGTGTCAAGTATCTTTTTCCCTTTCAAGAGGGAATGTGGTATTTCTCTTCAGATGCTGCATCGCAAAATTCCTCATCTCCCATGGAGGGGATAATTTTGCGGTGTTTCTCGAGTTGTGGCGGGAAGCTAGGGGTGCTTCTCGAGTTGCGACGGGGACCTCAGGAACTTGCTGGGGTTTCTTCACGGAAGTCAGGTCCCCTTTGGTGATGAAAGGGGAACTTCCGGTTTCCTCTCGAGCCCTTAAATGTGCACAGAAGCTCATCTCGAATTGAGTCCGTAAAGTGTGTTCTCCTCTCCACAGGGGACGGCTGTGTGAGGGAACTTTCTGAGTCGAATAAAGGGTGTCAAGTACCTTTTTGCCTTTGAAGAGGGAATGTGGTATTTCTCTTGAGATTCGCATCGCAAAATTTCCTCCTCTCGCATTGAGGGGATAATTTTGTGGTGTTTCTCCAGTTGTGGTGGGAAGCAGGGGTAACTTCTCTAGCTATGGCGGGGACCTTAGGAACTCGCTCGGGTTGCTTCAGGGAAGTCAAGTCGCCTTTTGTTTTGGAAGGGGAACTTCCGGATTACTGTCGAGATTTTAAAAGGGAATATTGCCTCTTCTCCATTTGAGTGCATAAAATATGTTCTCCTCTCCACTGAGGATGGATGTTAGGGAACATTCTGAGTCGCCTATAGGGAGTCAAGTAGTCTTTTGACTTTCAAGCGGGAATGTGGGATTTCTCTTGAGATTCTGCAGCGCAAAATTTCCTCATCTCGCAGTGAGGGGAATATTTTGTGGTGTTTCTCGAATTGCGGCGGGACGCTGGGGGTACTTCTTAGTTTAGATGGGGACCTCAGGAACTCACTCGAGTTTCTTCATGGAAGTCAGGTCCCTTTTGTGCTGGAAGGGGAACTTCCGGATTAGTCTCGAGCCCTTTAATCTGAATAGGGCCTCTTCTGAAGTTGAGTCCATAAAGTGTGTATGCCTCTCTAATGGGGACGTATGTTAGGGAACATTCGGAGTGACATAAAGTGTGTCAAGTTCCCTTTTGCTTTCAAGCGGGAATGCGGGATTTCTCTTGAGATCTCCAGCAGAAAATTATCTCATCTGGCACTGAGGGGATAATATTGTGTCGTTTCTCGAGTTGGGGCCGGAAGCAGGGGATACTTCTGGAGTTGAGACGGGACCCTCAGGAACTCGCTCAGGTTGCTTCATGGAAGTCAAGTAATTTTTTGTGTTGGAAGGGGAACTTCTTGATTACTCTCCAGCCTTTAAATGGGAATATAGCCTCTTTTCCATTTGAGTCCATGAAGTGTGATTTCCTCTCCATTGAGGACGGATGTTAGGGAACATTCTGAGTCGCCTAAAGGGAGTCAGGTACCCTTATGCCTTTCAAGCTGGAATGTGGGATTTCTTTTGAGATTCTGCAGCGCAAGATTTCCTCATCTCACATTGAGGGGATAATTTTGTGGTGTTTCTCGAGTTGTGGCAGGAAGCAGGGAGTACTTCTCTAGTTCCAGCGGGGACCTTAGGAATTCGCTCGGGTTGCTTCAGGGAAGTCAAGTCCCCTTTTGTGTTGGAAGGGGAACTTTCGGATGACTCTCGAGCTGTTTAATGTGAATAATGCCTCTTCTCGATTTGAGTCCATAAAGTGTGTTTTCCTCTCCACTGAGGAAGGTTGTTATGGAACATTCTGAGTCGCCTAAAGGGAGTCAAGTACCCTTTTGCCCTTCAAGCGGGAATGTGGGATTTCTCTTGAGATTCTGCTGCACAAAATTTCCTCGTCTCGCATTGAGGGAATAATTTTGTTGTGTTTCTCGAGTTGCGAAGGGGACCTCAGAAACTTACCCGAGTTACTTCAGGAAATCAGGCCCCTTTTTTCCTGGAAGGAGAACTTCCGGATTACTCTTGAGCCCTTTAATGGGAAGATGGCCTCTTCTGGAGTTGAGTCCATAAAGTGTGTTTTCCTCTCCACTGAGGGCAAATGTTAGGGACCATTCTGATTCGCCTAAAGGGAGTCAAGTAACCTTTTGCCTTTCAAGCGGAAATGTGGGATTTCACTTGAGATTCTGCAGTGCAAAATTTCCTCTTCTCACATTGTGGGGATAATTTTGTGGTGTTTCTCGAGTTGTGAATACCTCAGAAACTTACCTGAGTTACTTCAGGGAATCAGGTGCCATTTGTGCTGGAAGGGGAATTTCCGGAACACTTTTGAGCCCTGTAATGGGAATAGGGCCTCTTCTCCAGTTGAGTCTCTAAAGTGTGATTTCCTCTCCAGTGGATATGGAGCTTAGGGAACTTTCTGAGTGGCATAAAGTGTGTCAAGTAAGCTTTTGCCTTTCAATGGTAATGTGGATTTTATTTTGAGATTCTGCAGTGCAAAATTTCCTCATCTCTCATTGAGGTGATAATTTTGTGGTGTTTCTCCAGTTGTGGTGTGAAGCAGGGGGCACTTCCTTAGCTATGGCGGGCACCTCAGGACCTCTCTCGTGTTGCTTCAGGGAAGTCAAGTCGCCTTTTGTGTTGGAAGGGGAACTTCCGGATTACTGTCAAGACGTTAAAAGGGAATATTACCTCCTCTCCATTTAAGTTCCATAAATTATGTTCTCCTCTCCACTGAGGATGGATGTTAGGGAACATTCTGAGTCGCCTAAAGGGAGTCAAGTACCCATCTGCCTTTCAAGCGGGAATGTGGGATTTCTCTTGAGATTCTGCAGCGCAAAATTTCTCGAATTGTGGCGGGACGCTGGGGGTACTTCTTGAGTTTAGATGGCGACATCAGGAACTCACTCGAGTTTCTTCAGGGAAGTCAGGTCCCCTTTTGTGCTGGAAGGGGAACTTCCGGATTAGTCTCGAGCCCTTTAATCGGAATAGGGCCTCTTCTGGATTTGAGTCCATAAAGTGTGTTCTCCTCTCCAATGGGGAAGGATGTTAGGGAACTTTCTGAGTGACATAAAGGGAGTCAAGTACGCTTTTGCCTTTCAATTGGGAATGTGGGATTTCTCTTCAGATTCTGCAGCGCAAAATTTCCTCCTCTCGCATTGAGGGGATAATTTTGTGGTGTTTCCCGAATTTCGGCGGGAAGCTGGGGGTACTTCTCCAGTTTCAACGGGGACCTCAGGAACTCACTGGAGTTACTTTAGGGAAGTCAGGTCCCCTTTAGTGCTGGACGGGGAACTTCCGGTTTACTCTCGAGGCCTTTAAGGGAATAGGGGCTCTTCTGGAGTTGAGTCCATAAATTGTGTATGCCTCTGCAATGGGGATGGATTCTAGGGAACTTTCTAAGGAGCATAAAGTATGCCAAGTTCCCTTTTGCCTTTCAAGCGGGAATGTGGGCTTTCTCTTGAGATTCTGCAGCGCAAAATTACCTCATGTCGCATTGCGGGGATAATACTGTGTTGTTTCTCGAGTTGTGGTTGAAAGTAGGGGATACTTCTGGAGTTGAAACGGGAACCTCAGGAACTCTATCAGGTTGCTCCAGGGAAGTCAAGTCCCCTTTTGTGTTGGAAGGGGAACTTCTTGATTACTCTTGAGCTTTTAAATAGGAATATTGCCTCTTCTCGATTTGACTGCATGAAGAGTGTTCTCCTCTGCACTGAGGATGGATGTTAGGGAACATTCTGAGTCGCATAAAGGGAGTCAAGAATCCTTTTGCCTTTCAAGAGGGAATGTGATATTTCTCTTGAGATTCTGCAGAGCAATATTTCTTCAACTCGCATTGAGGGGATAATTTTGGGGTGTATGTCCAGTTGAGGCGGGAAGCTGGGGGTACTTCTCGAGTTGCGATGGGGACATCAGGAACTCACTCGGGTTTCTTCAGGTAAGGCAGGTCCCGTTTTGTAAGGGGAACTTCCGGTTCACTATCGAGCCGTTAAGTGGGAATCGGTCCTCATCTCGAGTTGAGTCCATAAAGTGTGTTCTCCTCTCCAATGGGCACTGCTGTGTGAGGGAACTTTCTGAATCGCATAAAGGGTGTTAAGAGTCCTTTTGCCTTTCAAGAGGGAATGTGGTATTTCTCTTGAGATTCTGCATCGCAAAATTTCCTCATCTCGCACTGAGGGGATAATTTTGTGGTGTTTCTCGAGTTGCAGCTGGAGGCTAGGGTATTTCTCGAGTTGCGACGGGGACCTCAGGAATTCCCTTGGGTTGCTTCAGGGAAGTCAGGTCCCCTTTGGTGTTGGAAGGGGAGCTTCCGGTTTACTCTGGAGCCGTTTATTGGGAATAGGGCCTCATCTTGATTTGAGTCCATAAAGTGTGTTCTCCTGTCCAATGGGGACGGCTGTGTGAGGGAACTTTCTGAGTCGCATAAAGGGTTTCAAGAACCATTTTGCCTTTCAAGAGGGAATGTGGTATTTCTCTTGAGATGCTGTAACACAAAATTTCCTATTCTTGCATTGAGGGGATAATTTTGTGGTGTTTCTCGAGTTGCGGCGGGAAGCTGGGGGTACTTCTCAAGTTGCTATTCGTACCTCAGGAACTCACTCGGGTTTCTTCAGGTAAGGCAGGTCCCCTTTTTGTTGGAAGGGGAAATTCCGATTTACTCTTGAGCAGTTAATTGGCAATAGTGCCTCATTTTGAATTGAGTACATAAAGTTCGTTCACCTCTCCAATGGGGACTGATGTTAGTGAAAATTCTGAGTCGCATAAAGGATGTCAAGTACCCTTTTGCATTTCAAGAGGAAATGTGGTATTTCTCTTGAGATTCTGCAGCGCAAAATTTCCTCATCTCGCATTGAGGAGATAATTTTGTGGTGCATGTCAAGTTGTGGCGGGAATTTTGGATTACTTCTCGTGTTGCGACGGGGACCTCAGGAATTTGCTCGAGTTGCTTCTGGAAAGTCAGGTCCCCTTTTGTGTTGGAAGGGGAACTTCCGGTTTAGTCTGGAGCCGTTAAATGGGAATAGGGCCTCATCTCGAATTGAGTCTATAAAGTGTGTTCTCCTCTCCTATGGGGACTGATGTTAGTGAAATTTCTGAGTCGCATAAATTTTATCAAGTACTTTTTGCCTTTCAAAAGGGAATAGTGGTATTTCTCTTGAGATTCTGCAGCGCAAAATTTCCTCTTCTCGCATTGAGGGGATAATTTTGTGGTGTTTCTCTAGTTGCGGCAGGAAGCTTGGGGTACTTCTCGAGTTGCCATGGGGACCTCAAGAACTTGCTTGGGTTTCTTCAGGTAAGGCAGGTCCCCTTTTGTGTTGGAAAGGGCACATCCGGTTTACTCTCCAGCCACTAAATGGGAATAGGGCCTCATCTCGAATTGAGTCCATAAAGTGTGTTCTCCTCTCCAGTGGGGATGGCTGTGTGAGGGTACATTCTGAGTCGCATAAAGTGTGTCAAGTACCCTTTTGCCTTTCAAGCGGGAATGTGGTATTTCTCTATAGATTCTGCAGCGCACAATTTCCTCATCTCGCATTGAGGGGATAATTCTGTGGTGTTTATCGAGTTGCGGAGGGATGCTGGGTTGCTTCTCGAGTTGCAACGGGGACCTCAGGAAGTGGCTCGGGTTGCTTCAGGGAAGTCAGGTCCCCTTCTGTGTTGGAACGGGAACTTCCGGTTTACTTTCGAGCCATTAATTGGGAATAGGGATTCATCTGGAGTTGAGTCCAAAAGGTGTTTTTTCCTCTCCAATGGGTACGGCTCTGTGAGCGAACTTTCTGGGTCACATAAACTGTGTCAAGTGACCTTTTGCCTTTCAAGCGGGTATGTGGGACTTCTCTTGAGATTTCGGAGGGCAAAATTTCCTCATCTCGCATTGAGGGGATAATTTTGTGGTATTTCTCGAGTTGCAGAGGGAAGCAGGGGGTACATCTCGAGTTGCAACGGGGACCTCAGGAACTCGCTCGGGTTGCTTCAGCGAAGTCAAGTCCCCTTTTGTGTTTGAAGGGGAACTTCCAGATTACTCTCGAGCCGTTAAATGGGAATATTGCCTCTTCTCGATTTGAGTCCGGACAGTGTGTTCTCCTCTGCACTGAGGACGGATGTTAGGAACCATTCTGAGTCGCTTAAAGGGAGTCAAGTTCACTGTTGCCTTTAAAGCGGGAATGTGGGATTTCTCTTAAGATTCTGCAGCGCAAAATTTCCTCATCTCACATGGAGGGGATAATTTTTTGGTGTTTCACGAATTGGGTTGGGAAGCTGGGGGTACTTCTGCAGTTCCGACGAGTACCTCTGGAACACACTCGAGTTACTTCAGGGAAGTCTGGTCCCATTTTGTGCTGGAAGGGGAAATTCAGTATTACTCTCGAACCCTTTAATGTGAATAGGGCCTCTTCTCGAATAGAGTCCATAAAGTGTGTTCTCTTCCCAATGGGGACGGCTGTGTGAGGGAAGTTTCTGAGTTGCATAAAGGGTGTTTAGTACGCTTTTGCCTTTTATGAGGAAATGTGGTATTTCTCTTGAGATTCTGCATCGAAAAATTTCCTCATCTCGCATTGAGGGGATAATTTTGTGGGGTTTCTCGAGTTGCGGCGGGAAGCTGGGGGTGCTTCTCCAGTTGCGACGGGGACCTCAGGAACTCGCTCGGGTTGCCTCAGAAAAGTCAGGTCCCCTTTTGTTTTGGAAGGGAACTTCCTGTTTACACTCGAGCCATTAAATGTGAACAGGGGCTCATCTCGAATTGAGTCCATAAAGTGTGTTCTCTTTTCCAATGGGGACTGATGTTAGTGAAGTTCCTGAGTCGCATGAAGGGTTTCAAGTACACTTTTGTCTTTCAAGAAGAAATGTGGTATTTCTCTTGAGATTCTTCAGCAAAAAATTTCCTCATCTCGCATTGAGGGGATAATTTTGGGGTGTTTCCCGCGTTGCGGCGGGAAGCTGGGGGTGCTTCTCGAGTTGCGACGGGGACCTCAGGAACTCGCTGGGGTTGCTTCAGGGTAGTCAGTTCCCCTTTGGTGTTGGAAGGGGAACTTCCGGTTTCCTCTCGAGCCCTTCAATGTGCACAGGGGCTCCTCTCGATTTCAGTCCATAAAGTGTGTTCTCCTCTCCAAAGGGGACGGCTGTGTGAGGGAACTTTCTGAGTCAAATAAAGGGTGTCAAGTACCTTTTCCTTTCAAGATGGATGTGGTATTTGCCTTGAGATGCTGCATCCAAAATTTCCTCATCTCGCATTGAGAGGATAATTTTGGGGTGTTTCTCGAGTTGCGGCGGGAAGCTGGGGGTGCTGCTCGAGTTGCGATGGGGACCTCAGGAACTCGCTGGGGTTGCTTCAGGGAAGTCAAGTCCCCTTTGGTGTTGGAAGGGGAACTTCCGGTTTCCTCTCGAGCCCTTAAATGTGCACAGGGGCTCCTCTCGAATTGAGTCCATAAAGTGTGTTCTCCTCTCCAAACGGGACGGCTGTTTGAGGGAACTTTCTGAGTCGAATAAAGGGTGTCATGTAACTTTTTGCCTTTCAAGAGGGAATGTGGTATTTCTCGTGAGATTCTGAATAGCAAAATTTCCTCATCTCGCATGGAGGGGATAATTTTGGGTTGTTTCTCGAGTTGCGGCGGGAAGCTGGGTGTGCTTCTTGAGTTGCGACGGGGACCTCAGGAACTTGCTGGGGTTGTTTCAAGGAAGTCAGGTCCCCTTTTGTGTTGGAAGGGGAACTTCCGGTTTCCTCTCGTGCCCTTAAATGTGCACAGGGACTCATCTCGAATTGAGTCCATAAAGTGTGTTCTCCTCTCCAAAGGGGACGGCTGTGTGAGGGAACTTTCTGAGTCGAATTAAGGGTGTCAAGTACCTTTTTGCCTTTCAAGACGGAATGTGGTATTTCTCTAGAGATCCTGCATCGCAGAATTTCCTCATTTCGCATGAAGGGGATAATTTTGGGGTGCTTCTCGAGTTGCGGCACGAAGCTGGGGGTGCTTCTCGAATTGCGACGGGGACCTCAGGAACTCCCTGGGGTTGCTTCAGGGTAGTCAGTTCCCCTTTGGTGTTGGAAGGGGAACTTCCTGTTTCCTCTCGAGCCCTTCAATGTGCACAGGGGCTCACCTCGATTTCAGTCCATAAAGTGTGTTCTCCTCTCCAAAGGGGACGGCTGTGTGAGGGAACTTTCTGAGTCGAATAAAGGGTGTCAAGTACCTTTTTCCTTTCAAGAAGGATGTGGTATTTCTCTAGAGATCCTGCATCGCAGAATTTCCTCATTTCGCACCAAGGGGATAATTTTGGGGTGCTTCTCGAGTTGCGGCGGGAAGCTGGTGGTGCTTCTCGAGTTGGGACGGGGACCTCAGGAACTCGCTGGGGTTGCTTCAAGGAAGTCAGATCCCCTTTGGTGATGGAAGGGGAAATTCCGGATTAGTCTCGAGCCCTTTAATGGGAATAGGGCCTCTTCTGGAGTTGAGTCCATAAAGTGTGTATGCCTCTCCAATGGGGACGGATGTTAGGGAACTCTCTGAGGGGCATAAAGTGTGTCAAGTTCCCTTTTGCCTTTCAATTGGGAATGTGGGATTTCTCTTGAGATTCTGCAGCGGAAAATTTCCTCATCTCGCATTGAGGGGATAATTTTGTGGTGTTTCTCGAATTTTGGCGGGAAGCTGGGGGTACTCCTCCAGTTGCGGCGAGGTCCTCAGGAACACGCTCGGGTTGCTTCAGGGAAGTCAAGTCCCCTTTGGTGTTGAAAGGGGATCTTCCGGTTTCCTCTCGAGCCCTTCAACATGAACAGGCGCTCATCTCGAATTGAGTCCATAAAGTGTGTTCTCCTCTCCAATGGGGACGGTTGTCCGAGCGAACTTTCTGAGTCGAATAAAGGGTGTCAAGGAACTTTTTGCATTTCAAGAGGGAACGTGGTATTTCTTTTGAAATGCTGCATTGTAAAATTTCCTCCTCTCGCATTGAGGGGATAATTTGTTTTGTTTCTCGAGTTGTGTCGGGAAGATGGTGGTACTTCTCGAGTTCCGATGGGGACCTCAGGAACTCGCAAGGGTTGCTTCAGGGAAGTCAGTTCCTCTTTGGTGTAAGAAGGGGAACTTCCTTGTTACTCTCGAGACCTCAAATGTGAACAGGGGCTCATCTCGAATTGAGTCCATAAAATGTGTTCTCCTCTCCAATGGGGCGGATATGTGAGGGAACTTTCTGCCTCGAATAATGGGTGTCAAGGACTTTTTCGCCTTTCAAGAGGAAATGTGGTATTTCTCTTGAGATTCTGCATCGCAAAATTTCTCCTCTCGCATGAAGGGGATAATATTGTGCTGTTTCTCGAGTTGAGGTGGGAAGCTGGGGGTATTTCTCCAATTGCGACGGGGACCTCAGTAACTCGCTCGGGTTGCTTCAGGGAAGTCAGGTCCATTTTACTGTTGGAAGGGGAACTTCCGGTTTACTCTCTAGCCCTTAAATGTGAACAGGGGCTCATCTCGAAAGGAGTCCATAAAGTGTGTTCTCTTCTCCAATGGGGACGGCTGTGTGAGGGAAATTTCTGAGTTCAATAAAGGGTAAAGGACATTTCTGCCTTTCAAGAGGGAACGTGGTATTTCTCACGAGATTCTGCATCGAAAAATTTCCTCCTCTATCATTGAGGGGATAATTTTGTGGAGTTTCTCGAATTGCTTCGGGAAGCTGGGGGTACTTCTCGAGTAGCGAAAGGGACCTCAGGAACTCGCTCGGGTAGCTTCAGGGAAGTCAGTTCCCCTTTGGTGTTGGAAGGGGAACTTCCGGTTTGCTCTCGAGCCCTTAAATGTAAAAAGGGGCTCATCTCGAATTGAGTCTATAAAGTGTGTTCTCCACGACACTGGGTAGGGCTGTTTGAGGGAACTTTCTGAGTCGAATAAAGGGTGTCAAGTACATTTTTGCCTTTCAAGAGGGAATGTCGTATTTCTCTTGAGATGCTGCATGGTAAAATTTCCTCATCTCGATTTGAGGGGATAATTTTGGGGAGTTTCTCGAGTTGTGGCGGGAAGCTGGGGGTGCTTCTCGAGTTGCGAAGGGGACCTCAGGAACTCGCTGGGGTTGCTTCAGGGAAGTCAGGTCCCCTTTGGTGGTGGAAGGGGAACTTCCGATTTCCTCTCGAGCCCTTCAATGTGCACAGGGGCTCCTCTCGAATTGAGTCCGTAAAGTGTGTTCTCCTCTCCAAAGGGGACGGCTGTGTGAGGGAGCTTTCTGAGTCGAATAAAGGGTGTCAAGTACCTTTTTGCCTTTCCAGAGGGAATGTGCTATTTCTCTTGAGATGCTGCATCGCCAAATTTCCTCATCTCGCATGGAGGGGATAATTTTGGGGTGTTTCTCGAGTTGCGGCGGGAAGCTGGGGGTGCTTCTCGAGTTGCGACGGGGACCTCAGGAACTCGCTGGGGTTGCTTCAGGGAAGTCAGGTCCCCTTTGGTGTTGGAAGGGGAACTTCCGGGTTCCTCTCGAGCCCTTCAATGTGCATAGGGGCTCCTCTCGAATTGAGTCCGTAAAGTGTGTTCTCCTCTCCAAAGGGGACGGCTGTGTGAGGGAACTTTCTGAGTCGAATAAAGGGTGTCAAGTACCTTTTTGCCTTTCCAGAGGGAATGTGCTATTTCTCTTGAGATGCTGCATCGCCAAATTTCCTCATCTCGCATGGAGGGGATAATTTTGGGATGTTTCTCGAGTTGCGGCGGGAAGCTGGGGGTGCTTCTCGAGTTGCGACGGGGACCTCAGGAACTCGCTGGGGTTGCTTCAGGGAAGTCAGGTGTCCTTTGGTGTTGGAAGAGGAACTTCCGGGTTCCTCTCGAGCCCTTCAATGTGCACAGGGGCTCCTCTCGAATTGAGTCCGGAAAGTGTGTTCTCCTCTCCAAAGGGGACGACTGTGTGAGGGAACTTTCTGAGTCGAATAAAGGGTGTCAAGTACCTTTTTGCCTTTCCAGAGGGAATGTGCTATTTCTCTTGAGATGCTGCATTGCCAAATTTCCTCATCTCGCATGGAGGGGATAATTTTGGGTTGTTTCTCGAGTTGCGGCGGGAAGCTGGGGGTGCTTCTCGAGTTGCGACGGGGACCTCAGGAACTCGCTGGGGTTGCTTCAGGGAAGTCAGTTCCTCTTTGGTGTAAGAAGGGGAACTTCCTTGTTACTCTCGAGACCTCAAATGTGAACAGGGGCTCATCTCGAATTGAGTCCATAAAATGTGTTCTCCTCTCCAATGGGGCGGCTATGTGAGGGAACTTTCTGCCTCGAATAATGGGTGTCAAGGACTTTTTCGCCTTTCAAGAGGAAATGTGGTATTTCTCTTGAGATTCTGCATCGCAAAATTTCTCCTCTCGCATGAAGGGGATAATATTGTGCTGTTTCTCGAGTTGAGGTGGGAAGCTGGGGGTATTTCTCCAATTGCGACGGGGACCTCAGTAACTCGCTCGGGTTGCTTCAGGGAAGTCAGGTCCATTTTACTGTTGGAAGGGGAACTTCCGGTTTACTCTCTAGCCCTTAAATGTGAACAGGGGCTCATCTCGAAAGGAGTCCATAAAGTGTGTTCTCTTCTCCAATGGGGACGGCTGTGTGAGGGAAATTTCTGAGTTCAATAAAGGGTAAAGGACATTTCTGCCTTTCAAGAGGGAACGTGGTATTTCTCACGAGATTCTGCATCGAAAAATTTCCTCCTCTATCATTGAGGGGATAATTTTGTGGAGTTTCTCGAATTGCTTCGGGAAGCTGGGGGTACGTCTCGAGTAGCGAAAGGGACCTCAGGAACTCGCTCGGGTAGCTTCAGGGAAGTCAGGTCCCCTTTGGTGTTGGAAGGGGAACTTCCGGTTTGCTCTCGAGCCCTTAAATGTAAAAAGGGGCTCATCTCGAATTGAGTCTATAAAGTGTGTTCTCCACGACACTGGGTAGGGCTGTTTGAGGGAACTTTCTGAGTCGAATAAAGGGTGTCAAGTACATTTTTGCCTTTCAAGAGGGAATGTCGTATTTCTCTTGAGATGCTGCATGGTAAAATTTCCTCATCTCGATTTGAGGGGATAATTTTGGGGAGTTTCTCGAGTTGTGGCGGGAAGCTGGGGGTGCTTCTCGAGTTGCGAAGGGGACCTCAGGAACTCGCTGGGGTTGCTTCAGGGAAGTCAGGTCCCCTTTGGTGTTGGAATGGGAACTTCCGATTCCCTCTCGAGCCCTTCAATGTGCACAGGGGCTCCTCTCGAATTGAGTCCGTAAAGTGTGTTCTCCTCTCCAAAGGGGACGGCTGTATGAGGGAGCTTTCTGAGTCGAATAAAGGGTGTCAAGTACCTTTTTGCCTTTCCAGAGGGAATGTGCTATTTCTCTTGAGATGCTGCATCGCCAAATTTCCTCAACTCGCATGGAGGGGATAATTTTGGGGTGTTTCTCGAGTTGCGGCGGGAAGCTGGGGGTGCTTCTCGAGTTGCGACGGGGACCTCAGGAACTCGCTGGGGTTGCTTCAGGGAAGTCAGGTCCCCTTTGGTGTTGGAAGGGGAACTTCCGGGTTCCTCTCGAGCCCTTCAATGTGCATAGGGGCTCCTCTCGAATTGAGTCCGTAAAGTGTGTTCTCCTCTCCAAAGGGGACGGCTGTGTGAGGGAACTTTCTGAGTCGAATAAAGGGTGTCAAGTACCTTTTTGCCTTTCCAGAGGGAATGTGCTATTTCTCTTGAGATGCTGCATCGCCAAATTTCCTCATCTCGCATGGAGGGGATAATTTTGGGATGTTTCTCGAGTTGCGGCGGGAAGCTGGGGGTGCTTCTCGAGTTGCGACGGGGACCTCAGGAACTCGCTGGGGTTGCTTCAGGGAAGTCAGGTGTCCTTTGGTGTTGGAAGAGGAACTTCCGGGTTCCTCTCGAGCCCTTCAATGTGCACAGGGGCTCCTCTCGAATTGAGTCCGGAAAGTGTGTTCTCCTCTCCAAAGGGGACGACTGTGTGAGGGAACTTTCTGAGTCGAATAAAGGGTGTCAAGTACCTTTTTGCCTTTCCAGAGGGAATGTGCTATTTCTCTTGAGATGCTGCATTGCCAAATTTCCTCATCTCGCATGGAGGGGATAATTTTGGGTTGTTTCTCGAGTTGCGGCGGGAAGCTGGGGGTGCTTCTCGAGTTGCGACGGGGACCTCAGGAACTCGCTGGGGTTGCTTCAGGGAAGTCAGTTCCCCTTTGGTGTTGGAAGGGGAACTTCCGGTTTCCTCTCCAGCCCTTCAATGTGCACAGGGGCTCCCCTCGAATTGAGTCCTTAAAGTGTTTTCTCCTCTCCAAAAGGGACGGCTGTGTGAGGGAACTTTCTGAGTCGAATAAAGGGTGTCAAGTACCTTTTTGCCCTTCCAGAGGGAATGTGGTATTTGTCTTGAGATGCTGCATCGCCAAATTTCCTCATCTCGCATGGAGGGGATAAATTTAGGGTGTTTCTCGAGATGCGACGGGGACCTCAGGAACTCGCTGGGGTTGCTTCACGGAAGTCAGGTCCCCTTTGGTGTTGGAAGGGGAACTTCCGGTTTCCTCTCGAGCTGTTCAATGTGCACAGGGGCTCCTCTCGAATTGAGTCAGTAAAGTGTGTTCTCCTCTCCAAACGGGACGGCTGTGTGAGGGAACTTTGTGAGTCGAATAAAGGGTGTCAAGTACCTTTTTGCCTTTCCAGAGGGAATGTGGTATTTCTCTTGAGATGCTGCATCGCCAAATTTCCTCATCTCGCATGGAGGGGATAATTTTGGGGTGTTTCTCGATTTGTGGCTGGAAGCTGAGGGTGCTTTTCGAGTTGCGACGGGGACCTCAGGAACTCACTAGCGTTGCTTCAGGGAAATCAGGTCCCGTTTGGTGTTGGAAGGGGAACTTCCGTTTTCCTCTCGAGCCCCTCAGTGTGCACAGCGGCTCCTCTCGAATTGAGTCCGTAAAGTGTGTTCTCCTCTCCAAAGGAGACGGCTGTGTGAGGGACCTTTCTGAGTCGAATAAAGGGTGTCAAGTACATTTTTGCCTTTCCAGAGGGAATGTGCTATTTCTCTTGAGATGCTGCATCGCCAAATTTCCTCATCTCGCATGGAGGGGATAATTTTGGGGTGTTTCTCGAGTTGCGGCGGGAAGCAGGGGGTGCTTCTCGAATTGCGATGGGGACCTCAGGAACTCGCTGGGGTTGCTGCAGGGAAGTCAGGTCCCCTTTGGTGTTGGAAGGGGAACTTCCGGTTTCCTCTCGAGCCCTTCAATGTGCACAGGGGCTCCTCTCGAATTGAGTCCGTAAACTGTTTTCTCCTCTCCAAAGGGGACGGCTGTGTGAGGGAACTTTCTGAGTCGAATAAAGGGTGTCAAGTACCTTTTTGCCTTTCCTGAGGGAATGTGGTATTTCTCTTGTGATGCTGCATCACCAAATTTCCTCATCTCGCATGGAGGGGATAATTTTGGGGTGTTTCTCGAGTTGCGGCGGGAAGCTAGGGGTGCTTCTCGAGTTGCGACGGGGACCTCAGGAACTCGCTGGGGTTGCTTCAGGGAAGTCAGGTCCCCTTTGGTGTTGGAAGGGGAACTTCCGGTTTCCTCTCGAGCCCTTCAATGTGCACAGGGGCTCCTCTCGAATTGAGTCCGTAAAGTGTGTTCTCCCTTCCAAAGGGGACGGCTGTGTGAGGGAACTTTCTGAGTCGAATAAAGGGTGTCAAGTACCTTTTTGCCCTTCCAGAGGGAATGTCGTATTTCTCTTGAGATGCTGCATCGCCAAATTTCCTCATCTCGCATGGAGAGGATAATTTTGGCGTGTTTCTTGACTTTCGGCGGAAAGCTAGGGGTGCTTCTCGAGTTGCGACGGAGACCTCAGGAACTCGCTGGGGTTGCTTCAGGGATGTCAGGTTCCCTTTGGTGTTGGAAGGGGAACTTCCGGTTTCCTCTCGAGCCCTTCAAAGGCACATGGGTCTTCTGGAATTGAATCCGTAAAGTGTGTTCTACTCTCCAAAGGGGACGGCTGTGTGAGGGAACTTTTTGAGTCCAGTACAGGGTGTCAAGTACTTTTTGCCTTTCCAGAGGGAATGTGGTATTTCTCTTGAGATGCTGCATCGCCAAATTTCCTCCTCTCGCATGGAGGGGATAATTTTGTGTTGTTTCTCGAGTTGCGGTGAGAAGCTGGGTTGCTTCTCGAGTTGCGACCAGGACCATAGGAACCGGCTGGGGTTGCTTCAGGTAAGTTAGGTCCCCTTTGTTGTTGGAAGGGGAACTTCCGCTTTCCTCTAGAGCCCTTCAATGTGCACAGGGGCTCCTCTCGAATTGAGTCCGTAAAGTGTGTTCTCCTCTCCAAAGGGGACGGCTGTGTGAGGGAACTTTCTGAGTCGAATAAAGGGTGTCAAGTACCTTTTTGGCTTTCCAGAGGGAATGTGGTATTTCTCTTTAAATGCTGCGTCGCCAAATTTCCTCATCTCGCATGGAGGGGATAATTTTGGGGTGTTTCTCGAGTTGCGGCCGGAAGCTGATGGTGCTTCTCGAGTTGCGACGGGGACCTGAGGAACTCGCTGGGGTTGCTTCAGGGAAGTCAGGTCCCCTTTGTTGTTGGAAGGGGAACTTCCGGTTTCGTCTCGAGCCCTTCAATGTGCACAGGGGCTCCTGTCGAATTGAGTCCATAAAGTGTGTTCTCCGCTCAAAGGGGACGCCTGTGTGAGGGAACTTTTTGAGTCGAATAAAGGGTGTCAAGTACCTTTTTGCCTTTCCAGAGGGAATGTGGTATTTCTCGTGAGATGCTGCATCGCCAAGTTTCCTCATCTCGCGTGGAGGGGATAATTTCGGGGTGTTTCCCGAGTTGGGGCGAGAAGCTGGGGGTCCTTCTCGAGTTGCGACGGGGACCTCAGAAACTCGCTGGGGTTTCTTCAGGGAAGTCAGATCCCCTTTGGTGTTGGAAGGGGAACTTCCGGTTTCCTCTCGAGCTCTTCAATGTGCACAGGTGCTCCTCTCAAATTGAGTCCGTAAAGTGTGTTCTCCTCTCCAAAGGGGACGGCTGTGTGAGGGAACTTTCTGAGTCCAATACAGGGTGTCAAGTACTTTTTGCCATTCCAGAGGAAATGTGGTATTTCTCTTGAGATGCTGCATCGCCAAATTTCTTCCTCTCGCATGGAGGGGATAATTTTGTATTGTTTCTCGAGTTGCGGTGGGAAGCTGGGGGTGCTTCTTGAGTTGCGACCGGGACCATAGGAACAGGCTGGGGTTGCTTCAGGTAAGTCAGGTCCCCTTTGCTGTTGGAAGGGGAACTTCTGCTTTCCTCTCGAGCCCTTCAATGTGCACAGTGGCTCCTCTCGAATTGAGTCCGGAAAATGTGTCTCCTGTAAAAAGGGGACGGCTGTGTGAGGGAACTTTCTGAGTCGAATACAGGGTGTTGAGTATCTTTTTGCCTTTCCAGATGTAATGTGGTATTTCTCTTGAGATACTGCATAGCCAAATTTCCCTATCTCGCATGGAGGGGATAATTTTGGGGTGTTTCTCGAGTTGCTGCGGGAAGATGCGGGTGCTTCTCGAGTTGCGACGGGGACCTCAGGAACTCGCTGGGGTTGCTTCAGGCAAGTCAGGTCCCCTTTGGTGTTGGAAGGGGAACTTCCGGTTTCCTCTCGAACCCTTCAATGTGCACAGGGGCTCCTCTCGAATTGAGCCCGTAAAGTGTGTTCTCCTCTCCAAAGGGGCCGGCAGTGTGAGGGAACTTTCTGAGCCGAATAAAGTTTCTCAAGTACCTTTTTGCCTTTCCAGAGGGAATGTGGTATTTCTCTTGACATGCTGCATCGCCAAATTTCCTAATCTCGCCTGGATGGGATAATTTGGGGTGTTTCTCGAGTTGCGGCGGGAAGCTGGGGGTGCTTCTCGAGTTGCGACGGGGACCTCAGGAAGTCGCTGGGGTTTCTACAGGGAAGTCAGGTCCCCTTTGGTGTTGGAAGGGGAACTTCCGGTTTTCTCTGGAGCCCTTCAGTGTGCACAGGGGCTCCTCTCGAATTGAGTCCGTAAAGTGTGTTCTCCTCTCCAAAGGGGACGGCTGTGTGAGGGAACTTTCTGAGTCGAATATAGGGTGTCAAGTAACTTTTTCCCATTCCAGAGGGAATGTCGTATTTCCCTTGAGATGCTGCATCGCCAATTTTCCTCATCTCGCATGGAGGGGATAATTTTGCGGTTTTTCTCGAGTTGCGGCGGGAAGCTGGGGGTGCTTCTCGAGTTACGACGGGGACCTCAGGAACTCGCTGGGGTTGCTTCAGGGAAGTCAGGTACCCTTTGGAGTTGGAAGGGGAACTTCCGGTTTCCTCTAGAGCCCTTCAATGTGCACAGGGTCTCCTCTTGAATTGAGTCCATAAAGTGTGTTCTCCTCTCCAAAGGGGACGGCTCTGTGAGGGAACTTTCTGAGTGGAATAAAGGGTGGCAAGAAACTTTTTGCCTTTCCAGAGGGAATGTGGTATTTCTCTTGAGATGCTGCATCGCCAAATTTCCTCATCTCGCATAGAGGGGATAATTTTGGGGTGTTTCTTGAGTTGCGGCGGGAAGCTGGTGGTGCTTCCCGAGTTGCAACGGGGACCTCAGGAACTCGCTGGGGTTGCTTCAGGGAAGTCAGGTCCCCTTTGATGTTGGAAGGGGAACTTCCGGTTTCCTCTCGAGCCCTTCAATGTGCACAGGGGCTCCTCTGGAATTGAGTCCATAAAGTTTGTTCTCTTGTAAAAAGGGGACGGCTGTGTGAGGGAACTTTCTGAGTCGAATACAGGGTGTCGAGTATCTTTTTGCCTTTCCAGAGGGAATGTGTTATTTCTCTTGAGATGCTGCATCGGCAAATTTCCTTATCTCGCATGGAGGGGATAATTTTGGGGTGTTTCGCGAGTTCCGGCGGGAACCTGGTGGTGCTTCTCGAGTTGAGACGAGGACCTTAGGATCTCGCTGGGGTTGCTTCAGAGAATTCAGGTCCCCTTTGGTGTTGGAAGGGGAACTTCCGGTTTCCTCTCGAGCCCTTCAATGTGCACAGGGTCTCCTCTCGAATTGAGTCCATAAAGTGTGTTCTCCTCTCAAAAGGGGACGGCAGTGTGAGGGAACTTTCTGAGTCGTAAAGGCTTTCAAGTACATTTTTGCCTTTCCAGAGGGAATGTGGTATTTCTCTTGAGATGCTGAATCGCCAAATTTCCTCATCTCGCATGGCGGGGATAATTTTGGTGTGTTTCTCGAGTTGCGGCGGGAAGCTGGGGGTGCTTCTAGAGTTACGACGGGGACCAGAGGAACTCGCTGGGGTTGGTTCAGGGAAGTCAGATCCCCTTTGGTGTTGGAAGGGGAACTTCCGGTTTCCTCTCGAGCCCTTCAATATGCACAGGGGCTCCTCTCGAATTGAGTCCATAAAGTGTGTTATCCTCTCCAAAGGGGACGGCTGTGTGAGGGAACTTTTTGAGTCCAATACAGGGTGTCAAGTACTTTTTGCCTTTCCACTGGGAATGTGGTATTTCTCTTGAGATGCTGCATCGCCAAATTTCCTCCTCTCGCATGGAGGGGATAATTTTGTGTTGGTTCTCGAGTTGCGGTGGGAAGCTGGGTGTGCTTCTCGAGTTGCGACCGGGACCATAGGAACCGGCTGGGGTTGCTTCAGGTAAGTCAGGTCCCCTTTGTTGTTGGAAGGGGAACTTCCGCTTTCCTCTAGAGCCCTTCAATGTGCACAGGGGCTCCTCTCGAATTGAGTCCGTAAAGTGTGTTCTCCTCTCCAAAGGGGACGGCTGTGTGAGGGAACTTTCTGAGTCGAATAAAGGGTGTCAAGTACCTTTTTGGCTTTCCAGAGGGAATGTGTTATTTCTCTTTAAATGCTGCGTCGCCAAATTTCCTCATCTCGCATGGAGGGGATAATTTTGGGGTGTTTCTCGAGTTGCGGCGGGAAGCTGATGGTGCTTCTCGAGTTGCGACGGGGACCTGAGGAACTCGCTGGGGTTGCTTCAGGGAAGTCAGGTCCCCTTTGGTGTTGGAAGGGGAACTTCCGGTTTTGTCTCGAGTCCTTCAATGTGCACAGGGGTTCGTCTCGAATTGAGTCCATAAAGTGTGTTCTCCGCTCAAAGGGGACGGCTGTGTGAGGGAACTTTTTGAGTCGAATAAAGGGTGTCAAGTACCTTTTTGCCTTTCCAGAGGGAATGTGGTATTTCTCGTGAGATGCTGCATCGCCAAATTTCCTCATCTCGCATGGAGGGGATAATTTCGGGGTGTTTCCCGAGTTGGGGCGAGAAGCTGGGGCTCCTTTTCGAGTTGCGACGGGGACCTCAGAAACTCGCTGGGGTTGCTTCAGGGAAGTCAGATCCCCTTTGGTGTTGGAAGGGGAACTTCCGGTTTCCTCTCGAGCCCTTCAATGTGCACAGGGGCTCCTCTCGAATTGAGTCCGTAAAGTGTGTTCTCTTGTAAAAAGGGGACGGCTGTGTGAGGGAACTTTCTGACTCGAATACAGGGTGTCGAGTATCTTTTTGCCTTTCCAGAGGGAATGTGGTATTTCTCTTGAGATGCTGCATCGGCAAATTTCCTTATCTCGCATGGAGGGGATAATTTTGGGGTGTTTCTCGAGTTCCGGCGGGAACCTGGTGGTGCTTCTCGAGTTGAGACGAGGACCTTAGGAACTCGCTGGGGTTGCTTCAGAGAATTCAGGTCCCCTTTGGTGTTGGAAGGGGAACTTCCGGTTTCCTCTCGAGCCCTTCAATGTGCACAGGGTCTCCTCTCGAATTGAGTCCATAAAGTGTGTTCTCCTCTCAAAAGGGGACGGCTGTGTGAGGGAACTTTCTGAGTCGTAAAGGCTTTCAAGTACATTTTTGCCTTTCCAGAGGGAATGTGGTATTTCTCTTGAGATGCTGAATCGCCAAATTTCCTCATCTCGCATGGAGGGGATAATTTCGGGGTGTTTCCCGAGTTGGGGCGAGAAGCTGGGGGTCCTTCTCGAGTTGCGCCGGGGACCTCAGAAACTCGCTGGGGTTGCTTCAGGGAAGTCAGATCCCCTTTGGTGTTGGAAGGGGAACTTCCGGTTTCCTCTCGAGCCCTTCAATGTGCACAGGTGCTCCTCTCGAATTGAGTCCGTAAAGTGTGTTCTCCTCTCCAAAGGGGACGGCTGTGTGAGGGAACTTTCTGAGTCCAATACAGGGTGTCAATACTTTTTGCCATTCCAGAGGAAATGTGGTATTTCTCTTGAGATGCTGCATCGCCAAATTTCCTCCTCTCGCATGGAGGGGATAATTTTGTATTGTTTCTCGAGTTGAGGTGGGAAGCTGGGGGTGCTTCTTTAGTTGCGACCGGGACCATAGGAACCGGCTGGGGTTGCTTCAGGTAAGTCAGGTCCCCTTTGGTGTTGGAAGGGGAACTTCTGCTTTCCTCTCGAGCCCTTCAATGTGCACAGGGGCTCCTCTCGCATTGAGTCCGGAAAATGTGTCTCCTGTAAAAAGGGGACGGCTGTGTGAGGGAACTTTCTGAGTCGAATAAAGGGTGTCATGTACCTATTTGACTTTCCAGAGGGACTGTGGTATTTCTCTTGAGATGGTGCATCGCAAAATTTCCTCATCTCGCATGGAGGGGATAATTTTGGTGTGTTTCTCGAGTTCCGGTGGGAAGCTGGGGGTGCTTCTCGAGTTTCGAAGGGGACCTCAGGAACTCGCTGTGGTTTGCTTCAGGGAAGTCAGGTCCATTTTTGTGTTGGAAGGGGAACTTCTGGAATACTCTCGAGCCATTAAAAGGTATATTTCCTCTTCTCCATTTGAGTCCATAAAATATGTTCTCCTCACCACTGAGGATGGATGTTAGGGAATATTCTGAATCGCATAAAGGGAGTCAAGTACTCTTTTGCCTTTCAAGCGGGAATGTGGGATTTCCCTTGAGATTCTGCAGCGCAAATTTTCCTCATCTCGCATTGAGGGGATAATTTTGTGGTGTTTCTCGAGTTGCGGCTGGAGGCTAGGGTATTTCTCGAGTTGCCACGGGGACCTCAGGAACTCGCTTGGGTTGCTTCAGGGAAGTCAGTCCCCTTTGGTGTTGGAAGGGGAACTTCCGGTTTACTCTCGAGCCGTTTATTGGGAATAGGGCCTCATCTTGATTTGAGTCTGTAAAGTGTGTTCTCCTGTCCAATGAGGACGGCTGTGTGAGGGAACTTTCTGAGTCGCATAAAGGGTTTCAAGAACCGTTTTGCCTTTCAAGAGGGAATGTGGTATTTCTCTTGAGATTCTGTAACGCAAAATTTCCTATTCTTGAATTGAGGGGATAATTTTGTGGTTTCTCGAGTTGCGGCGGGAAGCTGGGAGTACTTCTCTAGTTGCTATGCGTACCTCAGGAACTCACTCGGGTTTCTTCAGGTAAGGCAGGTCCCCTTTTTGTTGGAAGGGGAACTTCCGATTTACTCTCGAGCAGTTAATTGGCAATAGTGCCTCATTTTGAATTGAGCACATAAAGTTCGTTCACCTCTCCAATGGGGACTGATGTTAGTGAAATTTCTGAGTCGCATAAAGGATGTCAAGTACCCTTTTGCCTTTCAAGAGAGAATGTGGTATTTCTCTTGAGATTCTGCAGCGCAAAATATCCTCATCTCACATTGGAGATAATTTTGTGGTTTATGTCAAGTTGTGGCAGGAATTTTGGATTACTTCTCGTGTTGCGATGAGGACCTCAGGAATTTGCTCGAGTTGCTTCTGAAAGTCAGGTCCCCTTTTGTGTTGGAAGGGGAAATTCCGGTTTAGTCTGGAGCCGTTAAATGGGAATAGGGCCTCATCTCGAATTGAGTCCATAAAGTGTGTTCTCCTCGAAATTTCTGAGTCGCATAAACGGTATGAAGTACTTTTTGCCTTTCAAGAGGGAATGAATAGTGGTATTTCTCTTGAGATTCTGCAGCCCAAAATTTCCTCTTCTCGCATTGAGGGGATAATTTTGTGGTGTTTCTCTAGTTGTGGCAGGAAGCTTGGTGTACTTCTCGAGTTGCCATGTGGACCTCAAGAACTTGCTTGGGTTTCTTCAGGTAAGGCATGTCCCCTTTTGTGTTGGAAAGGGCACTTCCGGTTTACTCTTCAGCCATTAAATGGGAATAGGGCTTCATCTCGAATTGAGTCCATAAAGTGTGTTCTCCTCTCCAATGGGGACGGCTGTGTGAGGGTACTTTCTGAGTCGCATAAAGGGTGTCAAGTACCTTTTTGCCTTTCATGCGGGAATGTGGTATTTCTCTTGAGATTCTGCAGCGCACAATTTCCTCATCTCGCATTGAGGGGATAATTCTGTGGTGTTTGTCGAGTTGCGGCGGGATGCTGGGGGTGCTTCTCGAGTTGCAACGGGGACCTCAGGAAGTGGCTCGGGTTGCTTCAGGGAAGTCAGGTCCCCTTTTGTGTTGGAACGGGAACTTCCGGTTTACTTTCGAGCCGTTAATTGGGAAAACGGATTCATCTGTAGTTGAGTCCAAAAGGTGTTTTTTCCTCTCCAATGGGTACGGCTCTGTGAGCGAACTTTCTGGGTCACATAAAGTGTGTCAAGTGACCTTTTGCCTCTCAAGCGGGTATGTGGGAATTCTCTTGAGATTTCGGAGCGCAAAATTTCCTCATCTCGCATTGTGGGGATAATTTTGTTGTGTCTCGAGTTTTGGCTTGGATCTGGGGGTACTTCTCGAGTTGCAGCGTGGACCTCAGGAACTCGTTCGTGTTGCTTCAGGGAAGTCAGGTCCCCTTTTTTTGGAAGTGGAACTTCCAGATTACTCTCGAGCCCTTAAATGGGAATAGGTCCTCTTCTAGATTTGAGTCCATGAAGTGTGTTCTCCGCTCCAATAAGTACGGGTGTTAGGAAACTATCTGAATCTCATAAAGTGTGTCAAGTTCCCTTTTGCCTTTCAAGCGGGAATGTGGGATTTCTATTTAATTGTGCAGTGCAAAATTTCCTCATCTCACATTGAGCGGATAATTTTTTGGTGTTTCCCCTTTTGAGGCGGGAAGCTGGGGGGTACTTCTCGAGTTGCGACGGGGACCTCAGGAACTCGCTTGTGTTGCTTCACGGAAGTTAGTCACCCTTTTCTACTGGAACGGGAAGTTCGGGATTACTCTCGAGCCGTTAAATGGGAATAGGGCCTCTTCCCAAGTTGAGTCCATAAATTGTGTTCTCCTCTCCAATGGGGATGGCTGTGTGAGGGAATTTTCTGAGTCGCATAAAGGGTGTCAAATACAGTTTTGCCTTTCCAGCGGGACGTGGGATTTCTCTTGAATTGTGCAGCGGAATATTTTCCTGATCTCCCATTGAGGGGATAATTTTGTGGTGTTTCTAGAGTTGCAGCGGGAACCTGGTTGAACTTCTCAGGTAGCAAACAGGACTTCAGGAATTCTCTCTGGCTGCTTCAGGGAAGTCAGGAACCGTTTTGTGTTGGAAGGGGAATTTCGGGATTACTGTTGAGCCTTTAAATGGGTATAGGGCCTTTTCTCGAGTTAAGTCCGTAAAGTGTGTTCTCCTCTCCAATGGGGATGACTGTTTGAGGGAACTTTTTGAGTCTCACCCGGCTGTGCAAAAGGGAGAAATACCAGCCCCACCCGCGCAGACACAAGCGATGCCAGCCCAGGCGGCTGAGACGCCAGAGACACGGGCCTTGCCGGCGCAGACGCGAGAGAGGCCTTCCCCACCCGCGCAGACGGGAGAGAACCCGGCCCCACCCGCGCAGACTCGAGAGACCCCGGCCCCGCCCGCTCAGACGCGAGAGACCTCGGCCCCGCCCGCTCAGATGCTATTGTTGCTGGCGCCGCCGGCGCGCAGACGCAAGAGAAGCCGGCCCCGCCTGCGCAGATGCCAGAGACCCTTGCCCAGCCCGCGCAGGCGCGAGAGACCCCGGCCCCGCCCGCCCAGATGGGAGAGACCCCGGCCCCGCCCACCAGACGCGGGATACGCAGGCCCCGCCTGCGCAGACTGGAGAGAAGCCGGCCCTGGCACAACCAACCATGCAGAGATGCACAGCGGTGAGGAGCTACCCCATGCCTGAGGCCAGGGCAGGCGGCCGAGAGGAGGTACCCCACCTCCAATATGCGTTGGCTGTGCGGGGGAGGGCCGAGAGGAGGTACTCACGTTCAAGATCAGGAGGGGCGGCCTTGAGGACATACCCCTCATCCAAGGTAAGGTGCAGCAGCTGTGCTTTCTTGGAGCAGATGTGAAGAGATATCCCACACCCAAGGTAAGAGAAACTCAAATCAGATGGTAGGTATTGCGAGGGGGCTTCAGATGGCAGACACACTGAAATCATAATCACAGGAATCCACTCCACCTGATTACATGGACCACAGCCGAATGTGGTCCACTGGAGAAGGGAATGGCAAACCACTTCAGTATATTTGCATTGAGAACCCCATGAACAGTATCAAAGGGCAAAATGACAGCATACTGAATGAGGAATTCCCCAGGTCTGTAGGTGCCCAGTATGCTACTGGAGATCAGTGGAGAAATAACTCTAGAAGGAATGAAGCGATGGAGCAAAAGCAAAACCAGTACCCAGTTGTGGATGTGACCGGTGATAGAAGCAAGGTCTGGTGCTGTAAAGAGCAATATTGCATAGGAACCTGGAATGTAAGGTCCAGGAATCAAGGCAAATTGGAAGTGGTCAAACAGGAGATGTCAAGAGTGAACATAGACATTCTAGGAATCAGTGAATTAAAATGGACTGGAATGTGTGAATTTAACTCAGATGACCATTATATATATACTACTGTGGGCAGAAATCCCTTAGAAGAAATGGAGTAGCCATCATGGTCAACAAGAGACTCCGAAATGCAGTACTTGGATGCAATCTTAAAAACGACAGAATGATTTCTGTTCGTTTCCAAGGCAAACCATTCAACATTACAGTAATCCAGGCCTATGCCCCAACCACTAACGCTGAAGAAGCCGAAGTTGAACGGTTCTATGAAGACCTACAAGACCTTTTAGAACTAACACCCAAAAAGATGTCCTTTTCATTCTAGGGGACTGGAATGCAAAAGTAGGAAGTCAAGAAACACCTGGAGTAACAGGCAAATTTGGCCTTGGAGCACGGAATGAAGCAGGGCCAAGTCGAATAGAGTTTTGTCAAGAGAACGCACTGGTCATAGCAAACTCCCTCTTCCAACAACACAAGAGAAGACTCTACACGTGGACATCACCAGATGGTCAACACCGAAATCAGATCGATTATATTCTTTGCAGCCAAAGATGAAGAAGCTGTATACAGTTAGCAAAAACAAGACCAGGAGCTGACTGTGGCTCAGATCATGAACTCCTTATTGTCAAATTCAGACTTAAATTGAAGAAAGTAGGGAAAACCCCTAGACCATTCAGATATGACCTCAATCAAATCCCTTATGATTATATAGTGGAAGTGAGAAATAGATTTAAGGCACTAGATCTGATAGATAGAGTGCCTGATGAACTCTGGATGGAGGTTTGTGACATTGTACAGGAGACAGGGACCAAGAGCATCCCCATGGAAAAGAAATGCAAAAAAAGCAAAATGGCTGTCTGAGGTGGCCTTACAAATAGCTGTGAAAAGAAGAGAAGCGAAAAGCAAAGGAGAAAGGGAAAGATATAAGCATTAGAATGCAGAGTTCCAAAGAATAGCAAGGAGAGATAAGAAAGCCTTCCTCAGTGATCAATGCAAAGAAATAGAGGAAAACAACAGAATAGGAAAAACAAGAGATCTCTTCAAGAACATTAGAGATTCCAAGGGAACATTTCATGCAAAGATGGGCTCGATAAAGGACAGAAATGGTATGGACCTAACAGAAGCAGAAGATATTAAGAAGAGGTGGCAAGAACACACAGAAGAACTGTACAAAAAAGATCTTCACGACCAGGATAGTCACGAAAATGTGATCACTGGCCTAGAGCCAGACATCTTGGAATGTGAATTCAAGTGTGCCTTAGAAAGCAACACTACGAACAAAGCTAGTGGAAGTGATGGAATTCCAGTTGAGCGATTTCAAATCTTGAAAGATGATGCTGTGAAAGTGCTGCACTCAATATGCCAACAAATTTGGAAAACTCAGCAGTGGACACAGGACTGGAAAAGGTCAGTCTTCATTCTAATCCCAAAGAAAGGCAATGCCAAAGAATGCTCAAGCTACCGCACAATTGCACTCATCTCACACGCTAGTACAGTCATGCTCAAAATTCTCCAAGCCAGGCTTCAGCAATATGTGATCCGTGAACTCCCAGATGTTCAAGCAGGTTTTAGAAAAGGCAGAGGCACCAGAGATCAAATTGCCAACATCCGCTGGATCATGGAGAAAGCGAGAGAGTTCCAGAAAAACATCTATTTCTGCTTCATTGACTATGCCAAAGCCTTTGACTGTGTGGATCACAATAAACTGTGGAAGATTCTGAAAGAGATGGGAATACCAGACCACCTGACCTGCCTCTTTAGAAACCTGTATGCAGGTCAGGAAGCAACAGTCAGAACTGTGCATGGAACAACAGACTGGTTCCAAATAGGAAAAGGAGTACGTCAAGGCTGTATATTGTAATCTTGCTTATTTAACTTCTATGCAGAGTGCATCATGAGAAATGCTGGGCTGGAAGAAGAACAACTGGAATCAAGATTGCTGGGAGAAATATCAATAACCTCAGATATGCAGATGACACCACCTTTAGGGGAGAAAGTGAGGAGGAACTCAAAAGCCTCTTGATGAAAGTGAAAGAGGAGAGTGAAAAGGTTGGCTTGAAGCTCAACATTCAGAAAACAAAGGTGATGGAATCTGGTCCCAACACTTCACGGGAAATAGATGGAAAAACAGTGGAAACAGTGTCACACTTTATTTTTGGGGGCTCCAAAATCACTGCAGATGCTGATTGAAGCCATGAAATTAAAAGGCGCTTACTCCTTGGAAGGAAAGTTATGATCAACCTTGATAGTATATTAAAAAGCAGAGACATCACTTTGCCACAAAAGCTCCATCTAGTCAAAGCTATGGCTTTTCCCGTGGTCATGTATGGATGTGAGAGTTGGACTGTGAAGAAAGCTGATCGCCAAAGAACTGATGCTTTCGAACTGTGGTATTGGAGAAGACTCTTCAGAGTCCCTTGGACTGCAAGAAGATCCAACCAGTCCATTCTAAGGGAGATCAACCGTCGGTGTTCATTGGAAGGACTGATGCTAAAGCTGAAATTGCAATACTTCGGCCACCTCATGCGATGAGTTGACTCACTGGAAAAGATTCTGATGCTAGGAGAGGTTGGGGGCTGAAGGAGAAGGGGACGACAGAGAATGAGATGGCTGGATAGCATCACCGACTCTGTGGCCATGAGTTTGAGTGAACTCCGGGAGTTGGTGTAGGACAGGGAGGCCTAGCGTACAGTGACTCATGGGGTCGCGGAGAGTCTAACACGACTGAGCGACTGAACTGAACTGAACTGAATAAAGTGTGTCAAATACCCTTTTCCCTTTCAGGCGGGAATGTGGGATTTCTCTTGAAATTCTGCAGCGCAAAATTTCTTCATCTCGCATTGAGGGGATAATTTTGTGGTGTTTCTCGAATTGCGGTGGGAAGCTGGGGGTATTCCTCGAGGTGCGAAGGGGACCTCAGGAACTCACTCGAGTTACTTCAGGGAAGTCAGGTCCCCGATTGTGCTGGAAGGGGGACTTCCGGATTACTCTCGAGCCGTTAAATGGGAATATTGCCTCTTCTCGATTTGAGTCCTTAAAGTGTGTTCTCCTCTCCAATGAGGACGGATGTTAGGCATCATTCTGATTTGCCTAAAGGGAGTCAAGTTCCCTTTTGCCTTTCAAGCGGGAATGTGGGATATCTCTTGAGATTCTGCAGTGCAAAATTTCCTCATCTCGCATGGAGGGGATAATTATGTGCTGTTACACGAATTGGGCTGGGAAGCTGGGGGTGATTCTCCAGTTGCCACGAGGACCTCTGGAACACACTCGGATTACTTCAGGGAAGTGAGGTCCCCTTTTGTGCTGGAAGGGGAACTTCCGGATTGTTCTCGAGCCCTTTAATGGGAATAGGGCCTCCTCTCGATTTGAGTCCATAAATTGTGTTCTCCTCTCCAATGGGGACGGATGTTAGGGAAATTTCTGAGTGGCATAAAGTGTGTCAAGTACCCTTTTGCCTTTCAAGCGGGAATGTGGGATTTCTCTTGAGATTCTGCAGCGCAAAATTACCTCATCTCGCATTGAGGGGATAATTTTGTGGTATTTCTCGAGTTGCAGAGGGAAGCAGGGGATACTTCTCGACTTGCAACGGGGACCTCAGGAACTCGCTCGGGTTGCTTCAGTGAAGTCAAGTCCCCTTTTGTGTTGGAAGGGGAACTTCCAGATTACTCTCGAGCCGTTAAATGGGAACATTGCCTCTTCTCGATTTGAGTCCAGAGAGTGTGTTCTCCTCTGCATTGAGGACGGATGTTAGGGAACACTCTGAGTCGCCTAAAGGGAGTCAAGTACACTGTTGCCTTTCAAGTGGGAATGTGGGATTTCTCTTGAGATTCTGCAGCGCAAAATTTCTTCATCTCGCACGGAGGGGATAATTTTTTGGTGTTTCACGAATTGAGTTGGGAAGCTGGGGGTACTTCTGCAGTTCCGACGAGTACCTCTGGACCACACTCGAGTTACTTCAGAGAAGTCTGGTCCCATTTTGTGCTGGAAGGGGAACTTCCCTATTACTCTCGAACCCTTTAATGTGAATAGGGCCTCTTCTCGAATAGAGTCCATAAAGTGTGTTCTCCTCCCAATGGGGACGGCTGTGTGAGAGAACTTTCAGAGTTGCATAAAGGGTGTTTAGTACCCTTTTGCCTTTTATGAGGAAATGTGGTATTTCTCTTGAGATTCTGCAGCGCAGAATTTCCTCATCTCGCAGTGAGGGGATAATTTTGGGGTGTTTCTCGAGTTGCGGCGGGAAGCTGGGGGTGCTTCTAGAGTTGCGATGGGGACCTCAGGAACTCGCTGGGGTTGCTTCAGGGAAGTCAGGTCCCCTTTGATGTAGGAAGGGGAACTTCCGGTTTCCTCTCCAGGCCTTAAATGTGAACAGGGGCTCATCTCGAATTGAGTCCATACAGTGTGTTCTCTTCTCCAAAGGGGACGGCTGTGTGAGGGAACTTTCTGAGTCGAATAAAGGGTGTCAAGTACCTTTTGCTTTCAAGAGGGAATGTGGTATTTCTCTTGAGATTCTGCATCGCAAAATTTCCTCCTCTCACATTGAGGGGATAATTTTGGGGTGTTTCTCGAGTTGCTGCGGGAAGCTGGGGGTGCTTCTCAGGTTGCGACGGGGACTTCAGCAACTCGCTTGGGTTGCTTCACGGAAGTCAGGACCCCTATTTTGTTGGAAGGGGAACCTCCGGTTTACTCTCCAGCCGTTAATGGGAATAGGGGCTCATCTTGAATTGAGTCCATAAAATGTGTTCTCCTCTCCAATGGGGACTCATATTACTGAAATTTCTGAGTCGAATAAAGGGTGTCAAGTACCCATTGCCTTTGAAGAGGGAATGTGGTATTTCACTTGAGATTCTGAAGCACAAAATTTCCTCATCTCGCATTGAGTCTATAATATTGTGGTGTTTCTATAGTTGCGGGGAGAAGCTGGGGGTACTTCTTGAATTGCGTCGGGGACCTCAGGAACTCGCTCGGGTTGATTCAGGGAAGTCAGGTCCCCTTTCGTTTTGGCATAGGAACGACTGGTTTACTCTGGAGCCGTTAAATGGGAATAGGGCCTCCTCTGGAATTGAGTCCTTAAAGTGTGTTCTCCTCTCCAATGGGGACGGCTGTGTGAGGGAACATTTTGAGTCGCATAAAGGGTGTCAAGTACCCTTTTGCCTTTCAAGAGGGAATGTGGTATTTCTCTTGAGATGCAGCACAAAATTTCCTCACCTCGCATTGCGGGGAAAATTTTGTGGTTTTTCACGTGCTGCGGCGGGAAGCTGGGGTAACAGCTCGAGTTGCGACGGGGACCCCAGGAAGTCGCTCTGGTTGCTTCAGGGAAGTCAGGTCCCCTTTGGTGTTGGAAGGGGAACTTCCGGTTTCCTCTCGAGCCCTTCAATGTGCACCGGGGCTCCTCTCGAATTGAGTCCGTAAAGTGTCTTCTCCTCTCCAAAGGGGACGCCTGGGTGAGGGAACATTCTGAGTCGAATAAAGGGTGTCAAGTACCTTTTTGCCTTTCCAGAGGGAATGTGGTATTTCTCTTCAGATGCTGCATCACCAAATTTCCTCAACTCGCATGGAGGGGATAATTTTGGGGTGTTTCTCGAGTTGCGGCGGGAAACTAGGGGTGCTCCTCGAGTTGCGACGGGGACCTCAGGAACTCGCTGGGGTTGCTTCAGGGAAGTCAGGTCCCCTTTGGTGTTGGAAGGGGAACTTCCGGTTTCCTCTCGAGCCCTTCAATGTGCACAGGGGCTCCTCTCGAATTGAGTCCGTAAAATGTGTTCTCCTCTCCAATGGGGACGGCTGTGTGAGGGAATTTCTGAGTCGAATAAAGGGTGTCAAGTACCTTTTTGCCTTTCCGGAGGGAATGTGGTATTTCTCTTGAGATGCTGCATCGCCAAATTTCCTCATCTCGCATGGATGGGATAATTTTGGGGTGTTTCTCGAGTTGCGGCGGGAAGCTGGGGGTGCTTCTAGAGTTGCGACGGGGACCTCAGGAACTCGCTGGGGTTGCTTCAGGGAAGTCAGGTCCCCTTTGGTGTTGGAAGGGGAACTTCCGGTTTCCTCTCGAGCCCTTCAATGTGCACAGGGGCTCCTCTCGAATTGAGTCCGTAAATTGTGTTCTCCTCTCCAAAGGGGACGGCTGTGTGAGGGAACTTTCTGAGTCGAATAAAGAATGTCAAGTACCTTTTTGCCTTTCCAGAGGGAATGTGGTATTTCTCTTGAGATGCTGCATCGCCAAATTTCCTCATCTCGCATGGAGTGGATAATTTTGGGGTGTTTCTCGAGTTGCGGCGGGAAGCTGGTGGTGCTTCAAGACTTGCGACTGGGACCTGAGGAACTCGCTGGGGTTGCTTCAGGGAATTCAGCTCCCCTTTGGTGTTGGAAAGGGAACTTCCGGGTTCTTCTCGAGCCCTTAAATGTTCACAGGGGCTCATCTCGAATTGAGTCCATAAAGTGTGTTCTACTCTAAAAGGGGACGGCTGTGTGAGGGAACTTTCTGAGTCGAATAAAGGGTGTCAAGTACCTTTTTGCCTTTCAAGAGAGAATGCGTTATTTCTCTAGAGATGCTGCATCGCAAATTTCCTCATCTCGCATTGAGGGAATAATTTTGGGGTGTTTATCGAGTTGTGGCGGGAAGCTGGGTGTGCTTCAAGAGTTGCATCGGGGATCTCAGGAACTCCCTGGGGTTGCTTCAGGGAAGTCAAGTCCCCATTGGTGTTGGAAGGAGAACTTCCTGTTTCCTCTCGATCCCTTAACTGTGCACAGGGGCTCATCTCTAATTGAGTCCGTAAAGTGTGTTCTCCTCTCCAAAGGGGACGCCTGTGTGAGGGAACTTTCTGAGTCGAATAAAGGGTGTCAAGTACCTTTTTACCTTTCAAGAGGGAATGTGGTTTTTCTCTTGAGATGCAGCATCGGAAAATTTCCTCATCTCGCATTGAGGGGATAATTTTGTTGTGTTACTCGATTTGCGGCTGGTAGCTGGGGGTGATTCTCAAGTTGCGACCGGGACCTCAAGAACTCGCTGGGGTTACTTTAGGGAAGTCATGTCCCCTTTGCTGTTGGAAGGGAATCTTCCGGGTTCCTCTCGATCCCTTATATGTGAACAGGGGCTCATCTCGAATTGAGTCCATAAAGTGTTTTCTCCTCTCCAAAGGGGTTCGGCTCTGTGAGGGAACTTTGTGAGTCACATAAAGGGTGTCAAGTACCTTTTTGCCTTTCAAGAGGGAATGTGGTATTTTTCTTGAGATTCTGCATCGCAAAATTTTCTCCTCTCGCATTGAGGGGATAATATTGGGGTGTTTCTCAATTTGCGGCGGGAAGCTGGGGGTGCTACTCGAGTTGCGACGGGGATCTCAGGAACTCGCTGGGGCTGCTTCAGGGAAGTCAGGTCCCCTTTGGTGTTCGAAGGGGAACTTCCTGTTTCCTCTCGAGCCCTTAAATGTGAATAGAGTTTCATCGTGAATTGAGTCCATAAAGTTTGTTCTCCTTCCAATGGGGATGAATGTTAGTGAACTTTCTGAGTGGCAAAGGAAGTCAAGTACCCTTTTTCCTTTCCAGCGGGAATGTGGGAATTCTCTTCAGATTTTGTGGTTTGGTCAAGTTGCCGGCGGAAGCAGTGGTTACTTCTCGAGTTGCGACGGGGACCTCAGAAACTCATTCACTTTCTTCAGTGATGTCAAGTCCCGTTTCGTGTTGGAAGTGGAACTTTCGGATTACTCTCGAGCCGTTAAATGGGAATATTAGCTCTTCTCGATTTCAGTCCATAAATTGTGTTCCCCTCTCCACTGAGGACGGATGTTAGGGACCATTCTGAGTCGCCTAAAGTGTGTCAAGTACCCTTTTGCCTCAAGCCGGAATGTGGGATTTCTCTTGAGATTCTGCAGGGCAAAATTACCTCATCTCACATTGAGAGCATAATTTTGTGGTGTTTCTCGAGTTGAGGCAGGAAGCAGGTTGTACGTCACGAGTTGCGATGGGGAACTCAGGAACTCCCTCGGGTTGCTTCAGTGAAGTCAAGTCCCCTTTTTGTTGGAAGGGGAATTTCCGGATTACTCAGGAGCTGTTAAATGGGACTATTGCCTCTTCTCGATTTAAGTCCATAAATTGTGTTATCCTCTCCACTGAGGATGGATGTTAGGGATCATTCTGAGTCACCTAAAGGGAGTCCAGTCCCCTTTTGCCTTTCAAGCGGGAATGTGGGATTTCTCTTGAGATTATGCAGCGCAAAATTTCCTCATGTCTCATTGAGGGGATAATATTGTGGTGTTTCTCGTATTGCGGAGGGGAAGCTAGGGGTACTTCTCGAATTGCGAAGGGGACCTCAGGAAATCATTCGAGTTACTGCAGGGAAGCCAGGTCCCCTTTTGTGCTGGAAGGGGAACTTCTGGATTACTCTCGAACCCTTTAATGGGAATAGGGCCTCTTCTCGAATTGAGTCCATAAATTGTGTTCTCCTTTCCATTGGGGACGGGTATTAGGGAAATTTCTGAGTGGCATAAAGGTTGTCAAGTACACTTTTGCCTTTCAAGCGGTAACGGGCGATTTGTCTTGAGATTCTGCAGCGCAAAATTACCTCATCTCTTATTGACTGGATAATTTTGTGGTGTTTCTTGAGTTGCGGTGGGAAGCAGGGGGTACATTTCGAGTTGCGACGGGGACCTCAGGAACTCGCTCCGGTTTCTTCAGGGAAGTCAAGTCCCCTTGTGTGTTGATAGGGGAACTTCCGGATATCTCTCGAGCCGTTAAATAGGAATATTGCCTCTTCTCGATTTGAGTCCATAGAGTGAGTTCTCCTCTCAAATGAGGACGGTTTTAGGGGCCATTCTTAGTCGTCTAAAGAGAGTCAAGTACCCTTTTGCCTTTCAAGCGGGAATGTAGGATTTCTCCTGGGATTCTGCAGGACAAAATTTCCTCTTCTTGCATTGAGGGGAAAATTTTGTGGTGTTTCTGGAATTGCGGCCGGAACCTGGGGGTACTTCTCCAGTTGCGACGGAACCTCAGGAAGTCACTCGAGTTACTTCAGGGAAGTCAGGTCCCCTTTTTTGCTGTAAGGGAACTTCCGGATTACTCTCGAGCACTTTAGTGGGAATAGGACCTCTTCTCGAGTCCATAAAATGTGTTCTCCTCTCCAATAAGGACGGTTTTTAGGGACCATCCTGAGTCGCCTAAGGGGAGTCAAGTACCCTTTTGCCTTTCAAGCGGGAATGTGGCATTTCTCTTTAGATTCTGTAGCACAAAATTTCATCTCGCATTGAGTGGATAATTTTATGCTGTATCTCGAATTGCGGCGGGAAGCTGGGGGTACTTCTCCAGTTGCGAGGGGACCTCAGGAACTCACTCGAGTTGCCTCAGGGAAGTCAGGTCCCCTTTTGTGCTTGAAGGAGAACTTCCGCATTACTCTCCAGCCCTTTAACGGGAATAGGGCCTATTCTCTATTTGAGTCCATAAGGTGTGTTCTCCTCTCCAATGGGGACAGATGTTAGGGAACTTTCTGAGTGGCATAAAGTGTGTCAAGAACCCTTTTGCCTTTCAAGCGGGAATGCGGGAATTGTCTTAAGATTCTGTAGCGCAAAATTACCTCATCTCGCATTGAGGGGATAATTTTGTGGTGTTTCTCGAGTTTCGGCGGGAAGCAGGGAGTACTTCTCGAGTTGTGACGGGGACCTCAGAAACTCGTTCAGGATGATTCAGGGAGGGCAGGACCCGTTTTGAGTTGGAAGGGGAACTTCCGGTTTACTCTCGAGCGGTTAATTGGGGATAGGACCTCATCTCAAATTGAGTCCATAAGGTGTGTTCTCGTCTCCAATGGGAACTGACATTAGTGAAATTTCTGAGTCACATAAAGGGAGTCACCTACCCTTTTGCCTTTCAAGAGTGAATGTGGTATTTCTCTTGAGATTCTGCAGCGTATATTTTCCTCATCTCGCATTAGGGAATAAATTTTAGTGTTTCTCAGTTGCGAAGTGAAGATGTGGGTACTTCTCAAGTTTTGACGGGGACCTCAGGAACTCGCTTGGGTTTCATCAGGGAAGTCAGGTCCCCTTTGGTGTTGGAATGGGAACTTCCGGTTTCCTCTAGAGCCGTTAAATGGGAATAGGGTCTCATCTCGAACTGAGTCCAGAAAGTGTGTTCTCCTCTCCAATGGGGACTGATGTTAGTGAAATTTCTGAGTCGTATAAAGGGTGTCAAGTACCCTTTTGCCTTTCAAGAGGTAATGTGGTATTTCTCTTGAGATTCTGCAACGTAAAATTTCCTCATCTCTCATTGAGAGAATAATTTTGTGGTGTTTCTCGAGTTGCGACTGGGACCTCAGGAAATCTCTCGGGTTTCTTCAGGGAAGGCAGGTCCCCTTTTTTGTTGGAACGGAACTCCCGGTTTACTCTCGAGCCGTTAAATGGGAATAGGGCCTCAACTCGAATTGAGTCCATAAAGTGTGTTCTCCTCTCCAATGGGGACGGAAAAACAGTGGAAACAGTGTCAGACTTTATTTTTTTGGGCTCCAAAATCACTGCAGATGCTGATTGCGGCCATGAAATTAAAAGACGCTTGCTCCTTGGAAGGAAAGTTATGACCAACCTTAATAGTATATTAAAAAGCAGAGACATTACTTTGCCAACCAAGATCCATCTAGACAAGGCAATGGTTTTTCCCGTGGTCATGTATGGATGTGAGAGTTGGACTGTGAAGAAAGCTGATCGCCAAAGAATCGATGCTTTTGAACTGTGGTGTTGGAGAAGACTCTTGAGAGTCCCTTATACTGCAAGGAGATCCAACCAGTCCATTCTAAAGGAGATCAATCCTGGGTGTTCATTGGAGGGACTGATGCTAAAGCTGAAACTGCAATACTTTGGCCACCTCATGCGACGAGTTGACTCACTGGAAAAGACTCTGATGCTGGGAAAGGTTGGGGGTGGGAAGAGAAGGGGACGACGGAGAATGAGATGGCTGGATGCCATCACCGACTCTGTGGACATGAGTTTGAGTGTACTCCGGGAGTTGGTGATGGACAGGGAGGCCTGGCGTGCTGTGATTCATGGGGTCGTGGAGAGTCGGACACGACTGAGCGACTGAACTGAACTGAACTGAACTGTGTGAGGAAACTTTCTGAGTCGCATAAAGAGTGTCAAGTACCCTTTTGCCTTTCAAGCGGGAACATGGGAATTCTCTTCAGATCTGCAGCGCAAAATGACCTCATCTCGAATTGAGGGGATAATTTTGTGGTGTTGGTCAAGTTGCCGGCTGAAGCAGTGATTACTTCTCGAGTTGCGACGGGGACCTCAGGAACTCACTCACTTGCTTCAGTGAAGTCAAGTCCCCTTTGGTGTTGGAAGGGGAACTTCCGGATTATTCTCGAGCCGTTAAATGGGAATATTAGCTCTTCTCGATTTCAGTCCATAAAGTGTGTTCTCCTCTCCACTGAGGACTGATGTTAGGGACCATTCTGAGTCACCTAAACGGTGTCAAATACACTTTTACCTTTCAAGCGGGAATGTGGGATTTCTCTTGAGATTCTGCAGCACAAAATTTCCTCATCTCACATTGTGGGGATAATTATGTGGTGTTTCTCGAGTTGCGATGGGGACCTCAGAAACTTACTCGAGTTACTTCAGGGAATCAGGTCCCATTTGTGCTGGAAGGGGAACTTCCGGATTGCTCTCAAGCCCTTTAATGGGAATAGGGCCTCTTTTCTAGTTGAGTCCATAAAGTGTGTTATTCTCTCCAATGGGGACGGATATTTTTGAACTTTCTGAGTGGCATAAAGTGTGTCAAGTACCCCTGTGCCTTTCAAGCGGGAATGTGGGATATCTCTTGAGATTCCGCAGCGCAAAATAACCTCATCTCACATTGAAGGGATAATTTTGTGGTGTTTCTCCAGTTGTGGTGGGAAACAGGGGGCACTTCTCTAGCTATGGCGGGGACCTCAGGAACTCGCTCGGGTTGCTTCAGGGAAGTCAAGTCGGCTTTTGCTTTGGAAGGGGAACTTCCGGATTACTGTCGAGATGTTAAAAGGGAATTTTGCCTCCTCTCCATTTGAGTCCATAAAATATGTTCTCCTCTCCAATGAGGATGGATGTTAGGGAACATTCTGAGTTGCCTAAAGGGAGTCAAGTACCCTTTTGACTTTCAAGCGGGAATGTGGGATTTCTCTTGAGATTCTGCAGCGCAAAATTTCCTCATCTCGCAGTGAGGGGAATATTTTGTGGTGTTTCTCGAATTGCGGCGGGACGCTGGGGGTACTTCTTGAGTTTAGATGGCGACCTCAGGAACTCACTCGAGTTTCTTCAGGGAAGTCAGGTCCCCTTTTGTGCTGGAAGGGGAACTTCCGGATTAGTCTCGAGCCCTTTAATGGGAATAGGGCCTCTTCTGGAGTTGAGTCCATAAAGTGTGTATGCCTCTCCAATGGGGACGGATATTAGGGAACATTCTGAGTGGCATAACGTGTGTCAAGTTCCCTTTTGCTTTCAAGCGGGAATGCGGGATTTCTCTTTAGATTCTGCAGCAGAAAGTTACCTCATCTCGCACTGAGGGGATAATATTGTGTCGTTTCTCGAGTTGGGGCGGGAAGCAGGGGGTACTTCTGGAGTTGAGACGGGACCCTCAGGAACTCGCTCAGGTTGCTTCAGGGAAGTCAAGTCCTTTTTTGTGTTGGAAGCGGAACTTCTTGATTACTCTCCAGCCTTTAAATGGGAATATAGCCTCTTTTCGATTTGAGTCCATGAAGTGTGTTTTCCTCTCCACTGAGGACGGATGGTAGGGAACATTCTGAGTCGCCTAAAGGGAGTCAGGTACCATTATGCCTTTCAAGCGGGAATGTGGGATATCTCTTGAGACTCTGCAGCGCAAAATTTCCTCATTGAGTGGATAATTTTGTTGTGTTTCTCGAGTTGTGAAGGGGACCTCAGGAACTTTCTCGAGTTACTTCAGGGAATCAGGCCCCTTTTTCCTGGAAGGAGAACTTCCGGATTACTCTTGAGCCCTTTAATGGGAATAGGGCCTCTTCTGGAGTTGAGTCCATAAAGTGTGTTATCCTCTCCACTGAGGACGAATGTTAGGGACCATTCTGAGTCGGCTAAAGGGAGTCAAGTACCCTTTTGCCTTTCAAGCGGATATCTGGGATTTCACTTGAGATTCTGCAGCCCAAAATTTCCTCATCTCACATTGTGGGGAAAATTTTGTGGTGTTTCTCCAGTTGCGATGGGGACCTCAGAAACTTACTCGAGTTACTTCAGGGAATCAGGTACCATTTGTGCTGGAAGGGGAACTTCCTGAATACTTTTGAGCCCTGTAATGGGAATAGGGCCTCTTCTCCAGTTGAGTCCCTAAAGTGTGTTAACTTCTCCAATGGGACGGATATTATTGAACTCTCTGAGTGGCATAAAGTGTGTCAAGTACCATTTTGCCTTTCAAGCGGGAATGTGGGATATCTCTTGAGATTCTGCAGCGCAAAAAACCTCATCTCTCATTGAGGGGATAATTTTGTGGTGTTTCTCGAATTGCGGCGGGAAGCTGGGGGTACTTCTCGAGTTGCGGCGGGGACTTCAGGAACTCGCTCGGGTTGCTTCAGGGAAGTCAAGTCCCCTTTTGTGTTGGAAGGGGAACTTCCGGAATACTCTCGAGCCATTAAAAGGGAATATTGCCTCTTCTCCATTTGAGTCCATAAAATATGTTCTCCTCTCCACTGTGGATGGATGTTAGGGAATATTCTGAATCGCTTAAAGGGAGACAAGGACCCTTTTGCCTCTCAAGCGGGAATGTGGGATTTCTCTTGAGATTCTGCAGCGCAAATTTTCCTCATCTCGCATTGAGGGGATACTTTTGTGGTGTTTCTCGAATTGAGGCGGGAAGATGGGGGTACTTCTGGAGTTGCGACGGGGACCTCAGGAACTCACTCCAGTTACTTCAGGGAATGCAGGTCCCCTTTTGTTCTTGAAGGGGAGCTTCCGGATTACTCTGGAGCCCTTTAAATGGAATAGGGCCTCTTCTGGAGTTGAGTCCATAAAGTGTGTTCTCCTCTCCAATGGGGAAGGATGTTAGGGAACTTTCTGAGTGACATAAAGGGAGTCAAGTACGCTTTTGCCTTTCAATTGGGAATGTGGGATTTCTCTTCAGATTCTGCAGCGCAAAGTTTCCTCCTCTCGCATTGAGGGGATAATTTTGTGGTGTTTCCCGAATTTCGGCGGGAAGCTGGGGGTACTTCTCGAGTTTCAACGGGGACCTCAGGAACTCACTGGAGTTACTTCAGGGAAGTCAGTTCCCCCATTGTGCTGGACGGGGAACTTCCGGATTACTCTCGAGCCCTTTAATGGGAATAGGGGCTCTTCTGGAGTTGAGTCCATAAATTGAGTACGCCTCTGCAATGGGGACGGATTTTAGGGAACTTTCTGAGGGGCATAAAGTATGCCAAGTTCACTTTTGCCTTTCAAGCGGGAATGTGGGATTTCCCTTGAGATTCTGCAGCGCAAAATTACCTCATGTCGCATTGAGGGGATAATATTGTGTTGTGTCTCGAGTTGTGGTGGGAAGTAGGGGATACTTCTGGAGTTGAAACGGGAACCTAAGGAACTCTCTCGGTTTGCTCCAGGGAAGTCAAGTTCCCTTTTGTGTTGGAAGGGGGACTTCTTGATTACTCTCTAGCTTTTAAATGGGAATATTGCCTCTTTTCGATTTGAGTCCATGAGGTGTGTTTCCTCACCACTGAGGAAGGATGTTAGGGAAGATTCTGAGTCCCATAAATGGAGCCAGTACCATTTTTCCTTTCAAGCCGGAATGTGGGATTTCTCTTGAGATTCTGAATCGCAAAATTTCCTCATCTCGCATTGAGGGGATAATTTTGGGGTGTTTCTCGAGTTGCGGCGGGAAGCTGGGGGTGCTTCGCGAGTTACGATGGGACCTCAGGAACTCGCTGGGATTACTTCAGGGAAGTCAGGTCCCCTTTGGTGTTGGAAGGGGAACTTCCTGTTTCCTCTTGAGCCCTTAAATGTGTACAGGGGTTCATCTCGAATTGAGTCCATAAAGTATGTTCTCCTGTCCAAGGGGACGGCTGTGTGAGGGAACTTTCTGAGTCGATTAAAGGGTGTCAAGTATCTTTTTGCCTTTCAAGAGGGAATGTGGTATTTCTCTTGAGATTCTGCATCGCAAAATTTTCTCCTCTCGCATTGAGGGAATAATTTTGGGGTGTTTCTCGAGTTGGGGCGGGAAGATGTGGGTGCTACTCGAGTTGAGACGGGAACCTCAGGAACTCGCTGGGGTTGCTTGAGGGAAGTCAGGACCCCTTTGCTGTTGGAAGGGGAACTTCCGGTTTCCTCTCGAGCATTTAAATGTGAACAGGGGCTTATCTCGAATTGAGACCATAAAGTATGTTCTCCTCTCCAAGGGGACGGCTGTTTGAGGGAATGTTCTGAGTCGAATAAAGGGTATCAAGTACCTTTTTGCCTTTCAAGAGGGAATGTGGTATTTCTCTTGAGAATCTGCATCGCACAATTTCCTCATCTCGCATTGAGGGGATAATTTTGTGGTGTTTCTCGAGTTGCTGCGGGAGGCTGGGTGTGCTTCTCGAGTTGCGACGGGGACCTCAGGAACTTGCTGGAGTTGCTTCAGGGAAGTCTGGTCCCCTTAGGTGTTGGACCGGAACTACCGGTTTCCTCTCGCTCCCTTAAATGTGAACAGGGGCTCATCTCGAATTGAGTCCATAAAGTGTGTTCTCCTCTCCAAGGGTACGGCTGTGTGAGGGAACTTTCTGAGTCGAATAAAGGTTGTCAAGTAACTTTTGGCGTTTCAAGAGGGAATGTGGTATTTCTCTTGAGATGCTGCATCGAAAAATTTCCTCATCTCGCATTGAGGAGATAATTTTGGTGTGTTTCTCGAGTTGCGGCGGGAAGCTGGGGGTGCTTCTAGAGTTGCAACGGGGACCTCAGGAACTCGCTGGGGTTGCTTCAGGGAAGTCAGGTCCACTTGCTATTGGAAGGGGAACTTCCGGATTCCTCTAGAGCCCTTCATTGTGCCCAGGGGCTCCTCTCGAATTGAGTCCTAAAAGTGTGTTCTCCTCTCCAAAGGGACGGCTGTGTGAGGGAACTTTCTGAGTCGAATAAAGGGTGTCAAGTACCTTTTTGCCTTTCAAGAGGGAATGTGGTATTTCTCTTGAGATGCTGCATCGCAAAATTTCCTAATCTCGCATTAAGGGGATAATTTTGGAGTGTTTCTCGATTTGCGGCGGGAAGCAGGGGATGCTTCTCGAGTTGCGACGGGGACCTCAGGAACTCGCTGGGGTTGCTTCAGGAAAGTAATGTCCCCTTTGGTATTTTAAGGAGAACTTCCGGTTCCTCTCGTGCCCTTAAATTTGAACAGGGGCTCATCTCGAATTGAGTCCATAAAGTGTGTTCTCCTCTCCAAAGGGGACGGCTGTGTGAGGGAATTTTCTGAGTCGAATAAATGGTGTCAAGTACCTTTTTGCCTTTCAAGAGGTAATGTGGTATTTCTCTTGAGATTCTACATCGCAAAATTTCCTGTTCTCTCATTGAGGGGATAATTATGTGGTGTTTCTCAAGTTGCGGGGGGATGCTGGGGGTACTTCTCGAGTTGCGACGAGGACCTCAGGAACTCACTCGGGTTGTCAGGGAAGTCAGGTCCCATGTGGTGTTGGAAGGGGAACTTCCGGTTTCCTCTCGAGTTCTTAAATGTGAACAGGGGTTCATATTCAATTGAGTCCATAAAGTGTGTTCTCCTCTACAAAGGGGACCGCTGTGTGAGGGAACATTCTGAATCGAATAAAGGGTGTCAAGTACCTTTTTGACTTTCAAGAGGAAATGTGGTATTTCTATTGAGATTCTGCATCGCAAAATTTCCTCATCTCGCATTGAGGCGAATATTTTGGGGTGTTTCTCGAGTTGCGGCGGGAAGCTGGGTGTGCTTCTCGAGCTACGACGGGGACCTCAGGAACTCGCTGGGGTTGCTTCAGGGAAGTCAGGTCCCCTTTGGTGTTCGAAGGGGGACTTCCGGTTTCCACTTGAGCCCTTAAATGTGAACAGGGGTCATATCGATTTGAGTCCTTATAGCATGTTCTCCTCTCCAAAGGGGACGGCTGTGTGAGGGAACTTTCTGAGTCGAATAAAGGGTGTCACGTAACTTGCATTTCAAGAGGGAATGTGGTATTTCTCTTGAGATTCTGCATCACAAAATTTTCTCCTCTCGCATAGAGGGGATCATTTTGGGGTGTTTCTAGAGTTGTGGCGGTAAGCTGGGGGTGCTTCTCGAGTTGCAACCAGGACCTCAGGAACTCGCTGAGTTTGCTTAAGGGAAGGCAGGTCCCCTTAGATGTTCGAATGGGAACTTCCGGTTTCTCGAGCCCTTAAATATGAACAGGTGCTCATCTCCAACTGAGTCCATAAAGTGTGTTCTTTCTCTCCAAAGGGGACGGCTGTGTGAGGTAATTTTCTGAGACGAATAAAGGGTGTCAAGTACCTTTTTGCCTTACAAGAGGGAATGTGGTATTTCTCTTGAGATGCTGCATTGCAAAATTTCCTCACCTCGCATTGAGCGGATAATTTTGGTCTGTTTCTCGAGTTACGGCGGGAACCTGGGGGTGCTTCTCGAGTTACAACGGGGACCTCAGACCTCGCTCGGGTTGCTTCAGGGAAGTCAGTTACCCTTTGGTGTTGGAAGGGGAATTTCCGGTTTACTATCCAGACCTTAAATGTGACCTGGGGCTCATCTCGAATTGAGTCCATAAAGTGTGTTTTCCTCTCCAATGGAGACGGCTGTTTGAGGGAACTTTCTGAGTCGAAGAAAGGGTGTCAAGTAAATTTTTGCCTTTCAAGAGGGAATATCGTATTTCTCTTGAGATTCTTCATCGCAAAATTTCCTCCTCTCGTATTGAGGAGATCATTTTCTTGTGTTTCAAGTGTTGTGGCGGGAATCTGTGAGTGCTTCCCGAGTTGCGACGGGGAACTCAGGAACTCGCTGGGGTTGGTTCAGGGAAGTCAGGTCCCCTTTAGTGTTGGAAGGGGAACTTCCGGTTTCCTCTCGAGCCCTTAAATGTGAACAGGGGCTCATCGCGAATTGAGTCCATAAACTGTCTTCTCCTTTCAAAGGGGATGGCTGTGTAAGGAAAATTTCTGAGTCGAATAAAGGGTGTCAAGTACCTTTTGGCCTTTCAAGAGGGAATGTGGTATTTCTCTTGAGATTCTGCATCGCAAAATTTCCTCATCTCGCATGGAAGGGATAATTTTGTGGTGTTTCTCGAGTTGCGGTGGAAAGCTGGGGATGCTCTCGAGTTACGATGGGGACCTCAGGAATTCACTCGAGTTACTTCAGGGAAGTCAGGTCCGCTTTTGTGCTGGAAGGCAATTTCTGGGTTACTGTCTATCCATTAAATGGCAATATTGCCTCTTCTCGATTTGAGTCCATACAGTGTGTTCTCCTCTCCACTGAGTTCAGATGTTAGGGAACATTCTGAGTTGTATAAAGGGAGTCAAGTACCCTATTGCCTTTCAAGCGGGAATGTGTTATTTATCTTGAGATTCTGCAGCGCAAAATTTCCTCATCTCGCATTGAGTGGATAATTTTGGGGTGTTTCTCGATTTGCGGCGGGAAGCTGGGGTGCTTCTCGAGTTGCGACGGGGACCTCAGGAACTCGCTGGGGTTGCTTCAGGGAAGTCAGGTCCCCTTTGCTGTTGGAAGGGGAACTTGCGGTTTCCTCACGAGCCCTTCAATGTGCACAGGGGCTCCTCTCGAATTGAGTCCGTAAAGTGTGTTCTCCTCTCCAAAGGGGACGGCTGTGTGAGGGAGCTTTCTGAGTCGAATAAAGGTTGTCAAGTACCGTTTTGCCTTTCCAGAGGGAATGTGGTATTTCTCGTGAGATGCTGCATCGCCAAATTTCCTCATCTCGCATGGAGGGGAGAATATTGGGCTGTTTCTCGAGTTGCGGCGGGAAGCTGGGGGTGCTTCTCGAGTTGCGACGGGGACCTCAGGAACTCGCTGGGGTTGCTTCAGGAAAGTCAGGTCCCGTTTGGTGTTGGAAGGTGAACTTCCGGTTTCCTCTCGAGCCCTTCAATATGCACAGGGGTTCCTCTCGATTTGAGTCCGTAAAGTGTGTTCTCCTCTCCAAAGGGGACGGCTGTGTGAGGGAACTTTCTGAGTCGAATAAAGGGTGTCAAGTACCTTTTTGCCTTTCCAGAGGGAATGTGGTATTTCTCGTGAGATGCTGCATCGCCAAATTTCCTCATCTCGCATGGAGGGGAGAATTTTGGGCTGTTTCTCGAGTTGCGGCTGGAAGCTGGGGGTGCTTCTCGAGTTGCGACGGGGACCTCAGGAACTCGCTGGGGTTGCTTCAGGGAAGTCAGGTCCCCTTTGATGTTGGAAGGGGAACTTCCGGTTTCCTCTCGAGCCCTTCAATGGGCAGAGGGGCTACTCTCGAATTGAGTCCGTAAAGTGTGTTCTCCTCTCCAAAGGGGACGGCTGTGTGAGGGAACTTTCTGAGTCGAATAAAGGGTGTCAAGTACCTTTTTGCCTTTCCAGAGGGAATGTGCTATTTCTCTTGAGATGCTGCATCGCCAAATTTCCTCATCTCGCATGGAGGGGATAATTTTAGAGTGTTTCTCGAGTTGCGGCGGGAAGCTGGGGGTGCTTCTCGAGTTGCGACGGGGACCTCAGGAACTCGCTGGGGTTGCTTCAGGGAAGTCAGGTCCCCTTTGGTGTTGGAAGGGGAACTTCCGGTTTCCTCTCGAGCCCTTCAATGTGCACAGGGGATCCTCTCGAATTGAGTCCGCAAAGTGTGTTCCCCTCTCCAAATGGGACGGCTGTGTGAGAGAACTTTCTGAGTCGAATAAAGGGTGTCAAGTACCTTTTTGCCTTTCCAGAGGGAATGTGGTATTTCTTGTGAGATGCTTCATCGCCAAATTTCCTCATCTCGCAACGAGCGGATAATTTTGGGGTGTTTCCCGAGTTGCGGCGGGAAGCTGGGAGTGCTTCTGGAGTTGCGACGGGGACCTCAGGAACTCGCTGGGGTTGCTTCAGGGAAGTCAGGTCCCCTTTGGTGTTGGAAGGGGAACTTCCGGTTTCTTCTCGAGCCCTTGAATGTGCACAGGGGCTCCTCTCGAATTGAGTCCGTAAAGTGTGTTCTCTTCTCCAAAGGGGACGGCTGTGTGAGGGAACTTTCTGAGTCGAATTAAGGGTGTCAAGTACCTTTTTGCCTTTCCAGAGAGAATGTGCTATTTCTCTTGAGATGCTGCATCGCCAAATTTCCTCATCTCGCATGGAGGGGATAATTTTGGGGTGTTTCTCAAGTTGCGGTGGGAAGCTGGAGGTCCTTCTCGAGTTGCGACGGGGACCTCAGGAACTCGCTGGGGTTGCTTCAGTGAAGTCAGGTCCCCTTTGGTGTTGGAAGGGGAACTTCCGGTTTCCTCTCGAGCCCTTCAATGTGCACAGGGGCTCCTCTCGAATTGAGTCCGTAAAGTGTGTTCTCCTCTCCAAAGGGGACAGCTGTGTGAGGGAACTTTCTGAGTCGAATAAAGGGTGTCAAGTACCTTTTTGCCTTTCCAGAGGGAATGTGGTATTTCTCTTGAGATGCTGCATCGACAAATTTCCTCATCTCGCATGGAGGGGATAATTTTAGAGTGTTTCTCGAGTTGCGGCGGGAAGCTGGGGGTGCTTCTCGAGTTGCGACGGGGACCTCAGGAATTCGCTGGGGTTGCTTCAGCGAAGTCAGGTCCCCTTTGTTGTTGGAGGGGAATTTCTGGTTTCCTCTCGAGCCCTTCAAAGGGCACAGGGGCTCCTCTCGAATTGAGTCCGTAAACTGTGTTCTCCGTCCAAAGGGGACGGCTGTGTGAGGGAACATTCTGAGTCGAATAAAGGGTGTCAAGTACCTTTTTGCCTTTCCAGAGGGAATGTGGTATTTCACTTCAGATTCTGCATCGCCAAATTTCCTCATCTCGCATGGAGGGGAGAATTTTGGGGTGTTTCTCGAGTTGCGGCGGGAAGCTGGGGTGCTTCTCGAGTTGCGACGGGGACCTCAGGAACTCGCTGGGGTTGCTTCAGGGAAGTCAGGTCCCCTTTGCTGTTGAAAGGGGAACTTCCGGTTTCCTCACGAGCCCTTCAATGTGCACAGGGGCTCCTCTCGAATTGACTCCGTAAAGTGTGTTCTCCTCTCCAAAGGGGACGGCTCTGTGAGGGAGCTTTCTGAGTCGAATACAGGGTGTCAAGTACCGTTTTGCCTTTCCAGATGGAATGTGGTATTTCTCGTGAGATGCTGCATCGCCAAATTTCCTCATCTCGCATGGAGGGGAGAATATTGGGCTGTTTCTCGAGTTGCGGCGGGAAGCTGGTGGTGCTTCTAGAGTTGCGACGAGGACCTCAGGAACTCGCTGGGGTTGCTTCAGGAAAGTCAGGTCCCGTTTGGTGTTGGAAGGTGAACTTCCGGTTTCCTCTCGAGCCCTTCAATATGTACAGGGGTTCCTCTCGATTTGAGTCCGTAAAGTGTGTTCTCCTCTCCAAAGGGGACGGCTGTGTGAGGGAACTTTCTGAGTCGAATAAAGGGTGTCCAGTACCTTTTTGCCTTTCCAGAGGGAATGTGGTATTTCTCGTGAGATGCTGCATCGCCAAATTTCCTCATCTCGCATGGAGGGGAGAATTTTGGGCTGTTTCTCGAGTTGAGGCTGGAAGCTGGGGGTGCTTCTCGAGTTGCGACGGGGACCTCAGGAACTCGCTGGGGTTGCTTCAGGGAAGTCAGGTCCCCTTTGGTGTTGGAAGGGGAAATTCTGGTTTCCTCTCGAGCCCTTCAATGGGCACAGGGGCTCCTCTCGAATTGAGTCCGTAAAGTATGTTCTCCTCTCCAAAGGGGACGGCTGTGTGAGGGAACTTTCTGAGTCGAATAAAGGGTGTCAAGTACCTTCTTGCCTTTCCTGAGGGAATGTGCTATTTCTCTTGAGATGCTGCATCGCCAAATTTCCTCATCTCGCATGGAGGGAATAATTTTAGAGTGTTTCTCGAGTTGCGGCGGGAAGCTGGGGGTGCTTCTCGAGTTGCGACGGGGACCTCAGGAACTCGCTGGGGTTGCTTCAGGGAAGTCAGGTCCCCTTTGGTGTTGGAAGGGGAACTTCCGGTTTCCTCTCGAGCCCTTCAATGGGCACAGGGGCTCCTCTCGAATTGAGTCCGCAAAGTGTGTTCCCCTCTCCAAATGGGACGGCTGTGTGAGGGAACTTTCTGAGTCGAATAAAGGGTGTCAAGTACCTTTTTGCCTTTCCAGAGTGAATGTGGTATTTCTTGTGAGATGCTTCATCGCCAAATTTCGTCATCTCGCAACGAGGGGAGAATTTTGGGGTGTTTCCCGAGATGCGGTGGGAAGCTGGGGGTGCTTTTCGAGTTGCGACGGGGACCTCAGGAACTCGCTGGGGTTGCTTCAGGGAAGTCAGGTCCCCTTTGGTGTTGGAAGGGGAACTTCCGGTTTCCTCTCCAGCCCTTGAATGTGCACAGGGGCTCCTCTCGAATTGAGTCCGTAAATTGTGTTCTCCTCTCCAAAGGGGACGGCTGTGTGAGGGAACTTTCTGAGTCGAATAAAGGGTGTCAAGTACCTTTTTGCCTTTCCAGAGGGAATGTGGTATTTCTCGTGAGATGCTGCATAGCCAAATTTCCTGATCTCGCATGCAGGGGAGAATTTTGTGGTGTTTCTCGAGTTGCGGCGGGAAGCTGGGGGTGCTTCTCGAGTTGGGACGGGGACCTCAGGAACTCGCTGCGGTTGCTTCAGGGAAGTCAGTTCCCCTTTGGTGTTGGAAGGGGAACTTCCGGTTTCCGCTCGAGCCCTTCAATGTGCACAGGGGCTCCTCTCGAATTGAGTCCGTAAAGTGAGTTCTCCTCTCCAAAGGGGACGGCTGTGTGAGGGAACTTTCTGAGTCGAAGAAAAGGTGTCAAGTACCTTTTTGCCTTTCCAGAGGTAATGTGGAATTTCTCTTGACATGCTGCATCGCCAAATTTCCTCATCTCGCATGGAGGGGATAATTTTGGGTTGTTTCTCGAGTTGCGGCAGGAAGCTGGAGGTGCTTCTCGAGTTGCGACGGGGACCTCAGGAACTCGCTGGGGTTGCTTCAGGGAAGTCAGGTCCCCTTTGGTGTTGGAAGGGGAACTTCCGGTTTCCTCTCGAGCCCTTCAATGTGCACAGGGGCTCCTCTCGAATTGAGTCCGTAAAGTGTGTTCTCCTCTCCAAAGGGGACGGCTGTGTGAGGGAACTTTCTGAGTCGAATAAAGGGTGTCAAGTACCTTTTTACCTTTCCAGAGGGAATGTGGTATTTCTCTTGAGATGCTGCATCGACAAATTTCCTCATCTCGCATGGAGGGGATAATTTTGGGGTGTTTCTCGAGTTTCGGCGGGAAGATGGGGGTGCTTCTCGAGTTGCGACGGGGACCTCAGGAACTCGCTGTGGTTGCTTCAGGGAAGTCAGGTCCCCTTTGGTGTTGGAAGGGGAACTTCCGGTTTCCTCTCGAGCCCTTCAATGTGCACAGGGGCTCATCTCGAATTGAGTCCGTAAAGTGTGTTCTCCTCTCCAAAGGGGACGGCTGTGTGAGGGAACTTTCTGAGTCGAATAAAGGGTGTCAAGTACCTTTTTGCCTTTCCAGATTTAATGCGGTATTTCTCTTGAGATGCTGCATCGCCAAATTTCCTCATCTCGCATGGAGGGGATAATTTTGGGGTGTTTCTCGTGTTGTGGCGGGAAGCTGGAGGTGCTTCTCGAATTGCGACGGGTACCTCAGGAACTCGCTGGGGTTGCTTCAGGGAAGTCAGGTCCCCTTTAGTGTTGGAAGGGGAACTTCCTGTTTCCTCTCGAGCCCTTCAATGTGCACAGGGGCTCCTCTCGAATTGAGTCCGTAAAGTGTGTTCTCCACTCCAAAGGGGACGGCTGTGTGAGGGAACTTTCTGAGTCGAATAAAGGGTGTCAAGTACCTTTTTGCCTTTCCAGAGGCAATGTGGTATTTCTCTTGAGATGCTGCATCGCCAAATTTCCTCATCTCGCATGGAGGGGATAATTTTAGGGTGTTTCTCGAGTTGCGGCGGGAAGCTGGGGGTGCTTCTCGAGTTGCGTCGGGGACTTCAGGAACTCGCTGGTGTTGCTTCAGGGAAGTCAGGTCCCCTTTGGTGTTGGAAGGGGACCTTCCGGTTTCCTCTCGAGGCCTTCAAAGGGCACAGTGGATCCTCTCGAATTGAGTCCGTAAAGTGTGTTCTCCTCTCCAAAGGGGACGGCTGTGTGAGGGAACTTTCTGAGTCGAATAAAGGGTGTCAAGTACCTTTTTGCCTTTCCAGAGGGAATGTGGTATTTCTCGTGAGATACTGCATCGCAAAATTTCCTCATCTCGCATGGAGGGGAGAATTTTGGGGTGTTTCTCGAGTTGCGGCGGGAAGCTGGGGGTGCTTCTCGAGTTGCGACGGGGACCTCAGGAACTCGCTGGGGTTGTTTCTGGGAAGTCATGTCCCCTTTGGTGTTGGAAGGGGAACTTCCGGTTTCCTCTCAAGCCCTTCAATGTGCACAGGGGCTCCTCTCGAATTGAGTCCGCAAAGTGTGTTCTCCTCTCCAAAGGGGACGGCTGTGTGAGGGAACTTTCTGAGTCGAATAAAGGAGTCAAGTACCTTTTTGCCTTTCCAGAGGGAATGTGGTATTTCTCGTGAGATGCTTAATCGCCAAATTTCCTCATCTCGCATCGAGGGAATAATTTTGGGGTGTTACCCGAGTTGCGGCGGGAGGCTGGGGGTGCTTCTCGAGTTGCGACGGGGACCTCAGGAACTCGCTGGGGTTGCTTCAGGGAAGTCAGGTCCCCTTTGGTGTTGGAAAGGGAACTTCCGGTTGCCTCTCGAGCCCTTCAATGTGCACAGGGGCTCCTCTCGAATTGAGTCCGTAAAGTGTGTTCTCCTCTCCAAAGGGGACGGCTGTGCGAGGGAACTTTCTGAGTCGAATAAAGGGTGTCAAGTACCTTTTTGCCTTTCCAGAGGCAATGTGGTATTTCTCGTGAGATGCTGCATCGCCAAATTTCCTGATCTCGCATGCAGGGGAGAATTTTGGGGTGTTTCTCGATTTGCGGCGGGAAGCTGGGGGTGATTCTCGAGTTGCGACGGGGACCTCAGGAACTCGCTGGGGTTGCTTCAGGGAAGTCAGGTCCCCTTTGGTTTTGGAAGGGGAACTTCCGGTTTCCTCTCGAGCCCTTGAATGTGCACAGGGGCTCCTCTCGAATTGAGTCCATAAAGTGTGTTCTCCTCTCCAAAGGGGACGGCTGTGTGAGGGAACTTTCTGAGTCGAATAAAGGGTGTCAAGTACCTTTTTGCCTTTCAAGAGGGAATGTGGTATTTCTCGTGAGATGCTGCATTGCCAAATTTCCTGATCTCGCATGCAGGGGAGAATTTTGGGGTGTTTCTCGATTTGCGGCGGGAACCTGGGGGTGCTTCTCGAGTTGGGACGGGGACCTCAGGAACTCGCTGGGGTTGCTTCAGGGAAGTCAGTTCCCCTTTGGTGTTGGAAGGGGAACTTACGGTTTCCTCTCGAGCCCTTCAATGTGCACAGGGGCTCCTCTCGAATAGAGTCCGTAAAGTGAGTTCTCCTCTCCAAAGGGGACGGCTGTGTGAGGGAACTTTCTGAGTCGAAGAAAGGGTGTCAAGTACCTTTTTGCCTTTCCAGAGGCAATGTGGTATTTCTCTTGAGATGCTGCATCGCCAAATTTCCTCATCTCGCATGTAGGGGATAATTTTAGAGGGTTTCTCGAGTTGCGGCGGGAAGCTGGGGGTGCTTCTCGAGTTGCGTCGGGGACTTCAGGAACTCGCTGGTGTTGCTTCAGGGAAGTCAGTTCCCCTTTGGTGTTGGAAGGGGAACTTCCGGTTTCCTCTCGAGCCCTTCAATGTGCACAGGGGCTCCTCTCGAATTGAGTCCGTAAAGTGAGTTCTCCTCTCCAAAGGGGACGGCTGTGTGAGGGAACTTTCTGAGTCGAAGAAAAGGTGTCAAGTACCTTTTTGCCTTTCCAGAGGTAATGTGGAATTTTTCTTGACATGCTGCATCGCCAAGTTTCCTCATCTCGCATGGAGGGGATAATTTTGGGTTGTTTCTCGAGTTGCGGCAGGAAGCTGGAGGTGCTTCTCGAGTTGCGACGGGGACCTCAGGAACTCGCTGGGGTTGCTTCAGGGAAGTCAGGTCCCCTTTGGTGTTGGAAGGGGAACTTCCGGTTTCCTCTCGAGCCCTTCAATGTGCACAGGGGCTCCTCTCGAATTGAGTCCGTAAAGTGTGTTCTCCTCTCCAAAGGGGACGGCTGTGTGAGGGAACTTTCTGAGTCGAATAAAGGGTGTCAAGTACCTTTTTACCTTTCCAGAGGGAATGTGGTATTTCTCTTGAGATGCTGCATCGACAAATTTCCTCATCTCGCATGGAGGGGATAATTTTGGGGTGTTTCTCGAGTTGCGGCGGGAAGATGGGGGTGCTTCTCGAGTTGCGACGGGGACCTCAGGAACTCGCTGTGGTTGCTTCAGGGAAGTCAGGTCCCCTTTGGTGTTGGAAGGGGAACTTCCGGTTTCCTCTCGAGCCCTTCAATGTGCACAGGGGCTCATCTCGAATTGAGTCCGTAAAGTGTGTTCTCCTCTCCAAAGGGGACGGCTGTGTGAGGGAACTTTCTGATTCGAATAAAGGGTGTCAAGTACCTTTTTGCCTTTCCAGATTTAATGCGGTATTTCTCTTGAGATGCTGCATCGCCAAATTTCCTCATCTCGCATGGAGGGGATAATTTTGGGGTGTTTCTCGAGTTGTGGCGGGAAGCTGGAGGTGCTTCTCGAATTGCGACGGGTACCTCAGGAACTCGCTGGGGTTGCTTCAGGGAAGTTAGGTCCCCTTTAGTGTTGGAAGGGGAACTTCCGGTTTCCTCTCGAGCCCTTCAATGTGCACAGGGGCTCCTCTCGAATTGAGTCCGTAAAGTGAGTTCTCCTCTCCAAAGGGGACGGCTGTGTGAGGGAACTTTCTGAGTCGAAGAAAGGGTGTCAAGTACCTTTTTGCCTTTCCAGAGGCAATGTGGTATTTCTCTTGAGATGCTGCATCGCCAAATTTCCTCATCTCGCATGGAGGGGATAATTTTAGGGTGTTTCTCGAGTTGCGGCGGGAAGCTGGGGGTGCTTCTCGAGTTGCGTCGGGGACTTCAGGAACTCGCTGGTGTTGCTTCAGGGAAGTCAGGTCCCCTTTGGTGTTGGAAGGGGACCTTCCGGTTTCCTCTCGAGGCCTTCAAAGAGCACAGTGGATCCTCTCGAATTGAGTCCGTAAAGTGTGTTCTCCTCTCCAAAGGGGACGGCTGTGTGAGGGAACTTTCTGAGTCGAATAAAGGGTGTCAAGTACCTTTTTGCCTTTCCAGAGGGAATGTGGTATTTCTCGTGAGATACTGCATCGCAAAATTTCCTCATCTCGCATGGAGGGGAGAATTTTGGGGTGTTTCTCGAGTTGCGGCGGGAATCTGGGGGTGCTTCTCGAGTTGCGACGGGGACCTCAGGAACTCGCTGGGGTTGTTTCTGGGAAGTCAGGTCCCCTTTGGTGTTGGAAGGGGAACTTCCGGTTTCCTCTCAAGCCCTTCAATGTGCACAGGGGCTCCTCTCGAATTGAGTCCGCAAAGTGTGTTCTCCTCTCCAAAGGGGACGGCTGTGTGAGGGAACTTTCTGAGTCGAATAAAGGAGTCAAGTACCTTTTTGCCTTTCCAGAGGGAATGTGGTATTTCTCGTGAGATGCTTCATCGCCAAATTTCCTCATCTCGCATCGAGGGAATAATTTTGGGGTGTTTCCCGAGTTGCGGCGGGAAGCTGGGGGTGCTTCTCGAGTTGCGACGGGGACCTCAGGAACTCGCTGGGGTTGCTTCAGGGAAGTCAGTTCCCCTTTGGTGTTGGAAAGGGAACTTCCGGTTGCCTCTCGAGCCCTTCAATGTGCACAGGGGCTCCTCTCGAATTGAGTCCGTAAAGTGTGTTCTCCTCTCCAAAGGGGACGGCTGTGCGAGGGAACTTTCTGAGTCGAATAAAGGGTGTCAAGTACCTTTTTGCCTTTCCAGAGGCAATGTGGTATTTCTCGTGAGATGCTGCATCGCCAAATTTCCTGATCTCGCATGCAGGGGAGAATTTTGGGGTGTTTCTCGATTTGCGGCGGGAAGCTGGGGGTGCTTCTCGAGTTGCGACGGGGACCTCAGGAACTCGCTGGGGTTGCTTCAGGGAAGTCAGGTCCCCTTTGGTTTTGGAATGGAACTTCCGGTTTCCTCTCGAGCCCTTGAATGTGCACAGGGGCTCCTCTCGAATTGAGTCCATAAAGTGTGTTCTCCTCTCCAAAGGGGACGGCTGTGTGAGGGAACTTTCTGAGTCGAATAAAGGGTGTCAAGTACCTTTTTGCCTTTCAAGAGGGAATGTGGTATTTCTCGTGAGATGCTGCATTGCCAAATTTCCTGATCTCGCATGCAGGGGAGAATTTTGGGGTGTTTCTCGATTTGCGGCGGGAAGCTGGGGGTGCTTCTCGAGTTGGGACGGGGACCTCAGGAACTCGCTGTGGTTGCTTCAGGGAAGTCAGTTCCCCTTTGGTGTTGGAAGGGGAACTTACGGTTTCCTCTCGAGCCCTTCAATGTGCACAGGGGCTCCTCTCGAATAGAGTCCGTAAAGTGAGTTCTCCTCTCCAAAGGGGACGGCTGTGTGAGGGAACTTTCTGAGTCGAAGAAAGGGTGTCAAGTACCTTTTTGCCTTTCCAGAGGCAATGTGGTATTTCTCTTGAGATGCTGCATCGCCAAATTTCCTCATCTCGCATGTAGGGGATAATTTTAGAGGGTTTCTCGAGTTGCGGCGGGAAGCTGGGGGTGCTTCTCGAGTTGCGTCGGGGACTTCAGGAACTCGCTGGTGTTGCTTCAGGGAAGTCAGTTCCCCTTTGGTGTTGGAAGGGGAACTTCCGGTTTCCTATCGAGCCCTTCAATGTGCACAGGGGCTCCTCTCGAATTGAGTCCGTAAAGTGTGTTCTCCTCTCCAAAGGGGACGGCTGTGTGAGGGAACTTTCTGAGTCGAATAAAGGGTGTCAAGTACCTTTTTGCCTTTCCAGAGGGAATGTGGTATTTCTCGTGAGATACTGCAACGCAAAATTTCCTCATCTCGCATGGAGGGGAGAATTTTGGGGTGTTTCTCGAGTTGCGGCGGGAAGCTGGGGGTGCTTCTCGAGTTGCGACGGGGACCTCAGGAACTCGCTGGGGTTGTTTCTGGGAAGTCAGGTCCCCTTTGGTGTTGGAAGGGGAACTTCCGGTTTCCTCTCAAGCCCTTCAATGTGCACAGGGGCTCCTCTCGAATTGAGTCCGCAAAGTGTGTTCTCCTCTCCAAAGGGGACGGCTGTGTGAGGGAACTTTCTGAGTCGAATAAAGGAGTCAAGTACCTTTTTGCCTTTCCAGAGGGAATGTGGTATTTCTCGTGAGATGCTTCATCGCCAAATTTCCTCATCTCGCATCGAGGGAATAATTTTGGGGTGTTTCCCGAGTTGCGGAGGGAAGCTGGGGGTGCTTCTCGAGTTGCGACGGGGACCTCAGGAACTCGCTGGGGTTGCTTCAGGGAAGTCATGTCCCCTTTGGTGTTGGAAAGGGAACTTCCGGTTGCCTCTCGAGCCCTTCAATGTGCACAGGGGCTCCTCTCGAATTGAGTCCGTAAAGTGTGTTCTCCTCTCCAAAGGGGACGGCTGTGCGAGGGAACTTTCTGAGTCGAATAAAGGGTGTCAAGTACCTTTTTGCCTTTCCAGAGGCAATGTGGTATTTCTCGTGAGATGCTGAATCGCCAAATTTCCTGATCTCGCATCCAGGGGAGAATTTTGGGGTGTTTCTCGAGTTGCGGCGGGAAGCTGGGGGTGCTTCTCGAGTTGCGACGGGGACCTCAGGAACTCGCTGGGGTTGCTTCAGGGAAGTCAGGTCCCCTTTGGTTTTGGAAGGGGAACTTCCGGTTTCCTCTCGAGCCCTTGAATGTGCACAGGGGCTCCTCTCGAATTGAGTCCATAAAGTGTGTTCTCCTCTCCAAAGGGGACGGCTGTGTGAGGGAACTTTCTGAGTCGAATAAAGGGTGTCAAGTACCTTTTTGCCTTTCCAGAGGGAATGTGGTATTTCTCGTGAGATGCTGCATTGCCAAATTTCCTGATCTCGCATGCAGGGGAGAATTTTGGGGTGTTTCTCGATTTGCGGCGGGAAGCTGGGGGTGCTTCTCGAGTTGGGACGGGGACCTCAGGAACTCGCTGGGGTTGCTTCAGGGAAGTCAGTTCCCCTTTGGTGTTGGAAGGGGAACTTACGGTTTCCTCTCGAGCCCTTCAATGTGCACAGGGGCTCCTCTCGAATAGAGTCCGTAAAGTGAGTTCTCCTCTCCAAAGGGGACGGCTGTGTGAGGGAGCTTTCTGAGTCGAATAAAGGGTGTCAAGTACATTTTTGCCTTTCCAGAGGGAATGTGGTATTTCTCGTGAGATGCTGCATCGCCAAATTTCCTCATCTCGCATGGAGGGGAGAATTTTGGGCTGTTTCTCGAGTTGCGGCTGGAAGCTGGGGGTGCTTCTCGAGTTGCGACGGGGACCTCAGGAACTCGCTGGGGTTGCTTCAGGGAAGTCAGGTCCCCTTTGGTGTTGGAAGGGGAACTTCCGGTTTCCTCTCGAGGCCTTTAATGGGCACAGGGGCTCCTCTCGAATTGAGTCCGCAAAGTGTGTTCCCCTCTCCAAATGGGACGGCTGTGTGAGGGAACTTTCTGAGTCGAATAAAGGGTGTCAAGTACCTTTTTGCCTTTCCAGAGGGAATGTGGTATTTCTTGTGAGATGCTTCATCGCCAAATTTCCTCATCTCGCAACGAGGGGATAATTTGGGGTGTTTCCCAAGTTGCGGCGGGAAGCTGGGGGTGCTTCTCGAGTTGCGACGGGGACCTCAGGAACTCGCTGGGGTTGCTTCAGGGAAGTCAGGTCCCCTTTGGTGTTGGAAGGGAACTTCCGGTTTCCTCTCGAGCCCTTGAATGTGCACAGGGGCTCCTCTCGAATTGAGTCCGTAAAGTGTGTTCTCCTCTCCAAAGGGGTCGGCTGTGTGAGGGAACTTTCTGAGTCGAATAAAGGGTGTCAAGTACCTTTTTGCCTTTCCAGAGGGAATGTGGTATTTCTCTTGAGATGCTGCCTCGCCAAATTTCCTCATCTCGCATGGAGGGGATAATTTTGGGGTGTTTTTCGAGTTGCGGCGGGAAGCTGGGGGTGCTTCTCGAGTTGCGACGGGGACCTCAGGAACTCGCTGGGGTTGCTTCAGCGAAGTCAGGTCCCCTTTGTTGTTGGAGGGGAATTTCTGGTTTCCTCTCGAGCCCTTCAAAGGGCACAGGGGCTCCTCTCGAATTGAGTCCGTAAACTGTGTTCTCCGTCCAAAGAGGACGGCTGTGTGAGGGAACATTCTGAGTCGAATAAAGGGTGTCAAGTACCTTTTTGCCTTTCCAGAGGGAATGTGGTATTACACTTCAGATGCTGCATCGCCAAATTTCCTCATCTCGCATGGAGGGGAGAATTTTGGGGTGTTTCTCGAGTTGCGGCGGGAAGCAGGGGTGCTTCTCGAGTTGCGACGGGGACCTCAGGAACTCGCTGGGGTTGCTTCAGGGAAGTCAGGTCCCCTTTGCTGTTGGAAGGGGAACTTCCGGTTTCCTCACGAGCCCTTGAATGTGCACAGGGGCTCCTCTCGAATTGAGTCCGTAAAGTGTGTTCTCCTCTCCAAAGGGGACGGCTGTGTGAGGGAGCTTTCTGAGTCGAATAAAGGGTGTCAAGTACCGTTTTGCCTTTCCAGATGGAATGTGGTATTTCTCGTGAGATGCTACATCGCCAAATTTCCTCATCTCGCATGGAGGGGAGTATTTTGGGCTGTTTCTCGAGTTGCGGCTGGAAGCTGGAGGTGCTTCTCGAGTTGCGACGGGGACCTCAGGAACTCGCTGGGGTTGCTTCAGGGAAGTCAGGTCCCCTTTGGTGTTGGAAGGGGAACTTCCGGTTTCCTCTCGAGCCCTTCAATGGGCACAGGGGCTCCTCTCGAATTGAGTCCGCAAAGTGTGTTCCCCTCTCCAAATGGGACGGCTGTGTGAGGGAACTTTCTGAGTCGAATAAAGGGTGTCAAGTACCGTTTTGCCTTTCCAGATGGAATGTGGTATTTCTCGTGAGATGCTGCATCGCCAAATTTCCTCATCTCGCATGGAGGGGAGAATATTGGGCTGTTTCTCGAGTTGCGGCGCGAAGCTGGGGTGCTTCTCGAGTTGCGACGGGGACCTCAGGAACTCGCTGGGGTTGCTTCAGGAAAGTCAGGTCCCGTTTGGTGTTGGAAGGTGAACTTCCGGTTTCCTCTCGAGCCCTTCAATATGCACAGGGGTTCCTCTCGATTTGAGTCCGTAAAGTGTGTTCTCCTCTCCAAAGGGGACGGCTGTCTGAGGGAGCTTTCTTAGTCGAATAAAGGGTGTCAAGTACCTTTTTGCCTTTCCAGAGGGAATGTGGTATTTCTCGTGAGATGCTGCATCGCCAAATTTCCTCATCTCGCATGGAGGGGAGAATTTTGGGCTGTTTCTCGAGTTGCGGCTGGAAGCTGGGGGTGCTTCTCGAGTTGCGACGGGGACCTCAGGAACTCGCTGGGGTTGCTTCAGGGAAGTCAGGTCCCCTTTGGTGTTGGAAGGGGAACTTCCGGTTTCCTCTCGAGCCCTTTAATGGGCACAGGGGCTCCTCTCGAATTGAGTCCGCAAAGTGTGTTCCCCTCTCCAAATGGGACGGCTGTGTGAGGGAACTTTCTGAGTCGAATAAAGGGTGTCAAGTACCTTTTTGCCTTTCCAGAGGGAATGTGGTATTTCTTGTGAGATGCTTCATCGCCAAATTTCCTCATCTCGCAACGAGGGGATAATTTGGGGTGTTTCCCAAGTTGCGGCGGGAAGCTGGGGGTGCTTCTCGAGTTGCGACGGGGACCTCAGGAACTCGCTGGGGTTGCTTCAGGAAAGTCAGGTCCCGTTTGGTGTTGGAAGGTGAACTTCCGGTTTCCTCTCGAGCCCTTCAATATGCACAGGGGTTCCTCTCGATTTGAGTCCGTAAAGTGTGTTCTCCTCTCCAAAGGGGACGGCTGTGTGAGGGAACTTTCTTAGTCGAATAAAGGGTGTCAAGTACCTTTTTGCCTTTCCAGAGGGAATGTGGTATTTCTCGTGAGATGCTGCATCGCCAAATTTCCTCATCTCGCATGGAGGGGAGAATTTTGGGCTGTTTCTCGAGTTGCGGCTGGAAGCTGGGGGTGCTTCTCGAGTTGCGACGGGGACCTCAGGAACTCGCTGTGGTTGCTTCAGGGAAGTCAGCTCCCCTTTGGTGTTGGAAGGGGAACTTCCGGTTTCCTCTCGAGCCCTTCAATGGGCACAGGGGCTCCTCTCGAATTGAGTCCGCAAAGTGTGTTCCCCTCTCCAAATGGGACGGCTGTGTGAGGGAAATTTCTGAGTCGAATAAAGGGTGTCAAGTAATTTTTTGCTTTTCCAGAGGGAATGTGGTGTTTCACTTCAGATGCTGCATCGCCAAATTTCCTCATCTCGCATGGAGGGGATAATTTTGGGGTGTTTCTCGAGTTGCGGCGGGAAGCTGGGGGTGCTTCTCGAGTTGCGACGGGGACCTCAAGAACTCGCTGGGGTTGCTTCAGGGAAGTCAGGTCCCCTTTGCTGTTGGAAGGGGAACTTCCGGTTTCCACTCGAGCCCTTCAATGTGCACAGGGGCTCCTCTTGAATTGAGTCCGTAAAGTGTGTTCTCCTCTCCAAAGGGGACGGCTGTGTGAGGGAACTTTCTGAGTCGAATAAAGGGTGTCAAGTACCTTTTTGCCTTTCCAGAGGGAATGTGGTATTTCTCGAGAGATGCGGCATCGCCAAATTTCCTCATCTCGTATGGAGGGGATAATTTTAGAGTGTTTCTCGAGCTGCGGCGGGAATCTGGGGGTGCTTCTCGAGTTGCGACGGGGACCTCAGGTACTCGCTTGGGTTGCTTCAGCGAAGTCAGGTCCCCTTTGTTGTAGGAGGGGAATTTCCGGTTTCCTCTCGAGCCCTTCAATGGGCACAGGGGCTCCTCTCGAATTGAGTCCGCAAAGTGTGTTCCCCTCTCCAAATGGGACGGCTGTGTGAGGGAACTTTCTGAGTCGAATAAAGGGTGTCAAGTAATTTTTTGCCTTTCCAGAGGGAATGTGGTGTTTCACTTCAGATGCTGCATCGCCAAATTTCCTCATCTCGCATGGAGGGGATAATTTTGGGGTGTTTCTCGAGTTGCGGCGGGAAGCTGGGGGTGCTTCTCGAGTGCGACGGGGACCTCAAGAACTCGCTGTGGTTGCTTCAGGGAAGTCAGGTCCCCTTTGCTGTTGGAAGGGGAACTTCCGGTTTCCACTCGAGCCCTTCAATGTGCACAGGGGCTCCTCTTGAATTGAGTCCGTAAAGTGTGTTCTCCTCTCCAAAGGGGACGGCTGTGTGAGGGAGCTTTCTGAGTCGAATAAAGGGTGTCAAGTACCGTTTTGCCTTTCCAGAGGGAATGTGGTATTTCTCGTGAGATGCGGCATCGCAAAATTTCCTCATCTCGTATGGAGGGGATAATTTTAGTGTTTCTCGAGTTGCGGCGGGAAGCTGGGGGTGCTTCTCGAGTTGCGACGGGGACCTCAGGTACTCGCTTGGGTTGCTTCAGCGAACTCAGGTCCCCTTTGTTGTAGGAGGGGAATTTCCGGTATCCTCTCGAGCCCTTCAAAGGGCACAGGGGCTCCTCTCGAATTGAGTCCGTAAACTGTGTTCTCCGTCCAAAGGAGACGGCTGTGTGAGGGAACATTCTGAGTCGAATAAAGGGTGTCAAGTAATTTTTTGCCTTTCCAGAGGGAATGTGGAATTTCTCTTGAGATGCTGCATCGCCAAATTTCCTCATCTCGCATGGAGGGGATAATTTTGGGGTGTTTCTCGAGTTGCGGCGGGAAGCTGGAGGTGCTTCTCGAGTTGCGACGGGGACCTCAGGAACTCGCTGGGGTTGCTTCAGGGAAGTCAGGTCCCCTTTGGTGTTGGAAGGGGAACTTCCGGTTTCCTCTCGAGCCCTTCAATGTGCACAGGGGCTCCTCTCGAATTGAGTCCGTAAAGTGTGTTCTCCTCTCCAAAGGGGACGGCTGTGTGAGGGAGCTTTCTGAGTCGAATAAAGGGTGTCAAGTACCGTTTTGCCTTTCCAGATGGAATGTGGTATTTCTCGTGAGATGCTGCATCGTCAAATTTCCTCATCTCGCATGGAGGGGAGAATATTGGGCTGTTTCTCGAGTTGCGGCGGGAAGCTGGGGGTGCTTCTCGAGTTGCGACGGGGACCTCAGGAACTCGCTGGGGTTGCTTCAGGAAAGTCAGGTCCTGTTTGGTGTTGGAAGGTGAACTTCCGGTTTCCTCTCGAGCCCTTCAATATGCACAGGGGTTCCTCTCGATTTGAGTCCGTAAAGTGTGTTCTCCTCTCCAAAGGGGACGGCTGTCTGAGGGAGCTTTCTTAGTCGAATAAAGGGTGTCAAGTACATTTTTGCCTTTCCAGAGGGAATGTGGTATTTCTCGTGAGATGCTGCATCGCCAAATTTCCTCATCTCGCATGGAGGGGAGAATTTTGGGCTGTTTCTCGAGTTGCGGCTGCAAGCTGGGGGTGCTTCTCGACTTGCGACGGGGACCTCAGGAACTCGCTGTGGTTGCTTCAGGGAAGTCAGGTCCCCTTTGGTGTTGGAAGGGGAACTTCCGGTTTCCTCTCGAGCCCTTTAATGGGCACAGGGGCTCCTCTCGAATTGAGTCCGCAAAGTGTGTTCCCCTCTCCAAATGGGACGGCTGTGTGAGGGAACTTTCTGAGTCGAATAAAGGGTGTCAAGTACCTTTTTGCCTTTCCAGAGGTAATGTGGAATTTTTCTTGAAATGCTGCATCGCCAAATTTCCTCATCTCGCATGGAGGGGATAATTTTGGGGTGTTTCTCGAGTTGCGGCGGGAAGCTGGAGGTGCTTCTCGAGTTGCGACGGGGACCTCAGGAATTCGCTGGGGTTGCTTCAGGGAAGTCAGGTCCCCTTTGGTGTTGGAAGGGGAACTTCCGGTTTCCTCTCCAGCCCTTCAATGTGCACAGGGGCTCCTCTCGAATTGAGTCCGTAAAGTGTGTTCTCTCCAAAGGGGACGGCTGTGTGAGGGAGCTTTCTGAGTCGAATAAAGGGTGTCAAGTACCGTTTTGCCTTTCCAGATGGAATGTGGTATTTCTCGTGAGATGCTGCATCGCCAAATTTCCTCATCTCGCATGGAGGGGAGAATATTGGGCTGTTTCTCGAGTTGCGGCGCGAAGCTGGGGGTGCTTCTCGAGTTGCGACGGGGACCTCAGGAACTCGCTGAGGTTGCTTCAGGAAAGTCAGGTCCCGTTTGGTGTTGGAAGGTGAACTTCCGGTTTCCTCTCGAGCCCTTCAATATGGACAGGGGTTCCTCTCGATTTGAGTCCGTAAAGTGTGTTCTCCTCTCCAAAGGGGACGGCTGTCTGAGGGAGCTTTCTTAGTCGAATAAAGGGTGTCAAGTACCTTTTTGCCTTTCCAGAGGGAATGTGGTATTTCTCGTGAGATGCTGCATCGCCAAATTTCCTCATCTCGCATGGAGGGGAGAATTTTGGGCTGTTTCTCGAGTTGCGGCTGGAAGCTGGGGGTGCTTCTCGAGTTGCGACGGGGACCTCAGGAACTCGCTGGGGTTGCTTCAGGGAAGTCAGGTCCCCTTTGGTGTTGGAAGGGGAACTTCCGGTTTCCTCTCGAGCCCTTTAATGGGCACAGGGGCTCCTCTCGAATTGAGTCCGCAAAGTGTGTTCCCCTCTCCAAATGGGACGGCTGTGTGAGGGAACTTTCTGAGTCGAATAAAGGGTGTCAAGTACCTTTTTGCCTTTCCAGAGGGAATGTGGTATTTCTTGTGAGATGCTTCATCGCCAAATTTCCTCATCTCGCAACGAGGGGATAATTTGGGGTGTTTCCCAAGTTGCGGCGGGAAGCTGGGGGTGCTTCTCGAGTTGCGACGGGGACCTCAGGAACTCGCTGGGGTTGCTTCAGGGAAGTCAGGTCCCCTTTGGTGTTGGAAGGGAACTTCCGGTTTCCTCTCGAGCCCTTGAATGTGCACAGGGGCTCCTCTCGAATTGAGTCCGTAAAGTGTGTTCTCCTCTCCAAAGGGGACGGCTGTGTGAGGGAACTTTCTGAGTCGAATAAAGGGTGTCAAGTACCTTTTTGCCTTTCCAGAGGGAATGTGGTATTTCTCTTGAGATGCTGCCTCGCCAAATTTCCTCATCTCGCATGGAGGGGATAATTTTGGGGTGTTTTTCGAGTTGCGGCGGGAAGCTGGGGGTGCTTCTCGAGTTGCGACGGGGACCTCAGGAACTCGCTGGGGTTGCTCCAGGGAAGTCAGGTCCCCTTTGTTGTAGGAACGGGAATTTCCGGTTTCCTCTCGAGCCCTTCAATGTGCACAGGGGCTCCTCTCGAATTGAGTCCGTAAAGTGTGTTCTCCTCTCAAAGGGGACGGCTGTGTGAGGGAACTTTCTGAGTCGAATAAAGGGTGTCAAGTACCTTTTTGCCTTTCCCGAGGGAATGTGGTATTTCTCTTGAGATGCTGCATGGCCAAATTTCCTCATCTCGCATGGAGGGGATAATTTAGGGTGTTTCTCGAGTTGCGGCGGGAAGCTGGGGGTGCTTCTCGAGTTGCCACGGGGACCTCAGGAAATCGCTGGGGTTGCTTCAGGGAAGTCAGGTTCCCTTTGGTGTTGGAAGGGGAACTTCCGGTTTCCTCTCGAGCCCTTCAATGTGCACAGGGGCTCCACTCGAATTGAGTCCGTAAAGTCTGTTCTCCTCTCCAAAGGGGACGGCTGTGTGAGGGAACTTTCTCAGTCGAATAAAGGGTGTCAAGTACCTTTTTGCCTTTCCAGAGCGAATGTGGTATTTCTCTTGAGATGCTGCATCGCCAAATTTCCTCATTTCGCATGGAGGGGATAATTTTGGGGTGTTTCTCGAGTTGCGGCGGGAAGCTGGGTGTGCTTCTCGAGTTGCAACGGGGACCTCAGGAACTCGCTGGGGTTGCTTCAGGGAAGTCAGGTCCACTTTGGTGTTGGAAGGGGAACTTCCGGTTTCCTCTCGAGCCCTTCAATGTGTACAGGGGATCCTCTCGAATTGAGTCCGTGAAGTGATTTCTCCTCTCAAAGGGGACGGCTGTGTGAGGGAACTTTCTGAGTCGAATGAAGGGTGTCAAGTACCTTTTTGCCTTTCCAGAGGGAATGTGGTATTTCTCTTGAGATGCTGCATCGCCAAATTTCCTCATCTCGCATGGAGGGGATAATTTTGGGGTGTTTCTAGAGTTGCGGCGGGAAGCTAGGGGTGCTACTCGAGTTGCGACGGGGACCTCAGGAACTCGCTGGGGTTGCTTCAGGGAAGTCAGGTCCCCTTTGGTGTTGGAAGGGGAAATTTCGGTTTCCTCTCGAGCCCTTCAATGTGCACAGGGCCTCCTCTCGAATTGAGTCCGTAAAGTGTGTTCTCCTCTCCAAAGGGGACGGCTGTGTGAGGGAACTTTCTGAGTCAAATAAAGGGTGTCAAGTACCTTTTTGCCTTTCCCGAGGGAATGTGGTATTTCTCTTGAGATGCTGCATCGCCAAATTTCCTCATCTCGCATGGAGGGGATAATTTTGGGGTGTTTCTCGAGTTGCGGCGGGAAGCTGGGGGTGCTACTCGAGTTGCGACGGGGACCTCAGGAACTCGCTGGGGTTGCTTCAGGGAAGTCAGGTCCCCTTTGGTGTTGGAAGGGGATCTTCCGGTTTCCTTTCGAGCCCTTCAACGTGCACATAGGCTCCTCTGGAATTGAGTCCGTGAAGTGTTTTCTCCTCTCAAAGGGGATGGCTGTGTGAGGTAACATTCTGAGTCGAATAAAGGGTGTCAAGTACCTTTTTGCCTTTCCAGAGGGAATGTGGTATTTCTCTTGAGCTGCTGCATCGCCAAATTTCCTCATCTCGCATGGAGGGGAGAATTTTGGGGTGTTTCTCGAGTTGCGGCGGGAAGCTGGGGGTGCTTCTCGAGTTGCGACGGGGACCTCAGGAACTCGCTGGGGTTGCTTCAGGGAAGTCAGGTCCCCTTTAGTGTTGGAAGGGGAACTTCCGGTTTCCTCTCGAGCCCTTCAATGTGCACAGGGTCTCCTCACGAATTGATTCCGTAAAGTGTGTTCTCCTCTCCAAAGGGGACGGCTGTGTGAGGGAACTTTCTGAGTCGAATAAAGGGTGTCAAGTACCTTTTTGCCTTTCCAAAGGGAATGTGGTATTTCTCTTGAGATGCTGCATCGCCAAATTTCCTCATCTCGCATGGAGGGGATAATTTTGGGGTGTTTCTCGAGTTCCAGCGGGAAGCTGGGGGTGCTTCTCGAGGTGCGACGGGGAACTCAGGAACTCGCTGGGGTTGCTTCAGGGAAGTCAGGTCCCCTTTGGTGTTGGAAGGGGAACTTCCGTTTTCCTCTCGAGCCCTTCAGTGTGCACAGGGTCTCCTCTCGTATTGAGTCCGTAAAATGTGTTCTTCTCTCCAAAGGGGACGGCTGTGTGAGGGAACATTCTGAGTCGAATAAAGGGTGTCAAATACATTTTTGCCTTTCCAGAGGGAATGTGGTATTTCTCTTGAGATGCTGCATCGCCAAATTTCCTCATCTCGCATGGAGGGGATAATTTTGGGGTGTTTCTAGAGTTGCGGCGGGAAGCTGGGGGTGCTACTCTAGTTGCGACGGGGACCTCAGGAACTCGCTGGGGTTGCTTCAGGTAAGTCAGGTCCACTTTGGTGTTGGAAGGGGAAATTTCTGTTTCCTCTCGAGACCTTCAATGTGCACAGGGCCTCCTCTCGAATGGAGTCCGTAAAGTGTGTTCTCCTCTCCAAAGGGGACGGCTGTGTGAGGGAACTTTCTGAGTCGAATAAAGGGTATCAAGTACCTTTTTGCCGTTCCAGAGGGAATGTGGTATTTCTCTTGAGATGCTGCATCGCCAAATTTCCTCATCTCGCATGGAGGGGATAATTTTGGGGTGTTTCTCGAGTTGCGGCTGGAAGCTGGGGGTGCTACTCGAGTTGCGACGGGGACCTCAGGAACTCGCTGGGGTTGATTCAGGGTAGTCAGGTCCCCTTTGGTGTTGGAAGGGGAACTTCCGGTTTCCTCTCGAGCCCTTCAATGTGCACATAGGCTCCTCTGGAATTGAGTCCGTGAAGTGTTCTCTCCTCTCAAAGGGGATGGCTGTGTGAGGTAACATTCTGAGTCGAATAAAGGGTGTCAAGTACCTTTTTGCCTTTCCAGAGGGAATGTGGTATTTCTCTTGAGATTCTGCATCGCCAAATTTCCACATCTCGCAGGGAGGGGATAATTTTGGTGTGTTTCTCGAGTTGCGGCGGGAAGCTGGTGGTGCTTCTCGAGTTGCAACGGGGACCTCAGGATCTCGCTGGGGTTGCTTCAGGGAAGTCAGGTCCCCTTTGCTGTTGGAAGGGGAACTTCCGGTTTCCTCTCGAGCCCTTCAATGTGCACAGGGGCTCCTCTCGAATTGAGTCCGTAAAGTGGGTTCTCCTCTCCAAAGGGACGGCTTTGTGAGGGAACTTTCTGAGTCGAATAAAGGGTGTCAAGTACCATTTCGCCTTTCCAGAGTGAATGTGGTATTTCTCTTGAGATGCTGCATCACCAAATTTCCTCATCTCGGATGGAGAGGATAATTTTGGGGTGTTTCTCGAGTTGCGGCGGGAAGCTGGGGGTGCTTCTCGAGTTGCGACGGGGACCACAGGAACTCGCTGGGGTTGCTTCAGGGAAGTCAGGTCCCCTTTGCAGTTGGAGGGGAACTTTCGCTTTCCTCTCGAGCCCTTCAGTGTGCACAGGGGCTCCTCTCGAATTGAGTCCGTAAAGTGTGTTATCCTCTCCAAAGGGGACGGCTGTGTGAGGGAACTTTCTGAGTCGAATAAAGGGTGTCAAGTACCTTTTTGCCTTTCCAGAGGGAATGTGGCATTTCTCTTGAGATGCTGCATCGCCAAATTTCCTCAACTCGCATGGAGGGGATAATTTTGGGGTTTTTCTCGAGTTGCGGTGTGAAGCTGGGGGTGCTTCTGGAGTTGCGACGGGGATCTCAGGAACTCCCTGGGGTTGCTTCAATGAAGTCTGGTCCCCTTTAGTGTTGGAAGGGGAACTTCCGGTTTCCTCTGGAGCCCTTCAATGTGCACAGGGGCTCCTTTCGAATTGAGTTCCTAAAGTGTGTTCTCCTCTCCAAAGGGGACGGCTGTGTGAGGGAACTTTCTGAGTCGAATAAAGGGTGTCAAGTACCTTTTTGCCTTTCCAGAGGGAATGTGGTATTTCTCTTGAGATGCTGCATCGCCAAATTTGCTCATCTCTCATGGAGTGGATAATTTTGGGGTGTTTCTCGAGTTGCGGCGGGAAGCTGGGGGTGCTTCTCGAGTTGCGACGGGGACCTCAGGAACTCGCTGGGGTTGCTTCAGGGAAGTCAGGTCCCCTTTGCTGTTGGAGGGGAACTTCCGGTTTCCTCTCGAGCCCTTCAATGTGCACAGGGGCTCCTCTCGAATTGAGTCCGTAAACTGTGTTCTCCTCTCCAATGGGGACGGCTGTGTGAGGTAACTTACTGAGTCGAAAAAAGGGTTTCAAGTACCTTTTTGCCTTTCCAGATGGAATGTGGAATTTCTCTTGTGATGCTTCATTGCCAAATTTCCTCATCTCGCATGGAGTGGATAATTTTGGGGTTTTCTCGAGTTGCGACAGGGACCTCAGGAATTCGCTGGGGTTGCTTAAGGGAAGTCAGGTCCCCTTTGGTGTTGGAAGGGGAACTTCCTTTTTCCTCTCGAGCCCTTCAATGTGCACAGGGGCTCCTCTAGAATTGAGTCCATAAATGTGTTCTCCTCTCCAAAGGGAACGGGTGTGTGAGGGAACTTTCTGAGTCGAATAAAGGGTGTCAAGTACCTTTTTGCCTTTCCAGAGGGAACGTGGTATTTCTCTTGAGATGCTGCATCGCCAAATTTCCTCATCTCGCATGGAGGGGATAATTTTGGTGTGTTTCTCGAGTTGCGGCGGGAAGCTGGGGGTGCTTCTCGAGTTGCGACGGTGACCTCAGGAACTCGCTGGGGTTGCTTCAGGGAAGTCAGGTCCCCTTTGGTGTTGGAAGGGGAACTTCCGGTTTCCTCTCGAGCCGTTCAAGGTGCACAGGGTCTCCTCTCGAATTGAGTCCGTAAAGTGTGTTCTCCTCTCCAAAGGGGACGGCTGTGTGAGGGAACTTTCTGAGTCGAATAAAGGGTGTCAAGTAATTTTTTGCCATTCCAGAGGGAATGTGTTATTTCTCGTGAGATGCTGCATCTCCAAATTTCCTCATCTCGCATGGAGGGGAGAATTATGGTGTGTTTCTCGAGTTGCGGCGGGAAGCTGGGGGTGCTTCTCGAGTTGCGACGGGGACCTCAGGAACTCGCTGGGGTTGCTTCAGGGAATCAGGTCCCCTTTGGTGTTGGAAGGGGAACTTTCGGTTTCCTCTCGTGCCCTTCAATGTGCACAGGGGCTCCTCTCGAATTGAGTCCGTAAAGTGGGTTCTCCTCTCCAAAGGGACGGCTTTGTGAGGGAACTTTCTGAGTCGAATAAAGGGTGTCAAGTACCATTTCGCCTTTCCAGAGTGAATGTGGTATTTCTCTTGAGATGCTGCATCACCAAATTTCCTCATCTCGGATGGAGAGGATAATTTTGGGGTGTTTCTCGAGTTGCGGCGGGAAGCTGGGGGTGCTTCTCGAGTTGCGACGGGGACCACAGGAACTCGCTGGGGTTGCTTCAGGGAAGTCAGGTCCCCTTTGCAGTTGGAGGGGAACTTTCGCTTTCCTCTCGAGCCCTTCAGTGTGCACAGGGGCTCCTCTCGAATTGAGTCCGTAAAGTGTGTTATCCTCTCCAAAGGGGACGGCTGTGTGAGGGAACTTTCTGAGTCGAATAAAGGGTGTCAAGTACCTTTTTGCCTTTCCAGAGGGAATGTGGCATTTCTCTTGAGATGCTGCATCGCCAAATTTCCTCAACTCGCATGGAGGGGATAATTTTGGGGTTTTTCTCGAGTTGCGGTGTGAAGCTGGGGGTGCTTCTGGAGTTGCGACGGGGATCTCAGGAACTCCCTGGGGTTGCTTCAATGAAGTCTGGTCCCCTTTAGTGTTGGAAGGGGAACTTCCGGTTTCCTCTGGAGCCCTTCAATGTGCACAGGGGCTCCTTTCGAATTGAGTTCCTAAAGTGTGTTCTCCTCTCCAAAGGGGACGGCTGTGTGAGGGAACTTTCTGAGTCGAATAAAGGGTGTCAAGTACCTTTTTGCCTTTCCAGAGGGAATGTGGTATTTCTCTTGAGATGCTGCATCGCCAAATTTGCTCATCTCTCATGGAGTGGATAATTTTGGGGTGTTTCTCGAGTTGCGGCGGGAAGCTGGGGGTGCTTCTCGAGTTGCGACGGGGACCTCAGGAACTCGCTGGGGTTGCTTCAGGGAAGTCAGGTCCCCTTTGCTGTTGGAGGGGAACTTCCGGTTTCCTCTCGAGCCCTTCAATGTGCACAGGGGCTCCTCTCGAATTGAGTCCGTAAACTGTGTTCTCCTCTCCAATGGGGACGGCTGTGTGAGGTAACTTACTGAGTCGAAAAAAGGGTTTCAAGTACCTTTTTGCCTTTCCAGATGGAATGTGGAATTTCTCTTGTGATGCTTCATTGCCAAATTTCCTCATCTCGCATGGAGTGGATAATTTTGGGGTTTTCTCGAGTTGCGACAGGGACCTCAGGAATTCGCTGGGGTTGCTTAAGGGAAGTCAGGTCCCCTTTGGTGTTGGAAGGGGAACTTCCTTTTTCCTCTCGAGCCCTTCAATGTGCACAGGGGCTCCTCTAGAATTGAGTCCATAAATGTGTTCTCCTCTCCAAAGGGAACGGGTGTGTGAGGGAACTTTCTGAGTCGAATAAAGGGTGTCAAGTACCTTTTTGCCTTTCCAGAGGGAACGTGGTATTTCTCTTGAGATGCTGCATCGCCAAATTTCCTCATCTCGCATGGAGGGGATAATTTTGGTGTGTTTCTCGAGTTGCGGCGGGAAGCTGGGGGTGCTTCTCGAGTTGCGACGGTGACCTCAGGAACTCGCTGGGGTTGCTTCAGGGAAGTCAGGTCCCCTTTGGTGTTGGAAGGGGAACTTCCGGTTTCCTCTCAAGCCGTTCAAGGTGCACAGGGTCTCCTCTCGAATTGAGTCCGTAAAGTGTGTTCTCCTCTCCAAAGGGGACGGCTGTGTGAGGGAACTTTCTGAGTCGAATAAAGGGTGTCAAGTAATTTTTTGCCATTCCAGAGGGAATGTGTTATTTCTCGTGAGATGCTGCATCTCCAAATTTCCTCATCTCGCATGGAGGGGAGAATTATGGTGTGTTTCTCGAGTTGCGGCGGGAAGCTGGGGGTGCTTCTCGAGTTGCGACGGGGACCTCAGGAACTCGCTGGGGTTGCTTCAGGGAATCAGGTCCCCTTTGGTGTTGGAAGGGGAACTTTCGGTTTCCTCTCGTGCCCTTCAATGTGCACAGGGGCTCCTCTCGAATTGAGTCCGTAAAATGTGTTCTCCTCTCCAAAGGGGACGGCTGTGTAAGGGAACTTTCTGAGTCGAATAAAGTGTGTCAAGTACCCTTTTGACCTTGCAGAGGGAATGTGGTATTTCTCCTGAGATGCTGTATCGCCACATTTCCTCATCTCGCATGGAGGGGAGAATTTTGGGGTGTTTCTCTAGTTGCGCCGGGAAGCTGGGGGTGCTTCTCGAGTTGCGTCGGGGACCTCAGGAATTCGCTGGGGTTGCTTCAAGGAAGTCAGGTCCCCTTTGGTGTTGGAAGGGGAACTTCCGGTTTCCTCTCGAGCCCTTCAGTGTGCACAGGGGCTCCTCTCGAATTGATTCCGTCAAGTGTGTTCTCCTCTCCAAAGGAAACGGCTGTGTGAGGGAACTTTCTGAGTCGAATAAACGGTGTCAAATACCTTTTTGCCTTTCCAGAGGGAATGTGGTATTTCTCTTGAGATGCTGCATCGCCAAATATCCTCATCTCGCATGAAGGGGAGAATTTTGGGGTGTTTCTCGAGTTGCGCTGGGAAGCTGGGGGTGCTTCTCGAGTTGCGACGGGGACCTCAGGAACTCGCTGGGGTTGCTTCAGTGAAGTCAGGTTCCCTTTGGTGTTGGAAGGGGAACTTCCGGTTTCCTCTCGAGCCCTTCAGTGTGCACAGGGCCTCCTCTAGAATTGAGTCCATAAAATGTGTTCTCCTCTCCAAAGGGGAGGGCTGTGTGAGGGAACTTTCTGAGTCGAATAGAGGTTGTCAGGTACCTTTTTGCCTTTTCAGAGGAAATGTGGTATTTCTCTTGAGATGTTGCATCGCCAAATTACATCTCGCATGGAGGGGATAATTTTGGGGTGTTTCTCGAGTTGCGGCGGTAAGCTGGGGGTGCTTCTGGAGTTGCGACGGGGACCTCAGGAACTCGCTGGGGTTGCTTCAGGGAAGTCAGGTCCCCTTTGGTGTTGGAAGGGGAACTTCCGGTTTCCTCTCGAGCCCTTCAATGTGCACAGGGGCTCATCTCGAATTGAGTCCGTAAAGTGTGTTCTCCTCTCCAAAGGGGACGGCTGTGTGAGTGAACTTTCTGAGTCGAATAAAGGGTGTCAAGTACCTTTTTGCCTTTCCAGAGGGAATGTGGTATTTCTCTTGAGATGGTGCATCGCCAAATTTGCTCACCTCGCATCGAGGGGATAATTTTGGTATGTTTCTCGAGTTGCAGCGGGAAGCTGGGGGTGCTTCTCGAGTTGCGACGGGGACCTCAGGAACTCGCTGGGGTTGCTTCAGGGAAGTCAGGTCCCCTTTGGTGTTGGAAGGGAAACTTCCGGTTTCCTCTCGAGCCCTTCAATGTGCACAGGGACTCCTCTCGAATTGAGTCCGTAAAGTCTGTTCTCCTCTCCAAAGGGGACGGCTGTGTGAGGGAACTTTGTGAGTTGAATAAAGGGTGTCAAGTACCTTTTTGCCTTTCCAGAAGGAATGTGGTATTTCTCTTGAGATGCTGCATCGCCAAATTTGCTCATCTCTCATGGAGGGGATAATTTTGGGGTGTTTCTCGAGTTGCGGCGGGAAGCTGGGGGTGCTTCTCGAGTTGCGACGGGGAGCTCAGGAAGTCGCTGAGGTTGCCTCAGGGAAGTCAGGTCCCCTTTGGTGTTGGAAGGGCAACTTTCAGTTTCCTCTCGAGCCCTTCAATGTGCACAGGGGCTCCTCTCGAATTGAATCCGTAAAGTGTGCTCTCCTCTCCAAAGGGGACGGCTGTGTCAGGGAACTTTGTGAGTCGAATAAAGGGTGTCAAGTACCTTTTTGCCTTTCAAGAGTGAATGTGGTATTTCTCTTGAGATGCTGCATCGCCAAATTTGCTCATCTCTCATGGAGGGGATAATTTTGGGGTGTTTCTCGAGTTGCGGCCGGAAGCTGGGGGTGCTTCTCGAGTTGCGACGGGGACCTCAGGAACTCGCTGGGGTTGCTTCAGGGAAGTCAGGTCCCCTTTGGTGTTGGAAGGGGAACTTCCGGTTTCCTCTCGAGCCCTTCAATGTGCACAGGGGCTCCTCTCGAATTGAGTCCGTAAAGTGTGTTCTCCTCTCCAAAGGGGACAGGTGAGTGAGGGCACTTTCTGAGTCGAATAAAGGGTGTCAAGTACCCTTTTGCCCTTCCAGAGGGAATGTGGTATTTCTCTTGAGATGCTGCATCGCCAAATTTCCTCATCTCGCATGGAGAGGATAATTTTGGGGTGTTTCTCGAGTTTTGGCGGGAAGCTGGGTGTGCTTCTCGAGTTGCGACGGGGACCTCAGGAACTCGCTGAGGTTGCTTCAGGGAAATCAGGACCCTTAGCTGTTGAAAGGGGAACTTCCGTTTTCCTCTCGAGCCCTTCAATGTGCACAGGGGCTCCTCTCGAATTGAGTCCGTAAAGTGTGTTCTCCTCTCCAAAGGGGACAGCTGTGTGAGGGAACTTTCTGAGTCGAATAGAGGGTGTCAGGTACCTTTTTGCCTTTACAGAGGGAATGAAGTATTTCTCTTGAGATGCTGCATCGCCAAATTTCCTCATCTCGCATGGAGGGGATAATTTTGGTGTGTTTCTCGAGTTGCGGCGGGAAGCTGGGTGTGCTTCTCGAGGTGCAACGGGGACCTCAGGAACTCGCTGGCGTTGCTTCAGGGAAGTCAGGTCCCCTTTGGTGTGGGAAGGGGAACTTCCGGTTTCCTCTCGAGCCCTTCATTGTGCACAGGGGCTCCTCTCAAATTGAGTCCTTAAAGTGTGTTCTCCTCTCCAAAGGGGACGGCTTTGTGAGGGAACTTTCTGAGTCGAATAAAGGATGTCATGTACCTTTTTGCCTTTCCAGAGGGAATGTGGTATTTCTCTTGAGATGCTGCATCGCCAAATTTGCTCATCTCGCATGGAGGGGATAACTTGGGGTGTTTCACGAGTTGCGGCGGGAAGCTGGGGGTGCTTCTCGAGTTGCGACGGGGACCTCAGGAAATCGCTGGGCTTGCTTCAGTGAAGTCAGGTTCCCTTTGGTGTTGGAAGGGGAACTTCCGGTTTCCTCTCGAGCCCTTCAATGTGCACAGGGGCTCATCTCGAATTGAGTCCGTAAAGTGTGTTCTCCTCTCCAAAGGGGACGGCTGTGTGAGTGAACTTTCTGAGTCGAATAAAGGGTGTCAAGTACCTTTTTGCCTTTCCAGAGGGAATGTGGTATTTCTCTTGAGATGGTGCATCGCCAAATTTGCTCACCTCGCATCGAGGGGATAATTTTGGTATGTTTCTCGAGTTGCAGCGGGAAGCTGGGGGTGCTTCTCGAGTTGCGACGGGGACCTCAGGAACTCGCTGGGGTTGCTTCAGGGAAGTCAGGTCCCCTTTGGTGTTGGAAGGGAAACTTCCGGTTTCCTCTCGAGCCCTTCAATGTGCACAGGGACTCCTCTCGAATTGAGTCCGTAAAGTCTGTTCTCCTCTCCAAAGGGGACGGCTGTGTGAGGGAACTTTGTGAGTTGAATAAAGGGTGTCAAGTACCTTTTTGCCTTTCCAGAAGGAATGTGGTATTTCTCTTGAGATGCTGCATCGCCAAATTTGCTCATCTCTCATGGAGGGGATAATTTTGGGGTGTTTCTCGAGTTGCGGCGGGAAGCTGGGGGTGCTTCTCGAGTTGCGACGGGGAGCTCAGGAAGTCGCTGAGGTTGCCTCAGGGAAGTCAGGTCCCCTTTGGTGTTGGAAGGGCAACTTTCAGTTTCCTCTCGAGCCCTTCAATGTGCACAGGGGCTCCTCTCGAATTGAATCCGTAAAGTGTGCTCTCCTCTCCAAAGGGGACGGCTGTGTCAGGGAACTTTGTGAGTCGAATAAAGGGTGTCAAGTACCTTTTTGCCTTTCAAGAGTGAATGTGGTATTTCTCTTGAGATGCTGCATCGCCAAATTTGCTCATCTCTCATGGAGGGGATAATTTTGGGGTGTTTCTCGAGTTGCGGCCGGAAGCTGGGGGTGCTTCTCGAGTTGCGACGGGGACCTCAGGAACTCGCTGGGGTTGCTTCAGGGAAGTCAGGTCCCCTTTGGTGTTGGAAGGGGAACTTCCGGTTTCCTCTCGAGCCCTTCAATGTGCACAGGGGCTCCTCTCGAATTGAGTCCGTAAAGTGTGTTCTCCTCTCCAAAGGGGACAGGTGAGTGAGGGCACTTTCTGAGTCGAATAAAGGGTGTCAAGTACCCTTTTGCCCTTCCAGAGGGAATGTGGTATTTCTCTTGAGATGCTGCATCGCCAAATTTCCTCATCTCGCATGGAGAGGATAATTTTGGGGTGTTTCTCGAGTTTTGGCGGGAAGCTGGGTGTGCTTCTCGAGTTGCGACGGGGACCTCAGGAACTCGCTGAGGTTGCTTCAGGGAAATCAGGACCCTTAGCTGTTGAAAGGGGAACTTCCGTTTTCCTCTCGAGCCCTTCAATGTGCACAGGGGCTCCTCTCGAATTGAGTCCGTAAAGTGTGTTCTCCTCTCCAAAGGGGACAGCTGTGTGAGGGAACTTTCTGAGTCGAATAGAGGGTGTCAGGTACCTTTTTGCCTTTACAGAGGGAATGAAGTATTTCTCTTGAGATGCTGCATCGCCAAATTTCCTCATCTCGCATGGAGGGGATAATTTTGGTGTGTTTCTCGAGTTGCGGCGGGAAGCTGGGTGTGCTTCTCGAGGTGCAACGGGGACCTCAGGAACTCGCTGGCGTTGCTTCAGGGAAGTCAGGTCCCCTTTGGTGTGGGAAGGGGAACTTCCGGTTTCCTCTCGAGCCCTTCATTGTGCACAGGGGCTCCTCTCAAATTGAGTCCTTAAAGTGTGTTCTCCTCTCCAAAGGGGACGGCTTTGTGAGGGAACTTTCTGAGTCGAATAAAGGATGTCATGTACCTTTTTGCCTTTCCAGAGGGAATGTGGTATTTCTCTTGAGATGCTGCATCGCCAAATTTGCTCATCTCGCATGGAGGGGATAACTTGGGGTGTTTCACGAGTTGCGGCGGGAAGCTGGGGGTGCTTCTCGAGTTGCGACGGGGACCTCAGGAAATCGCTGGGCTTGCTTCAGTGAAGTCAGGTTCCCTTTGGTGTTGGAAGGGGAACTTCCGGTTTCCTCTCGAGCCCTTCAGTGTGCACAGGGCCTCCTCTAGAATTGAGTCCATAAAATGTGTTCTCCTCTCCAAAGGGGACGGCTGTGTGAGGGAACTTTCTGAGTCGAATAGAGGGTGTCAGGTACCTTTTTGCCTTTCCAGAGGAAATGTGGTATTTCTCTTGAGATGTTGCATCACCAAATTTCATCTCGCATGGAGGGGATAATTTTGGGGTGTTTCTCGAGTTGCGGCGGGAAGCTGGGGGTGCTTCTGTAGTTGCGACGGGGACCTCAAGGATTAGCTGCGGTTGCTTCAGGGAAGTCAGGACCCATTGTTGTTGGAAGGGGAACTTCCGGTTTCCTCTCGAGCCCTTCAATGTGCACAGGGGCTCCTCTCGAATTGAGTCCGTAAAGTGTGTTCTCCTCTCCAAAGGGGACGGCTGTGTGAGGGAACTTTCTGAGTCGAATAGAGGGTGTCAAGTACCTCTTTGCCTTTCCAGAGGGAATGTGGTATTTCTTTTGAGATGCTGCATCGCCAAATTTCCTCATCTCGTATGGAGGGGATATTTTTGGGGTGTTTCGCGAGTTGCGACTGGAAGCTGGCGGTGCTTCTAGGGTTGCGGCGTGGACCTCGGGTACTTGCTGGGGTTGCTTCAGGGAAGTCAGTTCCCCTTTGGTGTTGGAAAGGGAACTTCTGGTTTCCTCTCGAGCCCTTCAATGTGCACAGGGGCTCCTCTCGAATTGATTCTGTGAAGTGTGTTCTCCTCTCCAAAAGGGACGGCAGTGTTAGGGAACTTTCTGAGTCGAATAAAGGGTGTCAAGTAACTTTTTGCCTTTCAAGAGGGAATGTGGTATTTCTCTTGAGATGCTGCATGGCAAAATTTCCTCATCTCGTATGGAGGGGATATTTTTGGGGTGTTTCGCGAGTTGCGGCCTGAAGCTGGTGGTGCTTCTCGAGTTGCGACGGGGACCTCAGGATCTCGCTGGGGTTGCTTCAGGGAAGTCAGGTCCCCTTTGTTGTTGGAAGGGGAACTTCCGGGTTCCTCTCAAGCCCTTAATTGTGCACAGGGGCTCATCTAGAATTGAGTTCATAAAGTGTGTTCTCTCCAAAGGGGACAGCTGTGTGACGGAAATTTCTGAGTCGAATAAAGGGTGTCAAGTACCATTTTGCCGTTCATGGGGAAATGTGGAATTTCTCTTGAGATGCTGCATCGCAAAATTTCCTCATCTCGCATTGTGGGGATAATTTTGGTGTGTTTCTCAAGTTGTGGCGGGAAGCTGGGGGTGCTTCTCGAGTTGCGACGGGGACCTCAGGAACTCGCTGGGGTTTCTTCAGGGAAGTCAGGTCCCCTTTGCTGTTGGAAGGGGAACTTCCGGGTTCCTCTCGAGCCCTTAAATATGCACAGGGGCTCATCTCGAATTGAGTCCATAAAGTGTGTTCTCCACTAAAAGGTGACAGCTGTGTGAGAGAACTTTCTGAGTCGAATAAAGGGTGTCAAGCACCTTTTTGCCTGTCAAGAAGGAATGTGGTATTTCTCTTGAGATGCTGCATCGCAAAATTTTATCATCTCGCATTGAGGGGATAATTTTGGGGTGTTTCTTGGGTTGTGGCGGGAAGCTGGGAGTGCTTCTCGAGTTGCGAAGGGTACCTGAGGAACTCGCTGGGGTTGCTTCAGGGAAGTCAGGTCCCCTTTGGTGTTGGAAGGGAAACTTCCGGTTTCCTGTCGAGCCCTTAAATGTGCACAGCGCCTCATCTAGAATTGAGTCCTTAAAGTGTGTTCTCCTCTCCAAAGGGGACGTCTGAATGAAAGAACTTTCTGAGTCGAATAAAGGGTGTCAAGTACCGTTTTGCTTTTCAAGAGGGAATGTGGTATTTCTCTTGAGATGCTGCATCACAAAATTTCCTCATCTCGCATTGAGGGGATAATTTTGGGGTTTTTCTCGAGTTGCGGCTGGAAGGTGGAGGTGCTTCTCAAGTTTCGACGGGGACCTCAGGAACTCGCTGGGTTGCTTCAGGGAAATCAGGTCCCCATGTAGTTGGAAGCGGAACTTCCGATTTCCTCTCGAGCCCTTAAATGTGCACATGGGCTCATCTCGAATTGAGTCCATAAAGTGTGTTCTCCTCTCCAAAGGGGACGGCTGTGTGAGGGAAATTTCTGAGTCGATTAAAGGGTGTCAAGTCCCTTTTTGCCTTTCAAGAGGGAATGTGGTATTTCCCTTGAGATGCTGCATCGCAAAATTTCCTCATCTCTCATTGCGGGGATAATTTTGGGCTGTTTCTCGAGTTGCAGCGGGAAGCTGGGGGTGCTTCAAGAGTTGTGACGGGGACCTCAGGAACTCGCTGGGGTTGCTTCAGGGAAGTCAGGTCCCCTTTGCTGTTGGAAGGGGAACTTCCGGGTTCCTCTTGAGCCCTTAAATGTGCACAGGGGTTATCTCCAATTGAGTCCATAAAGTGTGTTCTCCTCTCCAATGGGCACTGCTCTGTGAGGTAAGTTTCTGAATCGCATAAAGGGTGTTAAGAGTCCTTTTGCCTTTCAAGAGGGAATGTGGTATTTCTCTTGAGATTCTGCAGCACAAAATTTCCTCATCTCGCACTGAGGGGATAATTTTGTTGTGTTTCTCGAGTTGCGGCTGGAGGCTAGGATATTCTCGAGTTGCGACGGGGACCTCAGGAACTCGCTTGGGTTGCTTCAGTTAAGTCAGGTCCCCTTTGGTGTTGGAAGGGGAACTTCCGGTTTAGTCTCGAGCGGTTTATTGGGAATAGGGCCTCAATTTGATTTGAGTCCATACAGTGTGTTCTCCTGTCCAATGAGGACGGCTGTGTGAGGGAACTTTCTGAGTCGCATAAAGGGTTTCAAGAACCGTTTTGCCTTTCAAGAGGCAATGTGGTATTTCTCTTGAGATTCTGTAACGCAAAATTTCCTATTCTTGCATTGAGGGGATAATTTTGTGGTGTTTCTCGAGTTGCGGCGGGAAGTTGGGGGTACTTCTCAAGTTGCTATGCGTACCTCAGGAACTCACTCGGGTTTCTTCAGGTAAGGCAGGTCACCTTTTTGTTGGAAGGGGAACTTCCGATTTACTCTCGAGCAGTTAATTGGCAATAGTGCCTCATTTTGAATTGAGTACATAAAGTTCGTTCACCTCTCCAATGAGGACTGATGTTAGTGAAATTTCTGAGTCGCATAAAGAATATCAAGTACCCTTTTGCATTTCAAGAGGGAATGTGGTATTTCTCTTGAGATGCTGCATCGCAAAATTTCCTCATCTCGCATTGAGGGGATAATTTTGGGGTGTTTCTCGAGTTGCGGCTGGATGCTGGGGGTGCTTCTCGAGTTGCAACGGCGACCTCAGGAAGTGGCTCGGGTTGCTTCAGGGAAGTCAGGTCCCCTTTTGTGTTGCAAGGGGACCTTCCGGTTTACTTTCGAGCCATTAATTGGGAATACGGATTCATCTGGAGTTGAGTCCAAAAGGTGTTTTTTCCTCTCCAATGGGTACGGCTCTGTGAGTGAACTTTCTGGGTCACATAAAGTGTGTCAAGTGACCTTTTGCCTTTCAAGCGGGTATGTGGGACTTCTCTTGAGATTTCGGAGCGCAAAATTTCCTCATCTCGCATTGTGGGGATAATTTTGTTGTGTCTCGAGTTTCGGCTTGGATCTGGGGGTACTTCTCGAGTTGCAGCGTGGACCTCAAGAACTCGTTCGTGTTGCTTCAGGGAAGTCAGGTCCCCTTTTTTTGGAAGTGGAACTTCCAGATTACTCTCGAGCCCTTAAATGGGAATAGGTCCTCTTCTAGATTTGAGTCCATGAAGTGTGTTCTCCGCTCCAATAAGTACGGGTGTTAGGAAACTATCTGAATCGCATAAAGTGTGTCAAGTGCCCTTTTGCCTTTGAAGCGGGAATGTGGGATTTCTATTTAATTGTGCAGTGCAAAATTTCCTCATCTCACATTGAGCGGATAATTTTTTGGTGTTTCCCCTTTTGAGGCGGGAAGCTGGGAGTACTTCTCGAGTTGTGACGGGGACCTCAGGAACTCGCTTGTGTTGCTTCAGGGAAGTTAGTCACCCTTTTCTACTGGAATGGGAATTTCGGGATTACTCTCGAGCCGTTAAATGGGAATAGGGCCTCTTCCCAAGTTGAGTCCATAAATTGTGTTCTCCTCTCCAATGGGGATGGCTGTGTGAGGGAATTTTCTGAGTCGCATAAAGGGTGTCAAATACAGTTTTGCCTTTCCAGCGGGACGTGGGATTTCTCTTGAATTGTGCAGCGGAATATTTTCCTGATCTCGCATTGAGGGGATAATTTTGTGGTGTTTCTAGAGTTGCGGCGGGAACCTGGTTGAACTTCTCAGGTAAAGAACAGGACCTCAGGAATTCTCTCTGGCTGCTTCAGGGAAGTCAGGAACCCTTTTGTGTTGGAAGGGGAATTTCGGGATTACTGTTGAGCCTTTAAATGGGAATAGGGCCTCTTCTCGAGTTAAGTCCGTAAAGTGTGTTCTCCTCTCCAATGGGGACGACTGTTTGGGGCAATTTTTTGAGTCTCACCCTGCTGTGCAAACGGGAGAAATACCAGCCCCACCCGCGCAGACACGAGAGATGCCGGCCCAGGCGGCTGAGACACCAGAGACACGGGCCTTGCCGGCGCAGACGGGAGAGAGGCCTTCCCCACCCGCGCAGATGGGAGAGAACCCGGCCCCACCCGCGCAGACTCGAGAGACCCCGGCCCCGCCCGCTCAGACGCGAGAGACCTCGGCCCCGCCCGCTCAGATGCTATTGTTGCTGGCGCCTCCCGCGCAGACGCGAGAGACCCCGGCCCCGCCCGCCCAGATGGGAGAGACCCCGGCCCCGCCCACCAGACGCAGGATACGCAGGCCCCGCCTGCGCAGACTGGAGAGAAGCCGGCCCTGGCGCAACCGACCATGCAGAGATGCGCAGCGGTGAGGAGCTACCCCATGCCTGAGGCCAGGGCAGGCGGCCGAGAGGAGGTTCCCCACCTCCAATAGGCAGTGGCTGTTCGGGGGAGGGCCGAGAGGAGGTACTCACGTTCAAGGTCAGGAGGGGCGGCCTTGAGGACATACCCCTCATCCAAGGTAAGGTGCAGCAGCTGTGCTTTCTTGGAGCAGCTGTGAAGAGATATCCCACACCCAAGGTAAGAGAAACTCAAATCAGATGGTAGGTATTGAGAGGGGGCTTCAGATGGCAGACACACTGAAATCATAATCACAGGAATCTACTCGATCTGATCACATGGACCACAGCCGAATGTGGTCCACTGGAGAAGGGAATGGCAAACCACTTCAGTATATTTGCATTGAGAACCCCATGAACAGTATCAAAGGGCAAAATGACAGGATACTGAATGAGGAATTCCCCAGGTCTGTAGGTGCCCAGTATGCTACTGGAGATGAGTGGAGAAATAACTCTAGAAGGAATGAAGGGATGGAGCAAAAGCAAAACCAGTACCCAGTTGTGGATGTGACCAGTGATAGAAGCAAGGTCTGGTGCTGTAAAGAGCAATATTACATAGGAACCTGGAATGTAAGGTCCAGGAATCAAGGCAAATTAGAAGTGGCCAAACAGGAGATGGCAAGAGTGAATATAGACATTCTAGGAATCAGTGAATTAAAATGGACTGGAATGTGTGAATTTAACTCAGATGACCATTATATATATACTACTGTGGGCAGAAATCCCTTAGAAGAAATGGAGTAGCCATCATGGTCAACAAGAGACTCCGAAATGCAGTACTTGGATGCAATCTTAAAAACGACAGAATGATTTCTGTTCGTTTCCAAGGCAAACCATTCAACATTACAGTAATCCAGGCCTATGCCCCAACCACTAACGCTGAAGAAGCCAAAGTTGAACGGTTCTATGAAGACCTACAAGACCTTTTAGAACTAACACCCAAAAAGATGTCCTTTTCATTATAGGGGACTGGAATGCAAAAGTAGGAAGTCAAGAAACACCTGGAGTAACAGGCAAATTTGGCCTTGGAGCACGGAATGAAGCAGGGCCAAGTCTAATAGAGTTTTGTCAAGAGAACGCACTGGTCATAGCAAACTCCCTCTTCCAACAACACCAGAGAAGACTCTACACGTGGACATCACCAGATGGTCAACACCGAAATCAGATTGATTATATTCTTTGCAGCCAAAGATGGAGAAGCTGTATACAGTTAGCAAAAACAAGACCAGGAGCTGACTGTGGCTCAGATCATGAACTCCTTATTGCCAAATTCAGTCTTAAATTGAAGAAAGTAGGGAAAACCCCTAGACCATTCAGATATGACCTCAATCAAATCCCTTAGGATTATACAGTGGAAGTGAGAAATAGATTTAAGGCACTAGATCTGATAGATAGAGTGCCTGATGAACTCTGGATGGAGGTTCGTGACATTGTACAGGAGACAGGGACCAAAACCATCCCCATGGAAAAGAAATGCAAAAAAAAAGCAAAATGGCTGTCTGAGGTGGCCTTACAAATAGCTGTGAAAATAAGAGAAGAGAAAAGCAAAGGAGAAAGGGAAAGATATAAGCATTAGAATGCAGAGTTCCAAAAAATAGCAAGGAGAGATAAGAAAGCCTTCCTCAGTGATCAATGCAAAGAAATAGAGGAAAACAACAGAATAGGAAAAACAAGAGATCTCTTCAAGAACATTAGAGATTCCAAGGGAACATTTCATGCAAAGATGGGCTCGATAAAGGACAGAAATGGTATGGACCTAACGGAAGCAGAAGATATTAAGAAGAGGTGGCAAGAATACACAGAAGAACTGTACAAAAAAGATCTTCACGACCAGGATAGTCACGAAAATGTGATCACTGGCCTAGAGCCAGACATCTTGGAATGTGAATTCAAGTGTGCCTTAGAAAGCAACACTACGAACAAAGCTAGTGGAAGTGATGGAATTCCAGTTGAGCGATTTCAAATCTTGAAAGATGATGCTGTGAAAGTGCTGCACTCAATATGCCAACAAATTTGGAAAACTCAGCAGTGGCCACAGGACTGGAAAAGGTCAGTCTTCATTCTAATCCCAAAGAAAGGCAATGCCAAAGAATGCTCAAGCTACCGCACAATTGCACTCATCTCACACGCTAGTACAGTCATGCTCAAAATTCTCCAAGTCAGGCTTCAGCAATATGTGATCCGTGAACTCCCAGATGTTCAAGCAGGTTTTAGAAAAGGCAGAGGCACCAGAGATCAAATTGCCAACATCCGCTGGATCATGGAGAAAGCGAGAGAGTTCCAGAAAAACATCTATTTCTGCTTCATTGACTATGCCAAAGCCTTTGACTGTGTGGATCACAATAAACTGTGGAAGATTCTGAAAGAGATGGGAATACGAGACCACCTGACCTGCCTCTTTAGAAACCTGTATGCAGGTCAGGAAGCAACAGTCAGAACTGTGCATGGAACAACAGACTGGTTCCAAATAGGAAAAGGAGTACGTCAAGGCTGTATATTGTAATCTTGCTTATTTAACTTCTATGCAGAGTGCATCATGAGAAATGCTGGGCTGGAAGAAGAACAACTGGAATCAAGATTGCTGGGAGAAATATCAATAACCTCAGATATGCAGATGACACCACCTTTAGGGCAGAAAGTGAGGAGGAACTCAAAAGCCTCTTGATGAAAGTGAAAGAGGAGAGTGAAAAGGTTGGCTTGAAGCTCAACATTCAGAAAACAAAGGTGATGGAATCTGGTCCCAACACTTCACGGGAAATAGATGGAAAAACAGTGGAAACAGTGTCACACTTTATTTTTGGGGGCTCCAAAATCACTGCAGATGCTGATTGAAGCCATGAAATTAAAAGGCGCTTACTCCTTGGAAGGAAAGTTATGATCAACCTTGATAGTATATTAAAAAGCAGAGATATCACTTTGCCAAAAAAGCTCCATCTAGTTCAAAGCTATGATTTTTCCCGTGGTCATGTATGGATGTGAGAGTTGGACTGTGAAGAAAGCTGATCGCCGAAGAACTGAGGCTTTCGAACTGTGGTATTGGAGAAGACTCTTGAGAGTCCCTTGGACTGCAAGAAGATCCAACCAGTCCATTCTAAGGGAGATCAATCGTCGGTGTTCATCGGAAGGACTGATGCTAAAGCTGAAATTGCAATACTTCGGCCACCTCAGGCGATGAGTTGACTCACTGGAAAAGATTCTGATGCTAGGAGAGGTTGGGGGCTGGAGGAGAAGGGGACGACAGAGAATGAGATGGCTGGATAGCATCACCGACTCTGTGGCCATGAGTTTGAGTGAACTCCGGCAGTTGGTGTAGGACAGGGAGGCCTAACGTACAGTGATTCATGGGGTCGCGGAGAGTCGGACACGACTGAGCGACTGAAATGACCTGAACTGAATAAAGGGTGTCAAATACCCTTTTCCCTTTCAGGCGGGAATGTGGGATTTCTCTTGAGATGCTGCATCACCAAATTTCCTCATCTCGCATGGAGGGGATAATTTTGGGGTGTTTCTCGAGTTGCGGCGGGAAGCTGGGGGTGCTTCTCGAGTTGCGACGGGGACCTCAGGAACTCGCTGGGGTTGCTTCAGGGAAGTCAGGTCCCCTTTGGTGTTGGAAGGGGAACTTCCGGTTTCCTCTCGAGCCCTTCAATGTGCACAGGGGCTCCTCTCGAATTGAGTCAATAAAGTGTGTTCTCTTCTCCAAAGGGGACGGCTGTATGAGGGGACTTTCTGAGTCGAATAAACGGTGTCAAGTACCTTTATGCCTTTCCCGAGGGAATGTGGTACTTCTCGTGAGATGCTGCATTGCCAAATTTCCTCATCTCGCATGGAGGGGATAATTTTGGGGTGTTTCTCGAGTTGCGGCGGGAAGCTGGGGGTGCTTCTCGAGTTGCACCGGAGACCTCAGGAACTGGCTGCGGTAGCTTCAGGGAAGTCAGGTCCCCTTTGGTGTTGGAAGTGGAACTTCCGGTTCCTCTCGAGACCTTCAATGTGCACAGGGGCTCCTCTCGAATTGAGTAAGTAAAGTGTGTTCTCCTCTCCAAAGGGGACGAGTGTGTGAGGGAACTTTCTGAGTCGAGTAAAGGGTGTCAATTACCTTTTTGCCTTTCAAGAGGTAATGTGGTATTTCTCTTGAGATGCTGCATCGCAAAATTTCCGCATCTCGCATGGAGGGGATAATTTTGGTGTGTTTCTCGAGTTGCGTCGAGAAGCTGGGGGTGCTTCTCGAGTTGCGACGGGGACTTCAGGAACTCGCTGGGGTTGCCTCAGGGAAGTCATGTCCCCTTTGGTGTTGGAAGGGGAACTTCCGGTTTCCTCTCGAGCCCTTCAATGTGCACAGGGGCTCCTCTCGAATTGAGTCCGTAAAGTGTGTTCTCCTCTCCAAAGGGGACGGCAGTGTGACTTAACTTTTGACTCATATAAAGGATGTCAAGTTTATTTTTGCCTTTCAAGAGGGAATGTGGTATTTCTCTTGAGATGCTGCATCGCCAAATTTCCTCATCTCGCATGGAGGGGATAATTTTGGGGTGTTTCTCGAGTTGCGGCCGGAAACTGGGGGTGCTTCTCGAGTTGCGACGGGGACCTCAGGAACTCGCTGGGTTTGCTTCAGGGAAGTCAGGTCCCCTTTGGTGTTGAAAGGGGAACTTCCGGTTTCCTTTCGAGCCCTTCAATGTGCACAGGGGCTCCTCTCGAATTGAATCCGTAAAGTGTGTTCTCCTCTCCAAAGGAGATGGCTGTGTGAGGGAACTTTCTGAGTCGAATAAAGGGTGTGAAGTACCTTTTTGCCTTTCCAGAGGGAATGTGGGCTTTCTCTTGAGATTCTGCATCGCCAAATTTCCTCATCTCGCATGGAGGGGATAATTTTGGGGTGTTTCTCGAGTTGCGGCGGGAAGCTGGGGGTGCTTCTCGAGTTGCGATGTGGACCTCAGGAACTCGCTGGGGTTGCTTCAGGGAAGTCAGGTCACCTTTGGTGTTGGAAGGGGAACTTCCGGTTTCCTCTCGAGACCTTCATTGTGCACAGGGGCTCCTCCCGAATAGAGTCTGTAAAGTTGTTCTCCTCTCCAAAGGGGACGGCTGTGTGAGGGAACTTTTTGAGTCGAATATAGGGTTTCAAGTACCTTTTTGCCTTTCCAGAGGGAATGTGGTATTACCTTGAGATGCTGCATCGCCAAATTTCCTCATCTCGCATGGAGGGGATAATTTTGGGGTGTTTCTCGAGTTGCGGCGGGAAGCTGGGGGTGCTTCTCGAGTTGCGACGGGGACCTCAGGAACTCGCTGGGGTTGCTTCAGGGAAGTCAGGTCCCCTTTGGTGTTGGAAGGTGAACTCCGGTTTCCTCTGGAGCCCTTCAATGAGCACAGGGGCTCCTCTCGAATTGATTCCGTAAAGTGTGTTCTCCTCTCCAAACGGGATGGCTGTGTGAGGGAACTTTCTGGGTCGAATATAGGGTGTCAAGTACCTTTTTGCCTTTCCAGAGGGAATGTGGTATTTCGCTTGAGATGCTGCATCGCCAAATTTCCTCATCTCGCATGGAGGGGATAATTTTGGGGTGTTTCTCGAGTTGCGGCAGGAAGCTGGGGGTGCTTCTGGAGTTGCGACGGGGACCTCAGGAACTCGCTGGAGTTGCTTCAGGGAAGTCAGGTCCACTTGGCTGTTGGAAGGGGAACTTCCGGGTTCCTCTCGAGCCCTTCAATGTGCACAGGGACTCCTCTCGAATTGAGTCTGTAAAGTGTGTTCTCCTCTCCAAAGGGGACGGCAGTGTGACTTAACTTTTGACTCAAATAAAGGGTGTCAAGTTTATTTTTGCCTTTGAAGAGGGAATGTGGTATTTCTCTTGAGATGCTGCATCGCCAAATTTCCTCATCTCGCATGGAGGGGATAATTTTGGGGTGTTTCTCGAGTTGCGGCCGGAAGCTGGGGGTGCTTCTCTAGTTGCGACTAGGACTTCAGGAACTCGCTGGGGTTGCTTCAGGGAAGTCAGTCCCCTTTGGTGTTGAAAGGGGAACTTCCGGTTTCCTCTGGAGCCCTTCAATGTGCACAGGGGCTCCTCTCGAATTGAATCCGTAAAGTGTGTTCTCCTCTCCAAAGGAGACGGCTGTGTGAGGGAACTTTCTGAGTCGAATAAAGGGTGTCAAGTACCTTTTTGCCTTTCCAGAGGGAATGTGGTATTTCTCTTGAGATGCTGCATCGGCAAATTTCCTCATCTCGCATGGAGGGGAGAATTTTGGGGTGTTTCTCGAGTTGCGGCGGGAAGCTGGGGGTGCTTCTCGAGTTGCGACGGGGACCTCAAGAACTCGCTGGGGTTGCTTCAGGGAAGTCAAGACCCCTTTGGTGTTGGAAGGGGAACTTCCGGTTTCCTCTCGAGACCTTCATTGTGCACAGGGGCTCCTCCCGAATAGAGTCTGTAAAGTGTGTTCTCCTCTCCAAAGGGGACGGCTGTGTGAGGGAACTTTCTGGGTCGAATAAAGGGTGTCAAGTACCTTTTTGCCTTTCAAGAGGGAATGTGGTATTTCTCTTGAGATGCTGCATCGCCAAATTTCCTCATCTCGCATGGAGGGGATAATTTTGCGGTGTTTCTCGAGTTGCGGCGGCAAGCTGGGGGTGCTCCTCGACTTTAACGGGAACCTCAGGTACTCGCTGCGGTTGCTTCAGGGAAGTCAGGTCCCCTTTGGTGTTGGAAGGGGAACTTCCGGTTTCCTCTCGAGCCGTTCAATGTGCACAGGGGCTCCTCTCTAATTGAGTCCGTAAAGTTGTCCTCCTCTCCAAAGGGGACGGCTGTGTGAGGGAACTTTCTGAGTCGAATATAGGGTTTCAAGTACCTTTTTGCCTTTCCAGAGGGAATGTGGTATTTCCCTTGAGATGATGCATCGCCAAATTTCCTCATCTCGCATGGAGGGGATAATTTTGGGGTGTTTCTCGAGTTGCGGCGGGAAGCTGGGGGTGTTTCTCGAGTTGCGACGGGGACCTCAGTAACTCGCTGGGGTTGCTTCAGGGAAGTCAGGTCCCCTTTGGTGTTGGAAGGGGAACTTCCGGTTTCCTCTGGAGCCCTTCAATGTGCACAGGGGCTCCTCTCGAATTGAGTCCGTAAAGTGTGTTCTCCTATCCAAACGGGATGGATGTGTGAGGGAACTTTCTGGGTCGAATATAGGGTGTCAATTACCTTTTTGCCTTTCCAGAGGGAATGTGGTATTTCTCTTGAGATGCTGCATCGCCAAATTTCCTCATCTCGCATGGAGGGGATAATTTTGGGGTGTTTCTCGAGTTGACGCGGGAAGCTGGGGGTGCTTCTGGAGTTGCGACGGGGACCTCAGGAACTCGCTGGGGTTGCTTCAGGGAAGTCAGGTCCCCTTTGGTGTTGGAAGGGAAACTTCCGGTTTCCTCTCGAGCCCTTCAATGTGCACAGGGGCTCCTCCCGAATAGAGTCTGTAAAGTGTGTTCTCCTCTCCAAAGGGGACGGCTGTGTGAGGGAACTTTCTGGGTCGAATAAAGGGTGTCAAGTACCTTTTTGCCTTTCAAGAGGGAATGTGGTATTTCTCTTGAGATGCTGCATCGCCAAATTTCCTCATCTCGCATGGAGGGGATAATTTTGCGGTGTTTCTCGAGTTGCGGCGGCAAGCTGGGGGTGCTCCTCGACTTTAACGGGAACCAAAGGTACTCGTTGCGGTTGCTTCAGGGAAGTCAGGTCCCCTTTGGTGTTGGAAGGGGAACTTCCGTTTTCCTCTCGAGCCCTTCAATGTGCACAGGGGCTCCTCTCTAATTGAGTCCGTAAAGTTGTTCTCCTCTCCAAAGGGGACGGCTGTGTGAGGGAACTTTCTGAGTCGAATATAGGGTTTCAAGTACCTTTTTGCCTTTCCAGAGGGAATGTGGTATTTCCCTTGAGATGATGCATCGCCAAATTTCCTCATCTCGCATGGAGGGGATAATTTTGGGGTGTTTCTCGAGTTGCGGCGGGAAGCTGGGGGTGCTTCTCGAGTTGCGACGGGGACCTCAGGAACTCGCTGGGGTTGCTTCAGTGAAGTCAGGTCCCCTTTGGTGTTGGAAGGGGAACTTCCGGTTTCCTCTGGAGCCCTTCAATGTGCACAGGGGCTCCTCTCGAATTGAGTCCGTAAAGTGGGTTCTCCTCTCCAAAGGGGACGGCTGTATGAGGGAACTTTCTGAGTCGAATAAAGGGTGTCAATTACCTTTTGGCCTTTCCAGAGGGAATGTGGTATTTCTCTTGAGATGCTGCATCGCCAAATTTCCTCATCTCGCATGGAGGGGATAATTTTGGGGTGTTTCTCGAGTTGCGGCGGGAAGCTGGGGGTGCTTCTCGTGTTGCGACGGGGACCTCAGGAACTCGCTGGGGTTGCTTCAGGGAAGTCAGGTCCCCTTTGGTGTTGGAAGGGGAACTTCCGGTTTCCTCTAGAGCCCTTCAATGTGCACAGGGGCTCCTCTCGAATTGAGTCCGTAAAGTGTGTTCTCCTCTCCAAAGGGGACGGCTGAGTGAGGGAACTTTCTGAGTCGAATAAAGGGTGTCAAGTACCTTTTTGCCTTTCCAGAGGGAATGTGCTATTTCTCTTGAGATGCTTCATCGCCAAATTTCCTCATCTCGCATGAAGGGGATAAATTTGGGGTGTTTCTCGAGTTGCGGCGGGAAGCTGGGGGTGCTTCTCAAGTTGAGACGGGGACCTCAGGAACTCGCTGGGGTTGCTTCAGGGAAGTCAGGTCCCCTTTGGTGTTGGAAGGGGAACTTCCGGTTTCCTCTCGAGCCCTTCAATGTGCACAGGGGCTCCTCTCGAATTGAGTCCATAAAGTGTGTTCTCCTCACCAAAGGGGACGGCTGTGTGAGGGAACTTTCTGAGTCGAATAAGGGCTGTCAAGTACCTTTTTGCCTTTACAGAGGGAATGTGCAATTTCTCTTGAGATGCTGCATCGCCAAATTTCCTCATCTCGCATGGAGGGGATAATTTTGGGGTGTTTCTCGAGTTGCGCCGGGAAGCTGGTTGTGCTTCTCGAGTTGCGACGGGGACCTCAGGAACTCGCTGGGGTTGCTTCAGGGAAGTCAGGTCCCCTTTGGTGTTGAAAGGGGAACTTCCGGTTTCCTCTCGAGCCCTTCAATGTGCACAGGCGCTCCTCTCGAATTGAGTCCGTAAAGTGTGTTCTCCTCACCAAAGGGGACGGCTGTGTGAGGGAACTTTCTGAGTCGAATAAGGGCTGTCAAGTACCTTTTTGCCTTTCCAGAGGGAATGTGCAATTTCTCTTGAGATGCTGCATCGCCAAATTTAATCATTTCGCATGGAGGGGAGAATTTTGGGTGATTCTCGAGTTGCGGCGGCAAGCTGGGGGTGGTTCTCGAGTTGCGACGGGGACCTCAGGAACTCGCTGTGGTTGCTTCAGGGAAGTCAGGTCCCCTTTGGTGTTGGAAGGGGAACTTCCTTTTTCCTCTTGAGCCCTTCAAAGTGCACAGGGGCTCCTCTCGAATTGAGTCCGTAAAGTGTGTTCTCTCCAAAGGGGAAGGCTGTGTGAGGGAACATTCTGAGTAGAATAACGGGTGTCAAGTACATTTTTGCCTTTCCAGAGGAAATGTGGCATTTCTCTTGAGATGCTGCATCGCCAAATTTCCTCATCTCGCATGGAGGGGATAATTTTGGGGTGTTTCTCGAGTTGCGGCGGGAAGCTGGGGGTGCTTCTCGACTTGCGACGGGGACCTCAGGAACTCGCTGGGGTTGCTTCAGGGAAGTCAGGTCCCCTTTGGTGTTGGAAGGGGAACTTCCGGGTTCCTCTGGAGCCCTTCAATGTGCACAGGGGCTCCTCTCGAATTGAGTCCGTAAAGTGTGTTTTCCTCTCCAAAGGGGACAGCTGTGTGAAGGAAATTTCTGAGGCGAATAAAGGGTGTCAAGTACCTTTTTGCCTTTCCAGAGGGAATGTGTTATTTCTCTTGAGATGCTGCATAGCCAAATTTCCTCATCTCGCATGGAGGGGATAATTTTGGGGTGTTTATCGAGTTGCGGCGGGAAGTTGGGGGTGCTTCTCGACTTGCGACGGGGACCTCAGAAACTCGCTGGGGTTGCCTCAGGGAAGTCAGGTCCCCTTTGGTGTTGGAAGGGGAACTTCCGGGTTCCTCTGGAGCCCTTCAATGTGCACAGGGGCTCCTCTCGAATTGAGTCCGTAAAGTGTGTTTTCCTCTCCAAAGGGGACAGCTGTGTGAAGGAAATTTCTGAGGCGAATAAATGGTGTCAAGTACCTTTTTGCCTTTCCAGAGGGAATGTGTTATTTCTCTTGAGATGCTGCATAGCCACATTTCCTCATCTCGCATGGAGGGGATAATTTTGGGGTGTTTCTCGAGTTGCGCCGGGAAGCTGGGGGTGCTTCTCGAGTTGCGACGGGGACCTCAGGAACTCGCTGGGGTTGCTTCAGGGAAGTCAGGTCCCCTTTGGTGTTGGAAGGGGAACTTCCGTTTTCCTCTTGAGCCCTTCAATGTGCACAGGACTCCTCTCGAATTGAGTCGGTAAAGTGTGTTCTCCTCTGCAAAGGGAACGGCTGTGAGAGGGAACTTTCTGAGTCGAATAAAGGGTGTCAAGTACCTTTTTGCCTTTCCAGAGGGAATGTGGTATTTCTCTTGAGATGCTGCATCGCCATATTTCCTCATCTCGCATGGAGGGGAGAATTTTGGTGTGTTTCTCGAGTTGCGGCGGGAAGCTGGGGGTGCTTCTCGAGTTGCGACGGGGTCCTCAGGAACTCGCTGCGGTTGCTTGAGGGAAGTCAGGTCCCCTTTGGTGTTGGAAGGGGAAATTCCGCTTTCCTCTCGAGCCCTTCAATGTGCACAGGGGCTCCTCTCGTATTGAGTCCGTAAAGTGTGTTCTCCTCTCCAAACGGGACGGCTGTGTGAGGGAACTTTCCGAGTCGAATAAAGGGTGTCAAGTACCTTTTTGCCTTTGCAGAGAGAATGTGGTATTTCTCTTGAGATGCTGCATCGCCAAATTTCCTCATCTCGCATTGAGGGGGCAATTTTGGGGTGTTTCTCGAGTTGTGGTTGGAAGCTAGGGGTGCTTTTCCAGTTGCGACGGGGACTTCAGGGAGTCGCTGGGGTTGCTTCAGGGAAGTCAGGTCCCCTTTGGTGTTGGAAGGGGAACTTCCGGGATCCTCTCGAGCCCTTAAATGTGCACAGGGTCTCATCTCGAATTGAGTCCATAAAGTCTGTTTTCTGCTAAGGAGACGACTATGTGAGGGAACTTTATGAGTCGAATAAAGGGTGTCAAGTACCTTTTTGCCTTTCAAGAGTGAATATGGTATTTCTCTTGAGATGCTGCATCACAAAATTTCCTCATCTCGCATTGAGGGGATAATTTTGGGGTGTTTCTTGAGTTGGGGCGGGAAGCTGGGGGTGCTTCTCAAGTTGCGACGGGGACCTCAGGAACTCGCTGGAGTTGCTTCAGGGAAGTCAGGTCCCCTTTTGAGTTTGAAGGGGAACTTCCAGGTTCCTCTTGAGCCCTTAAATGTGCACATGGGTCATCTCCAATTGAGTCCATAAAGTGTGTTCTCCTCTCCAAAGGAGACGGCTGTGTGAGGGAACTTTCTCAGTCGAATAAAGGGTGTCAAGTAACTTTTTGCCTATCAAGAGGAAATGTGGTATTTCTCTTGATATGCTGCATCGCAAAATTTCCTCATCTCGCATTTAGGGAATAATTTTGACGTGTTTCTCGAGTTGCGGCGGGAAGCCAGGGTGCTTCTCGAGTTTCGACGGGTACCTCAGGAACTCGCTGTGGTTGCTTCAGGGAAGTCAGGTCCCCTTTGCTCTTGGAAGGGGAACTTCCGTGTACCTCTCGAGCCCTTAAATGTGCACAGGGTCTCATTTCGAATTAGGTCCATAATGTGTGTTCTCTCCAAAGGGGACGGCTGTTTTAGGGAACTTTTGAGTCGAATAAAAGGTGTAAAGTACCTTTTTGCCTTTCAAGAGGGAATGTGGTATTTCTCTTGAGATGCTGCATCGCAAAATTTCCTCCTCTCGCATTGAGGTGTTAATTTTGGGTGTTTCTCGAGATGCGGCGGGAAGCCGGGGGTGCTTCAAATGTTGCGATGGGGACCTCAGGAAATCTCTAGGGTTTCTTCAGGGAAGTCAGGTCCTCTTTGGTGTTGGAAGGGGAACTTCCGGGTTCCTCTCGAGCCCTTAAATGTGCACAGGGGCTCATCTCGAATTGAGTCCATAAAGTGTGTTCTCCTCTCCAAAGGGGACGGCTGTGTGAGGGATCATTCTGAGTCGAATAAAGGGTGTCAAGTAACTTTTTGCCTTTCAAGAGGGAATGTGGTATTTCTCTTGAGATGTTGCTTCGCAAAATTTCCTCATCTCGCATTGAGGGGATAATTTTTGGGTGTTTTTCGAGTTGCGGCGGGAAGCTGGAGGTGCTTCTTGCGTTGCGACGGGGACCTCAGGAACTCGCTGGGGTTGCTTCAGGGAAGTCAGGTCCCCTTTGGTGTTGGAAGGGGAACTTCCGGTTTCCTCTCGAACCCTTCAATGTGCACAGGGTCTCCTCTCGAATTGAGTCCGTAAAGTGTGTTCTCCTCTCCAATGGGGACGGCTGTGTGAGGGAACTTTCTGAGTCGAATAAAGTGTGTCAAGTACCTCTTTTCCTTTCCAGAGGGAATGTGGTATTTCTCTTGAGATGCTGCATCGCCAAATTTCCTCATCTCGCATGGAGGGGATAATTTTGGCGTGTTTCTCGAGTTGCGGCGGGAAGCTGGGTGTGCTTCTCGAGTTGCGACGGGGACCTCAGGAATTTGCTGGGGTTGCTTCAGGGAAGTCATCGCCCCTTTGGTGTTGGACGGGGAACTTCCGGTTTCCGCTCGGGCCCTTCAATGTGCACAGGGGCTCCTCTCGAATTGAGTCCGTAAAGTGTGTTCTCCTCTCCAAAGGGGACGGCTTTGTCAGGGAACTTTCTGAGTCGAATAAAGGGTGTCAAGTACCTTTTTGCCTTTCAAGAGGGAATGTGGTATTTCTCTTGAGATGTTGCTTCGCCAAATTTCCTCATCTCGCATGGAGGGGATAATTTTGGGGTGTTTTCCAGTGGTGGCGGGAAGCTGGGGGTGCTTCCCGAGTTGCGACGGGGACCTCAGGAACTCGCTGGGGCTGCTTCAGGGAAGTCAGGTCCCCTTTGCTGTTGGAAGGGGAACTTCCTGTTTCCTCTCGAGACCTTCAATGTGCACAGGGCCTCCTCTGGAATTGAGTCCATAAAGTGTGTTCTCCTCTCCAAAGGGGACGGCTGTGTGAGGGACCTTTCTGAGTCGAATAAAGTGTGTCAAGTACTTTTTGCCTTTCCAGACGGAATGTGGTATTTCTCATGAGATGTTGCTTCGCGAAATTTCCTCATCTCGCATGGAGGGGATAATTTTGGTGTGTTTCTCGATTTGCGGCGAGAAGCTGGCGGAGCTTCAAGAGTGCGACAGGGACCTCAGGAACTCGCTGGGGTTGCTTCAGGGAAGTCAGGTCCTCTTTGGTTTGGAAGGGGAACTTCCGGGTTCCTCTCCAGCCCTTAAATGTGCACAGGGTCTCATCTCGAATTGAGTCCATAAAGTGTGTTCTCCTCTAAAAGCGAATGGCTGTGTGAGGGAACTTTCTGAGTCGAATAAATGGTGTCAAGTACCTTTTTGCCTTTCAAGAGGGAATGTGGTATTTCTCTTGAGATGCTGCATCACAAAATTTCCTCATCTCGCATTGAGGAGATAATTTTGGGGTGTTTCTCGAGTTGCGGTGGGAAGCTGGGGGTGCTTTTCGAGTTGCGACTGGGACCTCAGGAACTCGCTGGGGTTGCTTCGGGGAAGTCAGTTCCCCTTGGTGTTGGAAGGGGAACTTCCGGGTTCCTCTCGAGTCCTTAAATGTGCAGAGGGGCTCATCTCGAATTGAGTCCATAAAGTGTGTTCTCCTCTAAAAGGGGACGGCTGTGTGAGGGCACTTTCTCTGTGGAATAAAGGGTGTCAAGTACCTTTTTGCCGTTCAAGAGGGAATGTGGTATTTCTCTTGAGATGCTGCATCGCAAAATTTCCTCATCTCGCTTTGAGGGGATAATTTGGTAGTGTTTCTCGAGTTTCTGCAGGATGGTGGTGGTGCTTCAACAGTTGGGACGAGGACCTCAGGAACTCGCTGGGGTAGCTTCAGGGAAGTCATTTCCCCTTTGGTGTTGGAAGGGGAACTTCTGGGTTCCTCTCAGCCGTTAAATGTGCACAGGAGCTCATCTCGAATTGAGTCCATAAAGTTTGTCCTCCTCTAAAAGGGGACGGCGTGTGAGGGAACTTTCTGAGTCGAATAAAGAGTGTCAAGTACCTTTTTGCCTTTCAAGATGGAATGTGGTATTTCTCTTGAGATGCTGCATCGCAAAATTTCCTCATCTCGCATGGAGGGGATAATTTTGGGGTGTTTCTCGATATGCGGCGGGAACCTGGGGGTGCTTCTTGAGTTGCGACGGGGACCTCAGTATCTCGCTGGGGTTGCTTCAGGGTAGTCAGGTCCACTTTGCTGTTGGAAGGGGAACTTCCGGGTTCCTCTCCAGCCCTTAAATGTGCACAGGGGCTCATCTCGATTTGAGTCCATAAAGTGTGTTCTCCTCTAAAAGTGGACGGCTTTGTGAGGGAACTTTCTGAGTGGAATAAAGGGTGTCAAGTACCTTTTTGCCTTTCAAGAGGGAATGTGGGATTTCTCTTGAGATGCTGCATCGCCAAATTTCCTCATCTCGCATGGAGTGGATAATTTTGGGGTGTTTCTCGAGTTGCGGCGGGAAGCTGGTGGTGCTTCAAGACTTGCGACTGGGACCTGAGGAACTCGCTGGGGTTGCTTCAGGGAATTCAGCTCCCCTTTGGTGTTGGAAAGGGAACTTCCGGGTTACTCTCGAGCCCTTAAATGTTCACAGGGGCTCATCTCGAATTGAGTCCATAAAGTGTGTTCTACTCTAAAAGGGGACGGCTGTGTGAGGGAACTTTGTGAGTCGAATAAAGGGTGTCAAGTACCTTTTTGCCTTTCAAGAGAGAATGCGTTATTTCTCTAGAGATGCTGCATCGCAAAATTTCATCATCTCGCATTGAGGGAATAATTTTGGGGTGTTTATCGAGTTGCGGCGGGAAGCTGGGTGTGCTTCAAGAGTTGCATCGGGGATCTCAGGAACTCCCTGGGGTTGCTTCAGGGAAGTCAAGTCCCCATTGGTGTTGGAAGGCGAACTTCCTGTTTCCTCTCGATCCCTTAACTGTGCACAGGGGCTCATCTCTAATTGAGTCCGTAAAGTGTGTTCTCCTCTCCAAAGGGGACGGCTGTGTGAGGGAACTTTCTGAGTCGAATAAAGGGTGTCAAGTACCTTTTTACCTTTCAAGAGGGAATGTGGTTTTTCTCTTGAGATGCAGCATCGGAAAATTTCCTCATCTCGCATTGAGGGGATAATTTTGTTGTGTTACTCGATTTGCGGCTGGTAGCTGGGGATGATTCTCAAGTTGCGACCGGGACCTCAAGAACTCGCTGGGGTTACTTTAGGGAAGTCATGTCCCCTTTGCTGTTGGAAGGGAATCTTCCGGGTTCCTCTCGATCCCTTATATGTGAACAGGGGCTCATCTCGAATTGAGTCCATAAAGTGTTTTCTCCTCTCCAAAGGGGTTCGGCTCTGTGAGGGAACTTTGTGAGTCACATAAAGGGTGTCAAGTACCTTTTTGCCTTTCAAGAGGGAATGTGGTATTTTTCTTGAGATTCTGCATCGGAAAATTTTCTCCTCTCGCATTGAGGGGATAATATTGGGGTGTTTCTCAATTTGCGGCGGGAAGCTGGGGGTGCTACTCGAGTTGCGACGGGGATCTCAGGAACTCGCTGGGGCTGCTTCAGGGAAGTCAGGTCCCCTTTGGTGTTCGAAGGGGAACTTCCTGTTTCCTCTCGAGCCCTTAAATGTGAACAGAGTCTCATCGTGAATTGAGTCCATAAAGTTTGTTCTCCTTCCAATGGGGATGAATGTTAGTGAACTTTCTGAGTGGCAAAGGAAGTCAAGTACCCTTTTTCCTTTCCAGCGGGAATGTGGGAATTCTCTTCAGATTTTGTGGTTTGGTCAAGTTGCCGGCGGAAGCAGTGGTTACTTCTCGAGTTGCGACGGGGACCTCAGAAACTCATTCACTTTCTTCAGTGATGTCAAGTCCCGTTTCGTGTTGGAAGGGGAACATTCGGATTACTCTCGAGCCGTTAAATGGGAATATTAGCTCTTCTCGATTTCAGTCCATAAATTGTGTTCCCCTCTCCACTGAGGACGGATGTTAGGGACCATTCTGAGTCGCCTAAAGTGTGTCAAGTACCCTTTTGCCTCAAGCCGGAATGTGGGATTTCTCTTGAGATTCTGCAGGGCAAAATTACCTCATCTCACATTGAGAGCATAATTTTGTGGTGTTTCTCGAGTTGAGGCAGGAAGCAGGTTGTACGTCACGAGTTGCGATGGGGAACTCAGGAACTCCCTCGGGTTGCTTCAGTGAAGTCAAGTCCCCTTTTTGTTGGAAGGGGAATTTCCGGATTACTCAGGAGCTGTTAAATGGGACTATTGCCTCTTCTCGATTTAAGTCCATAAATTGTGTTATCCTCTCCACTGAGGATGGATGTTAGGGATCATTCTGAGTCACCTAAAGGGAGTCCAGTCCCCTTTTGCCTTTCAAGCGGGAATGTGGGATTTCTCTTGAGATTATGCAGCGCAAAATTTCCTCATGTCTCATTGAGGGGATAATATTGTGGTGTTTCTCGTATTGCGGAGGGGAAGCTAGGGGTACTTCTCGAATTGCGAAGGGGACCTCAGGAAATCATTCGAGTTACTGCAGGGAAGCCAGGTCCCCTTTTGTGCTGGAAGGGGAACTTCTGGATTACTCTCGAACCCTTTAATGGGAATAGGGCCTCTTCTCGAATTGAGTCCATAAATTGTGTTCTCCTCTCCATTGGGGACGGGTATTAGGGAAATTTCTGAGTGGCATAAAGGTTGTCAAGTACACTTTTGCCTTTCAAGCGGGAATGGGCGATTTGTCTTGAGATTCTGCAGCGCAAAATTACCTCATCTCTCATTGACGGGATAATTTTGTGGTGTTTCTTGAGTTGCGGTGGGAAGCAGGGGGTACATTTCGAGTTGCGACGGGGACCTCAGGAACTCGCTCCGGTTTCTTCAGGGAAGTCAAGTCCCCTTGTGTGTTGATAGGGGAACTTCCTGATATCTCTCGAGCCGTTAAATAGGAATATTGCCTCTTCTCGATTTGAGTCCATAGAGTGTGTTCTCCTCTCAAATGAGGACGGTTTTAGAGGCCATTCTTAGTCGTCTAAAGAGAGTCAAGTACCCTTTTGCCTTTCAAGCGGGAATGTAGGATTTCTCCTGGGATTCTGCAGGACAAAATTTCCTCAACTTGCATTGAGGGGAAAATTTTGTGGTGTTTCTGGAATTGCGGCCAGAACCTGGGGGTACTTCTCCAGTTGCGACGGAACCTCAGGAACTCACTCGAGTTACTTCAGGGACGTCAGGTCCCCTTTTTTGCTGTAAGGGAACTTCCGGATTACTCTCGAGCACTTTAGTGGGAATAGGGCCTCTTCTCGAGTCCATAAAATGTGTTCTCCTCTCCAATAAGGACGGTTTTTAGGGACCATCCTGAGTCGCCTAAGGGGAGTCAAGTACCCTTTTGCCTTTCAAGCGGGAATGTGGCATTTCTCTTTAGATTCTGTAGCACAAAATTTCATCTCGCATTGAGTGGATAATTTTATGCTGTATCTCGAATTGCGGCGGGAAGCTGGGGGTACTTCTCCAGTTGCGAGGGGACCTCAGGAACTCACTCGAGTTGCCTCAGGGAAGTCAGGTCCCCTTTTGTGCTTGAAGGAGAACTTCCGCATTACTCTCCAGCCCTTTAACGGGAATAGGGCCTATTCTCTATTTGAGTCCATAAGGTGTGTTCTCCTCTCCAATGGGGACAGATGTTAGGGAACTTTCTGAGTGGCATAAAGTGTGTCAAGAACCCTTTTGCCTTTCAAGCGGGAATGCGGGAATTGTCTTAAGATTCTGTAGCGCAAAATTACCTCATCTCGCATTGAGGGGATAATTTTGTGGTGTTTCTCGAGTTTCGGTGGGAAGCAGGGAGTACTTCTCGAGTTGTGACGGGGACCTCAGAAACTCGTTCAGGATGATTCAGGGAGGGCAGGACCCGTTTTGAGTTGGAAGGGGAACTTCCGGTTTACTCTCGAGCGGTTAATTGGGGATAGGACCTCATCTCAAATTGAGTCCATAAGGTGTGTTCTCGTCTCCAATGGGAACTGACATTAGTGAAATTTCTGAGTCACATAAAGGGAGTCACCTACCCTTTTGCCTTTCAAGAGTGAATGTGGTATTTCTCTTGAGATTCTGCAGCGTATATTTTCCTCATCTCGCATTAGGGAATAAATTTTAGTGTTTCTCAGTTGCGAAGTGAAGATGTGGGTACTTCTCAAGTTTTGACGGGGACCTCAGGAACTCGCTTGGGTTTCATCAGGGAAGTCAGGTCCCCTTTGGTGTTGGAATGGGAACTTCCGGTTTCCTCTAGAGCCGTTAAATGGGAATAGGGTCTCATCTCGAACTGAGTCCAGAAAGTGTGTTCTCCTCTCCAATGGGGACTGATGTTAGTGAAATTTCTGAGTCGTATAAAGGGTGTCAAGTACCCTTTTGCCTTTCAAGAGGTAATGTGGTATTTCTCTTGAGATTCTGCAACGTAAAATTTCCTCATCTCTCATTGAGAGAATAATTTTGTGGTGTTTCTCGAGTTGCGACTGGGACCTCAGGAAATCTCTCGGGTTTCTTCAGGGAAGGCAGGTCCCCTTTTTTGTTGGAACGGAACTCCCGGTTTACTCTCGAGCCATTAAATGGGAATAGGGCCTCAACTCGAATTGAGTCCATAAAGTGTGTTCTCCTCTCCAATGGGGACGGAAAAACAGTGGAAACAGTGTCAGACTTTATTTTTTTGGGCTCCAAAATCACTGCAGATGCTGATTGCGGCCATGAAATTAAAAGACGCTTGCTCCTTGGAAGGAAAGTTATGACCAACCTTAATAGTATATTAAAAAGCAGAGACATTACTTTGCCAACCAAGATCCGTCTAGTCAAGGCAATGGTTTTTCCCGTGGTCATGTATGGATGTGAGAGTTGGACTGTGAAGAAAGCTGATCGCCAAAGAATCGATGCTTTTGAACTGTGGTGTTGGAGAAGACTCTTGAGAGTCCCTTATACTGCAAGGAGATCCAACCAGTCCATTCTAAAGGAGATCAATCCTGGGTTTTCATTGGAGGGACTGATGCTAAAGCTGAAACTGCAATACTTTGGCCACCTCATGCGACGAGTTGACTCACTGGAAAAGACTCTGATGCTGGGAAAGGTTGGGGGCGGGAAGAGAAGGGGACGACGGAGAATGAGATGGCTGGATGCCATCACCGACTCTGTGGACATGAGTTTGAGTGTACTCCGGGAGTTGGTGATGGACAGGGAGGCCTGGCGTGCTGTGATTCATGGGGTCGTGGAGAGTCGGACACGACTGAGCGACTGAACTGAACTGAACTGAACTGTGTGAGGAAACTTTCTGAGTCGCATAAAGAGTGTCAAGTACCCTTTTGCCTTTCAAGCGGGAACGTGGGAATTCTCTTCAGATCTGCAGCGCAAAATGACCTCATCTCGAATTGAGGGGATAATTTTGTGGTGTTGGTCAAGTTGCCGGCTGAAGCAGTGATTACTTCTCGAGTTGCGATGGGGACCTCAGGAACTCACTCACTTGCTTCAGTGAAGTCAAGTCCCCTTTGGTGTTGGAAGGGGAACTTCCGGATTATTCTCGAGCCGTTAAATGGGAATATTAGCTCTTCTCGATTTCAGTCCATAAAGTGTGTTCTCCTCTCCACTGAGGACTGATGTTAGGGACCATTCTGAGTCACCTAAACGGTGTCAAATACACTTTTACCTTTCAAGCGGGAATGTGGGATTTCTCTTGAGATTCTGCAGCCCAAAATTTCCTCATCTCACATTGTGGGGATAATTATGTGGTGTTTCTCGAGTTGCGATGGGGACCTCAGAAACTTACTCGAATTACTTCAGGGAATTGAGTCCCATTTGTACTGGAAGGGGAACTTCCGGATTGCTCTCAAGCCCTTTAATGGGAATAGGGCCTCTTTTCTAGTTGAGTCCATAAAGTGTGTTATTCTCTCCAATGGGGACGGATATTTTTGAACTTTCTGAGTGGCATAAAGTGTGTCAAGTACCCCTGTGCCTTTCAAGCGGGAATGTGGGATATCTCTTGAGATTCCGCAGCGCAAAATAACCTCATCTCACAATGAAGGGATAATTTTGTGGTGTTTCTCCAGTTGTGGTGGGAAACAGGGGGCACTTCTCTAGCTATGGCGGGGACCTCAGACCTCGCTCGGGTTGCTTCAGGGAAGTCAGTTACCCTTTGGTGTTGGAAGGGGAATTTCCGGTTTACTATCCAGACCTTAAATGTGATCTGGGTCTCATCTCGAATTGAGTCCATAAAGTGTGTTTTCCTCTCCAATGGAGACGGCAGTTTGAGGGAACTTTCTGAGTCGAAGAAAGGGTGTCAAGTAAATTTTTGCCTTTCAAGAGGGAATATCGTATTTCTCTTGAGATTCTTCATCGCAAAATTTCGTCCTCTCGTATTGAGGAGATCATTTTCTTGTGTTTCAAGTGTTGTGGTGGGAATCTGTGAGTGCTTCCCGAGTTGCGATGGGGAACTCAGGAACTCGCTGGGGTTGGTTCAGGGAAGTCAGGTCCCCTTTAGTGTTGGAAGGGGAACTTCCGGTTTCCTCTCGAGCCCTTAAATGTGAACAGGGGCTCATCGCGAATTGAGTCCATAAACTGTCTTCTCCTTTCAAAGGGGATGGCTGTGTAAGGAAACTTTCTGAGTCGATTAAAGGGTGTCAAGTACCTTTTGGCCTTTCAACAGGGAATGTGGTATTTCTCTTGAGATTCTGCATCGCAAAATTTCCTCATCTCGCATGGAAGGGATAATTTTGTGGTGTTTCTCGAGTTGCGGTGGAAAGCTGGGGATGCTCTCGAGTTACGATGGGGACCTCAGGAATTCACTCGAGTTACTTAAGGGAAGTCAGGTCCGCTTTTGTGCTGGAAGGCAATTTCTGGGTTACTGTCTATCCATTAAATGGCAATATTGCCTCTTCTCGATTTGAGTCCATAAAGTGTGTTCTCCTCTCCACTGAGTTCAGATGTTAGGGAACATTCTGAGTCGCATAAAGGGAGTCAAGTACACTTTTGCCTTTCAAGCGGGAATGTGTTATTTATCTTGAGATTCTGCAGCGCAAAATTTCCTCATCTCGCATTGAGTGGATAATTTTGGGGTGTTTCTCGAGTTGCGCCGGGAAGATGGGGGTGCGTCTCGAGTTGCGACGGGGACCTCAGGAACTCGCTGGGGTTGCTTCAGGGAAGTCAGGTCCCCTTTGGTGTTGGAAGGGGAACTTCCGGTTTCCTCTCGAGCCCTTCAATGTGCACAGGGGCTCCCCTCGAATTGAGTCCGTAAATTGTGTTCTCCTCTCCAAAGGGGACGGCTGTGTGAGGGAACGTTGTGAGTCGAATAAAGGGTGTCAAGTACCTTTTTGCCTTTCCAGAGGGAATGTGGTATTTCTCGTGAGATGCTGCATCGCCAAATTTCCTCATCTCGCATGGAGGGGATAATTTGGGTTGTTTCTCGAGTTGCGGCGGGAAGCTGGGGATGGTTCTCGAGTTGCCACGGGGATCTCAGGAACTCGCTGGGGTTGCTTCAGGGAAGTCAGGTCCCCTTTGGTGTTGGAAGGGGAACTTCCGGTTTCCTCTCGAGCCCTTCATGTGCACAGGGGCTCCTCTCGAATTGAGTCCGTAAAGTGTGTTCTCCTCTCCAAAGGGGACGGCTGTGTGAGGGAACTTTCTGAGTCGAATAAAGGGTGTCAAGTACCTTTTTGCCTTTCCAGAGGGAATGTGGTATTTCTCTTGAGATGCTGAATCGCCAAATTTCCTCATCTCGCATGGAGGGGAGAATTTTGGGGTGTTTCTCGAGTTTCGGCGGGAAGCTGGGGGTGCTTCTCGAGTTGCGACGGGGACCTCAGGAACTCGCTGGGGTTGCTTCAGGGAAGTCAGGTCTCCTTTGGTGTTGGAAGGGGAACTTCCGGTTTCCTCTCGAGCTCTTCAATGTGCACAGGGGCTCCTCTCGAATTGAGTCCGTAAAGTGTGTTCTCCTCTCCAAACGGGACGGCTGTGTGAGGGAACTTTCCGAGTCGAATAAAGGGTGTCAAGTACCTTTTTGCCTTTGCAGAGAGAATGTGGTATTTCTCTTGAGATGCTGCATCGCCAAATACCTCATCTCGCATGGAGGGGTTAATTTTGGGGTGTTTCTCGAGATGCGGCGAAAAGCTGGGGGTGCTTCTCGAGTTGAGACGGGGACCTCAGGAACTCGCTGGGGTTGATTCAGTGAAGTCAGGTCCCCTTTGGTGTTGGAAGGGGAACTTCCGGTTTCCTCTCGAGCCCTTCAATGTGCACAGGGGCTCCTCTCAAATTGAGTCCTTAAAGTGTGTTCTCCTCTCCAAAGGGGACGGCTTTGTGAGGGAACTTTCTGAGTCGAATAAAGGGTGTCAAGTAACTTTTTGCCTTTCAAGAGGGAATGTGGTATTTCTCTTGAGATGCTGAATGGCAAAATTTCCTCATCTCGTATGGAGGGGATATTTTTGGGGTGTTTCGCGAGTTGCGGCCTGAAGCTGGTGGTGCTTCTCGAGTTGCGACGGGGACCTCAGGAACTCACTCGGGTTGCTTCAGGGAAGTCAGGTCCCCTTTGTTGTTGGAAGGGGAACTTCCGGTTTACTCTGGAGCCCTTCAATGTGCACAGGGGCTCCTCTCGAATTGAGTCCGTAAAGTGTGTTCTCCTCTCCAAAGGGGACGGCTGTGTGAGGGAACTTTCTGAGTCGAATAAAGGGTGTCAAGTACCTTTTTCGCTTTCCAGAGGGAATGTGGTATTTCTCTTGAGATGCTGCATCGCCAAATTTCCTCACCTCGAACGGAGGGGATAATTTTGGGGTGTTTCTCGAGTTGCAACTGGATGCTGGGGGTGCTTTTAGGGTTGCGGCGGGGACCTCAAGATCTTCCTGGGGTTGCTTCAGGGAAGTCAGGTCCCCTTTGGTGTTGGAAGGGGAACTTCCGGTTTCCTCTCGAGCCCTTCAATGTGCACAGGGGCTCCTCTCTAATTGAGTACGTAAAGTGTGTTCTCCTCTCCAAAGGGGACGGCTGTGTGAGAGAACTTTCTGAGTCGAATATGGGGCGTCAAGTACCTTTTTGCCTTTCCAGAGGGAATGAGGTATTTCTATTGAGATGCTGCATCGCAAAATTTCCTCATCTCGCATGCAGGGGATAATACTGTGGTGTTTCTCGAGTTGCGGCGGGAAGCTGGGGTTGCTACTCGAGTTGCGACGGGGACATTAGGAACTCGCTGGGGTTGCTTCAGGGAAGTCAGTACACTTTGGGGTTGGAAGGGGAACTTCCGGTTTCCTCTCGAGCCCTTCAATGTGCACAGGGGCTCCTCTCGAATTGAGTCCGTAAAGTGTGTTCTCCACTCCAAAGAGGACGGCTGCGTGAGGGAACTTTCTGAATCGTATAACGGGTGTCAAGTACCTTTTTGCCTTTCCAGAGGGAATGTGATATTTCTCTTGAGATGCTGCATCGCCAAATTTCCTCATCGAGCATGGAGGGGATAATTTTGGGGTGTTTCTCGAGTTGCGGCGGGAAGCTGGGGGAGCTTTTCGAGTTGCGACGAAGACCTCGGGAACTCGCTGGGGTTGCTTCAGGGAAGTCAGGTCCCCTTTGGTGCTGGAAGGGGAACTTCCGGTTTCCTCTCGAGCCCTTCAATGTGCACAGGGGCTCCTGTCGAATTGAGTCTGTAAAGTGTGTTCTCCTCTCCAAAGGGACGGCTGTGTGAGGAAACTTTCTTAGTCGAATAAAGGGTGTCAAGTAACTATTTGCCTTTCCGGAGGGAATGTGGTATTTCTCTTGAGATGCTGCATCGCAAAATTTCCTCATCTCGCATGGAGGGGATAATTTTGGGGTGTTTCTCGTGTTGCGGCAGGAAGCTCGGGGTGCTTCTCAAGTTTCGACGGGGACCTCAGGAACTCACTGGGGTTGCTTCAGGGAAGTCAGGTCCTTTTTGGTGTTGGAAGGGGAACTTCCGGTTTCCTCTGGAGCCCTTCAATGTGCATAGGGGCTCCTCTCGAATTGAGTCCTAAAGTCTGTTCTCCTCTCCAAATGGGACGGCTGTGTGAGGGAACTTTCTGAGTCTAATAAAGGGTATCAAGTACCTTTTTGCCTTTCCAGAGGGAATTTGGTATTTCTCTTTAGATACTGCATCGACATATTTCCTCATCTCGCATGGAGGGGATAATTTTCGAGTGTTTCTCGAGTTGCGGCGGGAAGCTTGGGGTGCTTCTCGAGTTGCGACGGGGACCTCAGGAACTCGCTGGGGTTGCTTCAGGGAAGTCAGGTCCCCTTTGGTGTGGGAAGGGGACCTTCCAGTTTCCTCTCGAGCCCTTCAATGTGCACAGGGGCTCCTCTCGAATTGAGTCCGTAAATTGTTTTCTCCTCTCCAAAGGGGACGGCTGTGTGAGGGAACTTTCTGAGTCGAATAAAGGGTGTCAAGTACCTTTTTGCCTTTCCAGAGGGAATGTGTAAATTCTCTTGAGATGCTGCACCGCAAAATTTCCTTATCTCGCATGGAGGGAAAAATTTTGGGGTGTTTCTCGACTTGCGGCGGGAACCTCGGGGTGCTTCTCGACTTGCGATGGGGACCTCAGGAACTCGCTGGGGTTGCCTCAGGGAAGTCAGGTCCCCTTTGGTGTTGGAAGGGGAATTTCCGGGTTCCTCTTGAGCCCTTAAATGTGCACAATGGTTATCTCCAATTGAGTCCATAAATTGTGTTCTCTCCAAAGGGGACGGCTGTGTGAGGGAAGTTTCTGAGTTGAATAAAGGGTGTCAAGTACCTTTTTGCCTTTCAAGAGGGAATGTGGTATTTCTCTTGTGATGCTGCATCGCAAAATTTCTTCATCTCGCATTGAGGGTTTAATTTTGGGCTGTTTCTCGAGTTGCAGCGGGAAGCTGGGGTTGCTTCTCGAGTTGCGATGGGGACATGAGGAACTCGCTCGGGTTTCTTCAGGTAAGGCAGGTCCCGTTTTGTGTTGAAGGAGAACTTCAGGTTCACTATCGAGCCGTTAAGTGGGAATCGGTCCTCATCTCGAATTGAGTCCATAAAATGTGTTCTCCTTTCCAATGGGCACTGCTCTGTGAGGTAAGTTTCTGAATCGCATAAAGGGTGTTAAGAGTCCTTTTGCCTTTCAAGAGGGAATGTGGTATTTCTCTTGAGATTCTGCAGCACAAAATTTCCTCATCTCGCACTGAGGGGATAATTTTGTTGTGTTTCTCGAGTTGCGGCTGGAGGCTAGGGTATTCTCGAGTTGCGACGGGGAACTCAGGAACTCGCTTGGGTTGCTTCAGTTAAGTCAGGTCCCCTTTGGTGTTGGAAGGGGAACTTCCGGTTTACTCTCGAGCGGTTTATTGGGAATAGGGCCTCATCTTGATTTGAGTCCATACAGTGTGTTCTCCTGTCCAATGAGGACGGCTGTGTGAGGGAACTTTCTGAGTCGAATCAAGGGTGTCAAGTCCCTTTTTGCCTTTCAAGAGGGAATGTGGTATTCCTCTTGAGATGCTGCATCGCCAAATTTCCTCTTATCACATTGAGGGAATAATTTTAGTGTGTTTCTCGTGTTGCGGCGTGAAGCTGGGGGTGCTTCTCGAGTTGCGACGGGGACCTCAGGATCTCGCTGGGGTTGCTTCAGGGAAGTCAGGTCCCCTTTGGTGTTGGAAGGGGAACTTCCGGGTTCCTCTCAAGCCCTTAATTGTGCACAGGGGCTCATCTAGAATTGAGTTCATAAAGTGTGTTCTCTCCAAAGGGGACAGCTGTGTGACGGAAATTTCTGAGTCGAATAAAGGGTGTCAAGTACCATTTTGCCGTTCATGGGGAAATGTGGAATTTCTCTTGAGATGCTGCATCGCAAAATTTCCTCATCTCGCATTGTGGGGATAATTTTGGTGTGTTTCTCAAGTTGTGGCGGGAAGCTGGGGGTGCTTCTCGAGTTGCGACGGGGACCTCAGGAACTCGCTGGGGTTTCTTCAGGGAAGTCAGGTCCCCTTTGCTGTTGGAAGGGGAACTTCCGGGTTCCTCTCGAGCCCTTAAATATGCACAGGGGCTCATCTCGAATTGAGTCCATAAAGTGTGTTCTCCACTAAAAGGTGACAGCTGTGTGAGAGAACTTTCTGAGTCGAATAAAGGGTGTCAAGCACCTTTTTGCCTGTCAAGAAGGAATGTGGTATTTCTCTTGAGATGCTGCATCGCAAAATTTTATCATCTCGCATTGAGGGGATAATTTTGGGGTGTTTCTTGGGTTGTGGCGGGAAGCTGGGGGTGCTTCTCGAGTTGCGAAGGGTACCTGAGGAACTCGCTGGGGTTGCTTCAGGGAAGTCAGGTCCCCTTTGGTGTTGGAAGGGAAACTTCCGGTTTCCTGTCGAGCCCTTAAATGTGCACAGCGCCTCATCTAGAATTGAGTCCTTAAAGTGTGTTCTCCTCTCCAAAGGGGACGTCTGAATGAAAGAACTTTCTGAGTCGAATAAAGGGTGTCAAGTACCGTTTTGCTTTTCAAGAGGGAATGTGGTATTTCTCTTGAGATGCTGCATCACAAAATTTCCTCATCTCGCATTGAGGGGATAATTTTGGGGTTTTTCTCGAGTTGCGGCTGGAAGGTGGAGGTGCTTCTCAAGTTTCGACGGGGACCTCAGGAACTCGCTGGGTTGCTTCAGGGAAATCAGGTCCCCATGTAGTTGGAAGCGGAACTTCCGATTTCCTCTCGAGCCCTTAAATGTGCACATGGGCTCATCTCGAATTGAGTCCATAAAGTGTGTTCTCCTCTCCAAAGGGGACGGCTGTGTGAGGGAAATTTCTGAGTCGATTAAAGGGTGTCAAGTCCCTTTTTGCCTTTCAAGAGGGAATGTGGTATTTCCCTTGAGATGCTGCATCGCAAAATTTCCTCATCTCTCATTGCGGGGATAATTTTGGGCTGTTTCTCGAGTTGCAGCGGGAAGCTGGGGGTGCTTCAAGAGTTGTGACGGGGACCTCAGGAACTCGCTGGGGTTGCTTCAGGGAAGTCAGGTCCCCTTTGCTGTTGGAAGGGGAACTTCCGGGTTCCTCTTGAGCCCTTAAATGTGCACAGGGGTTATCTCCAATTGAGTCCATAAAGTGTGTTCTCCTCTCCAATGGGCACTGCTCTGTGAGGTAAGTTTCTGAATCGCATAAAGGGTGTTAAGAGTCCTTTTGCCTTTCAAGAGGGAATGTGGTATTTCTCTTGAGATTCTGCAGCACAAAATTTCCTCATCTCGCACTGAGGGGATAATTTTGTTGTGTTTCTCGAGTTGCGGCTGGAGGCTAGGATATTCTCGAGTTGCGACGGGGACCTCAGGAACTCGCTTGGGTTGCTTCAGTTAAGTCAGGTCCCCTTTGGTGTTGGAAGGGGAACTTCCGGTTTAGTCTCGAGCGGTTTATTGGGAATAGGGCCTCAATTTGATTTGAGTCCATACAGTGTGTTCTCCTGTCCAATGAGGACGGCTGTGTGAGGGAACTTTCTGAGTCGCATAAAGGGTTTCAAGAACCGTTTTGCCTTTCAAGAGGCAATGTGGTATTTCTCTTGAGATTCTGTAACGCAAAATTTCCTATTCTTGCATTGAGGGGATAATTTTGTGGTGTTTCTCGAGTTGCGGCGGGAAGTTGGGGGTACTTCTCAAGTTGCTATGCGTACCTCAGGAACTCACTCGGGTTTCTTCAGGTAAGGCAGGTCACCTTTTTGTTGGAAGGGGAACTTCCGATTTACTCTCGAGCAGTTAATTGGCAATAGTGCCTCATTTTGAATTGAGTACATAAAGTTCGTTCACCTCTCCAATGAGGACTGATGTTAGTGAAATTTCTGAGTCGCATAAAGAATATCAAGTACCCTTTTGCATTTCAAGAGGGAATGTGGTATTTCTCTTGAGATGCTGCATCGCAAAATTTCCTCATCTCGCATTGAGGGGATAATTTTGGGGTGTTTCTCGAGTTGCGGCTGGATGCTGGGGGTGCTTCTCGAGTTGCAACGGCGACCTCAGGAAGTGGCTCGGGTTGCTTCAGGGAAGTCAGGTCCCCTTTTGTGTTGCAAGGGGACCTTCCGGTTTACTTTCGAGCCATTAATTGGGAATACGGATTCATCTGGAGTTGAGTCCAAAAGGTGTTTTTTCCTCTCCAATGGGTACGGCTCTGTGAGTGAACTTTCTGGGTCACATAAAGTGTGTCAAGTGACCTTTTGCCTTTCAAGCGGGTATGTGGGACTTCTCTTGAGATTTCGGAGCGCAAAATTTCCTCATCTCGCATTGTGGGGATAATTTTGTTGTGTCTCGAGTTTCGGCTTGGATCTGGGGGTACTTCTCGAGTTGCAGCGTGGACCTCAAGAACTCGTTCGTGTTGCTTCAGGGAAGTCAGGTCCCCTTTTTTTGGAAGTGGAACTTCCAGATTACTCTCGAGCCCTTAAATGGGAATAGGTCCTCTTCTAGATTTGAGTCCATGAAGTGTGTTCTCCGCTCCAATAAGTACGGGTGTTAGGAAACTATCTGAATCGCATAAAGTGTGTCAAGTGCCCTTTTGCCTTTGAAGCGGGAATGTGGGATTTCTATTTAATTGTGCAGTGCAAAATTTCCTCATCTCACATTGAGCGGATAATTTTTTGGTGTTTCCCCTTTTGAGGCGGGAAGCTGGGAGTACTTCTCGAGTTGTGACGGGGACCTCAGGAACTCGCTTGTGTTGCTTCAGGGAAGTTAGTCACCCTTTTCTACTGGAATGGGAATTTCGGGATTACTCTCGAGCCGTTAAATGGGAATAGGGCCTCTTCCCAAGTTGAGTCCATAAATTGTGTTCTCCTCTCCAATGGGGATGGCTGTGTGAGGGAATTTTCTGAGTCGCATAAAGGGTGTCAAATACAGTTTTGCCTTTCCAGCGGGACGTGGGATTTCTCTTGAATTGTGCAGCGGAATATTTTCCTGATCTCGCATTGAGGGGATAATTTTGTGGTGTTTCTAGAGTTGCGGCGGGAACCTGGTTGAACTTCTCAGGTAAAGAACAGGACCTCAGGAATTCTCTCTGGCTGCTTCAGGGAAGTCAGGAACCCTTTTGTGTTGGAAGGGGAATTTCGGGATTACTGTTGAGCCTTTAAATGGGAATAGGGCCTCTTCTCGAGTTAAGTCCGTAAAGTGTGTTCTCCTCTCCAATGGGGACGACTGTTTGGGGCAATTTTTTGAGTCTCACCCTGCTGTGCAAACGGGAGAAATACCAGCCCCACCCGCGCAGACACGAGAGATGCCGGCCCAGGCGGCTGAGACACCAGAGACACGGGCCTTGCCGGCGCAGACGGGAGAGAGGCCTTCCCCACCCGCGCAGATGGGAGAGAACCCGGCCCCACCCGCGCAGACTCGAGAGACCCCGGCCCCGCCCGCTCAGACGCGAGAGACCTCGGCCCCGCCCGCTCAGATGCTATTGTTGCTGGCGCCTCCCGCGCAGACGCGAGAGACCCCGGCCCCGCCCGCCCAGATGGGAGAGACCCCGGCCCCGCCCACCAGACGCAGGATACGCAGGCCCCGCCTGCGCAGACTGGAGAGAAGCCGGCCCTGGCGCAACCGACCATGCAGAGATGCGCAGCGGTGAGGAGCTACCCCATGCCTGAGGCCAGGGCAGGCGGCCGAGAGGAGGTTCCCCACCTCCAATAGGCAGTGGCTGTTCGGGGGAGGGCCGAGAGGAGGTACTCACGTTCAAGGTCAGGAGGGGCGGCCTTGAGGACATACCCCTCATCCAAGGTAAGGTGCAGCAGCTGTGCTTTCTTGGAGCAGCTGTGAAGAGATATCCCACACCCAAGGTAAGAGAAACTCAAATCAGATGGTAGGTATTGAGAGGGGGCTTCAGATGGCAGACACACTGAAATCATAATCACAGGAATCTACTCGATCTGATCACATGGACCACAGCCGAATGTGGTCCACTGGAGAAGGGAATGGCAAACCACTTCAGTATATTTGCATTGAGAACCCCATGAACAGTATCAAAGGGCAAAATGACAGGATACTGAATGAGGAATTCCCCAGGTCTGTAGGTGCCCAGTATGCTACTGGAGATGAGTGGAGAAATAACTCTAGAAGGAATGAAGGGATGGAGCAAAAGCAAAACCAGTACCCAGTTGTGGATGTGACCAGTGATAGAAGCAAGGTCTGGTGCTGTAAAGAGCAATATTACATAGGAACCTGGAATGTAAGGTCCAGGAATCAAGGCAAATTAGAAGTGGCCAAACAGGAGATGGCAAGAGTGAATATAGACATTCTAGGAATCAGTGAATTAAAATGGACTGGAATGTGTGAATTTAACTCAGATGACCATTATATATATACTACTGTGGGCAGAAATCCCTTAGAAGAAATGGAGTAGCCATCATGGTCAACAAGAGACTCCGAAATGCAGTACTTGGATGCAATCTTAAAAACGACAGAATGATTTCTGTTCGTTTCCAAGGCAAACCATTCAACATTACAGTAATCCAGGCCTATGCCCCAACCACTAACGCTGAAGAAGCCAAAGTTGAACGGTTCTATGAAGACCTACAAGACCTTTTAGAACTAACACCCAAAAAGATGTCCTTTTCATTATAGGGGACTGGAATGCAAAAGTAGGAAGTCAAGAAACACCTGGAGTAACAGGCAAATTTGGCCTTGGAGCACGGAATGAAGCAGGGCCAAGTCTAATAGAGTTTTGTCAAGAGAACGCACTGGTCATAGCAAACTCCCTCTTCCAACAACACCAGAGAAGACTCTACACGTGGACATCACCAGATGGTCAACACCGAAATCAGATTGATTATATTCTTTGCAGCCAAAGATGGAGAAGCTGTATACAGTTAGCAAAAACAAGACCAGGAGCTGACTGTGGCTCAGATCATGAACTCCTTATTGCCAAATTCAGTCTTAAATTGAAGAAAGTAGGGAAAACCCCTAGACCATTCAGATATGACCTCAATCAAATCCCTTAGGATTATACAGTGGAAGTGAGAAATAGATTTAAGGCACTAGATCTGATAGATAGAGTGCCTGATGAACTCTGGATGGAGGTTCGTGACATTGTACAGGAGACAGGGACCAAAACCATCCCCATGGAAAAGAAATGCAAAAAAAAAGCAAAATGGCTGTCTGAGGTGGCCTTACAAATAGCTGTGAAAATAAGAGAAGAGAAAAGCAAAGGAGAAAGGGAAAGATATAAGCATTAGAATGCAGAGTTCCAAAAAATAGCAAGGAGAGATAAGAAAGCCTTCCTCAGTGATCAATGCAAAGAAATAGAGGAAAACAACAGAATAGGAAAAACAAGAGATCTCTTCAAGAACATTAGAGATTCCAAGGGAACATTTCATGCAAAGATGGGCTCGATAAAGGACAGAAATGGTATGGACCTAACGGAAGCAGAAGATATTAAGAAGAGGTGGCAAGAATACACAGAAGAACTGTACAAAAAAGATCTTCACGACCAGGATAGTCACGAAAATGTGATCACTGGCCTAGAGCCAGACATCTTGGAATGTGAATTCAAGTGTGCCTTAGAAAGCAACACTACGAACAAAGCTAGTGGAAGTGATGGAATTCCAGTTGAGCGATTTCAAATCTTGAAAGATGATGCTGTGAAAGTGCTGCACTCAATATGCCAACAAATTTGGAAAACTCAGCAGTGGACACAGGACTGGAAAAGGTCAGTCTTCATTCTAATCCCAAAGAAAGGCAATGCCAAAGAATGCTCAAGCTACCGCACAATTGCACTCATCTCACACGCTAGTACAGTCATGCTCAAAATTCTCCAAGTCAGGCTTCAGCAATATGTGATCCGTGAACTCCCAGATGTTCAAGCAGGTTTTAGAAAAGGCAGAGGCACCAGAGATCAAATTGCCAACATCCGCTGGATCATGGAGAAAGCGAGAGAGTTCCAGAAAAACATCTATTTCTGCTTCATTGACTATGCCAAAGCCTTTGACTGTGTGGATCACAATAAACTGTGGAAGATTCTGAAAGAGATGGGAATACCAGACCACCTGACCTGCCTCTTTAGAAACCTGTATGCAGGTCAGGAAGCAACAGTCAGAACTGTGCATGGAACAACAGACTGGTTCCAAATAGGAAAAGGAGTACGTCAAGGCTGTATATTGTAATCTTGCTTATTTAACTTCTATGCAGAGTGCATCATGAGAAATGCTGGGCTGGAAGAAGAACAACTGGAATCAAGATTGCTGGGAGAAATATCAATAACCTCAGATATGCAGATGACACCACCTTTAGGGCAGAAAGTGAGGAGGAACTCAAAAGCCTCTTGATGAAAGTGAAAGAGGAGAGTGAAAAGGTTGGCTTGAAGCTCAACATTCAGAAAACAAAGGTGATGGAATCTGGTCCCAACACTTCACGGGAAATAGATGGAAAAACAGTGGAAACAGTGTCACACTTTATTTTTGGGGGCTCCAAAATCACTGCAGATGCTGATTGAAGCCATGAAATTAAAAGGCGCTTACTCCTTGGAAGGAAAGTTATGATCAACCTTGATAGTATATTAAAAAGCAGAGATATCACTTTGCCAAAAAAGCTCCATCTAGTTCAAAGCTATGATTTTTCCCGTGGTCATGTATGGATGTGAGAGTTGGACTGTGAAGAAAGCTGATCGCCGAAGAACTGAGGCTTTCGAACTGTGGTATTGGAGAAGACTCTTGAGAGTCCCTTGGACTGCAAGAAGATCCAACCAGTCCATTCTAAGGGAGATCAATCGTCGGTGTTCATCGGAAGGACTGATGCTAAAGCTGAAATTGCAATACTTCGGCCACCTCAGGCGATGAGTTGACTCACTGGAAAAGATTCTGATGCTAGGAGAGGTTGGGGGCTGGAGGAGAAGGGGACGACAGAGAATGAGATGGCTGGATAGCATCACCGACTCTGTGGCCATGAGTTTGAGTGAACTCCGGCAGTTGGTGTAGGACAGGGAGGCCTAACGTACAGTGATTCATGGGGTCGCGGAGAGTCGGACACGACTGAGCGACTGAAATGACCTGAACTGAATAAAGGGTGTCAAATACCCTTTTCCCTTTCAGGCGGGAATGTGGGATTTCTCTTGAGATGCTGCATCACCAAATTTCCTCATCTCGCATGGAGGGGATAATTTTGGGGTGTTTCTCGAGTTGCGGCGGGAAGCTGGGGGTGCTTCTCGAGTTGCGACGGGGACCTCAGGAACTCGCTGGGGTTGCTTCAGGGAAGTCAGGTCCCCTTTGGTGTTGGAAGGGGAACTTCCGGTTTCCTCTCGAGCCCTTCAATGTGCACAGGGGCTCCTCTCGAATTGAGTCAATAAAGTGTGTTCTCTTCTCCAAAGGGGACGGCTGTATGAGGGGACTTTCTGAGTCGAATAAACGGTGTCAAGTACCTTTATGCCTTTCCCGAGGGAATGTGGTACTTCTCGTGAGATGCTGCATTGCCAAATTTCCTCATCTCGCATGGAGGGGATAATTTTGGGGTGTTTCTCGAGTTGCGGCGGGAAGCTGGGGGTGCTTCTCGAGTTGCACCGGAGACCTCAGGAACTGGCTGCGGTAGCTTCAGGGAAGTCAGGTCCCCTTTGGTGTTGGAAGTGGAACTTCCGGTTCCTCTCGAGACCTTCAATGTGCACAGGGGCTCCTCTCGAATTGAGTAAGTAAAGTGTGTTCTCCTCTCCAAAGGGGACGAGTGTGTGAGGGAACTTTCTGAGTCGAGTAAAGGGTGTCAATTACCTTTTTGCCTTTCAAGAGGTAATGTGGTATTTCTCTTGAGATGCTGCATCGCAAAATTTCCGAATCTCGCATGGAGGGGATAATTTTGGTGTGTTTCTCGAGTTGCGTCGAGAAGCTGGGGGTGCTTCTCGAGTTGCGACGGGGACCTCAGGAACTCGCTGGGGTTGCCTCAGGGAAGTCAGGTCCCCTTTGGTGTTGGAAGGGGAACTTCCGGTTTCCTCTCGAGCCCTTCAATGTGCACAGGGGCTCCTCTCGAATTGAGTCCGTAAAGTGTGTTCTCCTCTCCAAAGGGGACGGCAGTGTGACTTAACTTTTGACTCAAATAAAGGGTGTCAAGTTTATTTTTGCCTTTAAAGAGGGAATGTGGTATTTCTCTTGAGATGCTGCATCGCCAAATTTCCTCATCTCGCATGGAGGGGATAATTTTGGGGTGTTTCTCGAGTTGCGGCGGGAAGCTGGGGGTGCTTCTCGAGTTGCGATGTGGACCTCAGAAACTCGCTGGGGTTGCTTCAGGGAAGTCAGGTCACCTTTGGTGTTGGAAGGGGAACTTCCGGTTTCCTCTCGAGACCTTCATTGTGCACAGGGGCTCCTCCCGAATAGAGTCTGTAAAGTTGTTCTCCTCTCCAAAGGGGACGGCTGTGTGAGGGAACTTTCTGAGTCGAATATAGGGTTTCAAGTACCTTTTTGCCTTTCCAGAGGGAATGTGGTATTTCCTTGAGATGCTGCATCGCCAAATTTCCTCATCTCGCATGGAGGGGATAATTTTGGGGTGTTTCTCGAGTTGCGGCGGGAAGCTGGGGGTGCTTCTCGAGTTGCGACGGGGACCTCAGGAACTCGCTGGGGTTGCTTCAGGGAAGTCAGGTCCCCTTTGGTGTTGGAAGGGGAACTCCGGTATCCTCTGGAGCCCTTCAATGAGCACAGGGGCTCCTCTCGAATTGATTCCGTAAAGTGTGTTCTCCTCTCCAAACGGGATGGCTGTGTGAGGGAACTTTCTGGGTCGAATATAGGGTGTCAAGTACCTTTTTGCCTTTCCAGAGGGAATGTGGTATTTCTCTTGAGATGCTGCATCGCCAAATTTCCTCATCTCGCATGGAGGGGATAATTTTGGGGTGTTTCTCGAGTTGCGGCGGGAAGCTGGGGGTGCTTCTGGAGTTGCGACGGGGACCTCAGGAACTCGCTGGGGTTGCTTCAGGGAAGTCAGGTCCACTTGGCTGTTGGAAGGGGAACTTCCGGGTTCCTCTCGAGCCCTTCAATGTGCACAGGGACTCCTCTCGAATTGAGTCTGTAAAGTGTGTTCTCCTCTCCAAAGGGGACGGCAGTGTGACTTAACTTTTGACTCAAATAAAGGGTGTCAAGTTTATTTTTGCCTTTCAAGAGGGAATGTGGTATTTCTCTTGAGATGCTGCATCGCCAAATTTCCTCATCTCGCATGGAGGGGATAATTTTGGGGTGTTTCTCGAGTTGCGGCCGGAAGCTGGGGGTGCTTCTCTAGTTGCGACGGGGACTTCAGGAACTCGCTGGGGTTGCTTCAGGGAAGTCAGTCCCCTTTGGTGTTGAAAGGGGAACTTCCGGTTTCCTTTCGAGCCCTTCAATGTGCACAGGGGCTCCTCTCGAATTGAATCCGTAAAGTGTGTTCTCCTCACCAAAGGGGACGGCTGTGTGAGGGAACTTTCTGAGTCGAATAAAGGGTGTCAAGTACCTTTTTGCCTTTCCAGAGGGAATGTGGTATTTCTCTTGAGATGCTGCATCGGCAAATTTCCTCATCTCGCATGGAGGGGAGAATTTTGGGGTGTTTCTCGAGTTGCGGCGGGAAGCTGGGGGTGCTTCTCGACTTGCGACGGGGACCTCAAGAACTCGCTGGGGTTGCTTCAGGGAAGTCAAGACCCCTTTGTTGTTGGAAGGGGAACTTCCGGTTTCCTCTCCAGACCTTCAATGTGCACAGGGGCTCCTCCCGAATAGAGTCTGTAAAGTGTGTTCTCCTCTCCAAAGGGGACGGCTGTGTGAGGGAACTTTCTGGGTCGAATAAAGGGTGTCAAGTACCTTTTTGCCTTTCAAGAGGGAATGTGGTATTTCTCTTGAGATGCTGCATCGCCAAATTTCCTCATCTCGCATGGAGGGGATAATTTTGCGGTGTTTCTCGAGTTGCGGCGGCAAGCTGGGGGTGCTCCTCGACTTTAACGGGAACCTCAGGTACTCGCTGCGGTTGCTTCAGGGAAGTCAGGTCCCCTTTGGTGTTGGAAGGGGAACTTCTGGTTTCCTCTCGAGCCCTTCAATGTGCACAGGGGCTCCTCTCGAATTGAGTCCGTAAAGTGTGTTCTCCTCTCCAAAGGGGACGGCTGAGTGAGGGAACTTTCTGAGTCGAATAAAGGGTGTCAAGTACCTTTTTGCCTTTCCAGAGGGAATGTGCTATTTCTCTTGAGATGCTTCATCGCCAAATTTCCTCATCTCGCATGAAGGGGATATATTTGGGGTGTTTCTCGAGTTGCGGCGGGAAGCTGGGGGTGCTTCTCAAGTTGAGACGGGGACCTCAGGAACTCGCTGGGGTTGCTTCAGGGAAGTCAGGTCCCCTTTGGTGTTGGAAGGGGAACTTCCGGTTTCCTCTCGAGCCCTTCAATGTGCACAGGCGCTCCTCTCGAATTGAGTCCGTAAAGTGTGTTCTCCTCTCCAAAGGGGACGGCTGTGTGAGGGAACTTTCTGAGTCAAATAAAAGCTGTCAAGTACCTTTTTGCCTTTCCAGAGGGAATGTGCAATTTCTCTTGAGATGCTGCATCGCCAAATTTAATCATTTCGCATGGAGGGGATAATTTTGGGGTGTTTCTCGAGTTGCGGCGGGAAGCTGGGAGTGCTTCTCGAGTTGCGACGGGAACCTCAGGAACCCTCTGGGGTTGCTTCTGGGAAGTCAGGACCCCTTTGGTGTGGAAGGGGAACTTCCGGGTTCCTCTCGAGCCCTTCAATGTGCACAGGGGCTCCTCTCGAATTGAGTCCGTAAAGTGTGTTCTCCTCACCAAAGGGGACGGCTGTGTGAGGGAACTTTCTGAGTCGAATAAAGGCTGTCAAGTACCTTTTTGCCTTTCCAGAGGGAATGTGGTATTTCTCTTGAGATGCTGCATCGCCAAATTTCCTCATCTCGCATGGAGGGGATTAATTTGGGGTGTTTCTCGAGTTGCGGCGGGAAGCTGGGGGTGCTTCGAGAGTTGCGACGGGGACCTCAGGAACTCGCTGGGGTTGCTTCAGGGAAATCAGGTCCCCTTTGGTGTTGGAAGGGGAACTTCCGGTTTCCTCTCGAGCCCTTCAATGTGCACAGGGGCTCCTCTCGAATTGAGTCCGTAAAGTGTGTTCTCCTCTCCAAAGGGGATGGCTGTGTGAGGGAACTTTCTGAGTCGAATAAAGGCTGTCAAGTACCTTTTTGCCTTTCCAGAGGGAATGTGGTATTTCTCTTGAGATGCTGCATCGCCAAATTTCCTCATCTCGCATGGAGGGGATAATTTTGGGGTGTTTCTCGAGTTGCGGCCGGAAGCTGGGGGTGCTTCTCGAGTTGCGACGGGGACCACAGGCACTCGATGGGGTTGCTTCAGGGAAGTCAGGTCCCCTTTGGTGTTGGAAGGGGAAATTCCGGTTTCCTCTCGAGCCCTTCAATGTGCACAGGGGCTCCTCTCGAATTGAGTCCGTAAAGTGTGTTCTCCTCTCCAAAGGGGACGGCTGTGTGAGGGAACTTTCTGAGTCGAATAAAGGGTGTCAAGTACCTTTTTGCCTTTCCAGAGGGAATGTGGTATTTCTCTTGAGATGCTGCATCGCCAAATTTCCTCATCTCGCATGGAGGTTATTATTTTGGTGTGTTTCTCGAGTTGCGGCGGGAAGCTGGGGGTGCTTCTCGTGTTGCGACGGGGACCTCAGGAACTCGCTGGGGTTGCTTCACGAAGTCAGGTCCCCTTTGGTGTTGGAAGGGGAACTTCCGGTTTCCTCTCGAGCCCTTCAACGTGCACAGGGGCTCCTCTCGAATTGAGTCTGTAAAGTGTGTTCTCCTCTCCAAAGGGGACGGCTGTGTGAGGGAACTTTCTGAGTCGAATAAAGGGTGTCAAGTACCTTTTCTCCTTTCCAGAGGGAATGTGGTATTTCTCTTGAGATGCTGCATCGCCAAATTTCCTCATCTCGCATGGAGGGGATGATTTTGGGGTGTTTCTCGAGTTGCGGCGGGAAGCTGGGGGTGCTTCTCGAGTTGCGACGGGGACCACAGGCACTCGATGGGGTTGCTTCAGGGAAGTCAGGTCCCCTTTGGTGTTGGAAGGGGAAATTCCGGTTTCCTCTCGAGCCCTTCAATGTGCACAGGGGCTCCTCTCGAATTGAGTCCGTAAAGTGTGTTCTCCTCTCCAAAGGGGACGGCTGTGTGAGGGAACTTTCTGAGTGGAATAAAGGGTGTCAAGTACCTTTTTGCCTTTCAAGAGGGAATGTGGTATTTCTCTTGAGATGCTGCATCGCCAAATTTCCTCATCTCGCATGGAGGGGATTATTTTGGTGTGTTTCTCGAGTTGTGGCGGGAAGCTGGGGGTGCTTCTCGTGTTGCGACGGGGACCTCAGGAACTCGCTGGGGTTGCTTCAGGGAAGTCATGTCCCCTTTTGTGTTGGAAGGGGAACTTCCGGTTTCCTCTCCAGCCCTTCAACGTGCATAGGGGCTCCTCTCGAATTGAGTCTGTAAAGTGTGTTCTCCTCTCCAAAGGGGACGGATGTGTGAGGGAACTTTCTGAGTCGAATTAAGGGTGTCAAGTACCTTTTTTCCTTTCCAGAGGGAATGTGGTATTTCTCTTGAGATGCTGCATCGCGAAATTTCCTCATTTCGCATGGAGGGGATTATTTTGGGGTGTTTCACGAGTTGCGGAGGGAAGCTGGGGGTGCTACTCGTGTTGCGACGGGGACCTCAGGAACTCGCTGGGGTTGCTTCAGGGAAGTCAGGTCCACTTTGGTGTTGGAAGGGGAACTTCCGATTTCCTCTCGAGCCCTTCAATGTTCACAGGGGCTCCTCTCGAATTGAGTCTGTAAAGTGTGTTCTCCTCTCCAAAGGGGACGGCTGTGTGAGGGAACTTCTTGAGTCGAATAAAGGGTGTCAAGTACATTTTTGCCTTTCCAGAGGGAATGTGGTATTTCTCTTGAGATGCTGCATCGCCAAATTTCCTCATCTCGCATGGAGCGGATAATTTTGGGGTGTTTCTCGAGTTGCGGCCGGAAGCTGGGGGTGCTTCTCGAGTTGCGACGGGGACCTCAGGAACTCGCTGGGGTTGCTTCAGGGAAGTCAGATTCCCTTTAGTGTTGGATGGGGAACTTCCGGTTTCCTCTCGAGCCCTTCAATGTGCACAGGGGCTCCTCTCGAATTGAGTCCGTAAAGTGTGTTCTCCTCACCAAAGGGGACGGCTGTGTGAGGGAACTTTCTGAGTCGAATAAAGGCTGTCAAGTACCTTTTTGCCTTTCCAGAGGGAATGTGGTATTTCTCTTGAGATGCTGCATCGCCAAATTTCCTCATCTCGCATGGAGGGGAGAATTTTGGGCTGTTTCTCGAGTTGCGGCGGGAAGCTGGGGGTGCTTCTCGAGTTGCGACGAGGACCTCAGGAACTCGCTGGGGTTGCTTCAGGGAAGTCAGGTCCCCTTTGGTGTTGGAAGGGGATCTTCCGGTTTCCTCTCGAGCCCTTCAATGTGCAGAGGGGCTCCTCTCGAATTGAGTCCGTAAAGTGTGTTCTCCTCTCCTAAGGGGATGGCTGTGTGAGGGAACTTTCTGAGTCGAATAAAGGGTGTCAAGTACATTTTTGCCTTTCCAGAGGCAATGTGGTATTTCTCTTGAGATGCTGCATCTCCAAATTTCCTCATCTCGCATTGAGGGGATTATTTTGGGGTGTTTCTCGAGTTGCGGCGGGAAGCTGGGGGTGTTTCTCGTGTTGCGACGGGGACCTCAGGAATTCGCTGGGGTTGCTTCAGGGAAGTCAGGTCCCCTTTGGTGTTGGAAGGGGAACTTCCGGTTTCCTCTCGAGCCCTTCAATGTGCACAGGGGCTCCTCTCGAATTGAGTCTGTAAAGTGTGTTCTCCTCTCCAAAGGGGACGGCTGCGTGAGGGAACTTTCTGAGTCGAATAAAGGGTGTCAAGTACCTTTTTGCCTTTCCAGAGGGAATGTGCTATTTCTCTTGAGATGCTGCATCGCCAAATTTCCTCATCTCGCATGGAGGGGATAATTTTGGGGTGTTTCTCGAGTTGCGGCGGGAAGCTGGGGGTGCTTCTCGAGTTGCGACGGGGACCTCAGGAACTCGCTGGGGTTGCTTAAGGGAAGTCAGTTCCCCTTTGGTGTTGGAAGGGGAACTTCCGGTTTCCTCTCGAGCCCTTCAATGTGCACAGGGGCTCCTCTCGAATTGAGTTCGTAAAGTGTGTTCTCCTCTCCAAAGGGGACGGCTATGTGAGGGAACTTTCTGAGTCGAATAAAGGGTGTCAAGTACCTTTTTGCCTTTCCAGAGGGAATGTGCTATTTTTCTTGAGATGCTGCATCGCCAAATTTCCTCATCTCGCATGGAGGGGATAATTTTGGGGTGTTTCTCGAGTTGCGGCAGTAAGCTGGGTGTGCTTCTCGAGTTGCGACGGGGACCTCAGGAACTCGCTGGGGTTGCTTCAGGGAAGTCAGGTCCCCTTTGGTGTTGGAAAGGGAACTTCCGGTTTCCTCTCGAGCCCTTCAATGTGCACAGGGGCTCCTCTCGAATTGAGTCCATAAAGTGTGTTCTCCTCACCAAAGGGGACGGCTGTGTGAGGGAACTTTCTGAGTCGAATAAAGGCTGTCAAGTACCTTTTTGCCTTTCCAGAGGGAATGTGCAATTTCTCTTGAGATGCTGCATCGCCAAATTTAATCATTTCGCATGGAGGGGATAATTTTGGGGTGTTTCTCGAGTTGCGGCGGGAAGCTGGGGGTGCTTCTCGAGTTGCGACGGGAACCTCAGGAACTCGCTGGGGTTGCTTCTGGGAAGTCAGGTCCCCTTTGGTGTTGGAAGGGGAACTTCCGGTTTCCTCTCGAGCCCTTCAATGTGCACAGGGGCTCCTCTCGAATTGAGTCCGTAAAGTGTGTTCTCCTCATCAAAGGGGACGGCTGTGTGAGGGAACTTTCTGAGTCGAATAAAGGCTGTCAAGTACCTTTTTGCCTTTCCAGAGGGAATGTGCAATTTCTCTTGAGATGCTGCATCGCCAAATTTCGTCATCTCGCATGGAGAGGATAATTTTGGGGTGTTTCTCGAGTTGCGGCGGGAAGCTGGGGTTGCTTCTCGAGTTGCGACGGGGACCTCAGGAACTCGCTGGGGTTGCTACAGGGATGTCAGGTCCCCTTTGGTGTTGGAAGGGGAACTTCCGGTTTCCTCTCGAGCCCTTCAATGTGCACAGGGGCTCCTCTCGATTTGAGTCCATAAAGTGTGTTCTCCTCTCCAAAGGGGACTGCTGTGTGAGGGAACTTTCTGAGTCGAATAAAGGGTGTCAAGTACTTTTTTGCCTTTCCAGAGGGAATGTGGTGTTTCTCTTGAGATGCTGCATCACCAAATTTCCTCATCTCGCATGGAGGGGATTAATTTGGGGTGTTTCTCGAGTTGCGGCGGGAAGCTGGGGGTGCTTCGCGAGTTGCGACGGGGACCTCAGGAACTCGCTGGGGTTGCTTCAGGGAAGTCAGGTCCCCTTTGGTGTTGGAAGGGGAACTTCCGGTTTCCTCTCGAGCCCTTCAATGTACACAGGGGCTCCTCTCGAATTGAGTCCGTAAAGTGTGTTCTCCTCTCCAAAGTGGACGGCTGTGTGAGGGAACTTTCTGAGTCGAATAAAGGCTGTCAAGTACCTTTTTGCCTTTCCAGAGGGAATGTGGTATTTGTCTTGAGATGCTGCATCGCCAAATTTCCTCATCTCGCATGGAGGGGATAATTTTGGGGTGTTTCTCGAGTTGCGACGGGAAGCAGGGGGTGCTTCTCGAGTTGCGACGGGGACCTCAGGAACTCGCTGGGGTTGCTTCAGGGAAGTCAGGTTCCCTTTGGTGTTGGTAGGGGAACTTCCGGTTTCCTCTAGAGCCCTTCAATGTGCACAGGGGCTCCTCTCGAATTGAGTCCGTAAAGTGTGTTCTCCTCTCCAAAGGGGACGGCTGTGTGAGGGAACTTTCTGAGTCGAATAAAGGGTGTCAAGTACCTTTTTGCCTTTCCAGAGGGAATGTGCTATTTCTCTTGAGATGCTGCATCGGTAAATTTCCTCATCTCGCATGGAGGGGATAATTTTGGGGTGTTTCTCGAGTTGCGGCGGGAAGCTGGGTGTGCTTCTCGAGTTGCGACGGGGACCTCAGGAACTCGCTGGGGTTGCTTCAGGGAAGTCAGGTCCCCTTTGGTGTTGGAAGCGGAACTTCCGGTTTCCTCTAGAGCCCTTCAATGTGCACAGGGGCTCCTCTCGAATTGAGTCCGTAAAGTGTGTTCTTCTCACCAAAGGGGACGGCTGTGTGAGGGAACTTTCTGAGTCGAATAAAGGCTGTCAAGTACCTTTTTGCCTTTCCAGAGGGAATGTGCTATTTCTCTTGAGATGCTGCATCGCCAAATTTCCTCATCTCGCATGGAGGGGATAATTTTGGGGTGTTTCTCGAGTTGCGGCGGGAAGCTGGGGTGCTTCTCGAGTTGCGACGGGGACCTCAGGAACTCGCTGGGGTTGCTTCAGGGAAGTCAGGTCCCCTTTGGTGTGGAAGGGGAACTTCCGGTTTCCTCTCGAGCCCTTCAATGTGCACAGGGGCTCCTCTCGAATTGAGTCCGTAATGTGTGTTCTCCTCTCCAAAGGGGACGGCTGTGTGAGGGAACTTTCTGAGTCGAATAAAGGGTGTCAAGTACCTTTTTGCCTTTCCAGAGGGAATGTGGTATTTCTCTTGAGATGCTGCATCGCCAAATTTCCTCATCTCGCATGGAGGTGATTATTTTGGGGTGTTTCTCGAGTTGCGGCGGGAAGCTGGGGGTGCTTCTCGTGTTGCGACGGGGACCTCAGGAACTCGCTGGTGTTGCTTCAGGGAAGTCAGGTCCCCTTTGGTGTTGGAAGGGGAACTTCCGGTTTCCTCTCGAGCCATTCAATGTGCACAGGGACTCCTCTCGAATTGAGTCTGTAAAGTGTGTTCTCCTCTCCAAGGGGACGGCTGTGTGAGGGAACTTTCTGAGTCGAATAAAGGGTGTCAAGTACCTTTTTGCCTTTCCAGAGGGAATGTGCAATTTCTCTTGAGATGCTGCATCGCCAAATTTCCTCATCTCGCATGGTGGGGATAATTTTGGGGTGTTTCTCGAGTTGCGGCGGGAAGCTGGGGGTGCTTCTCGAGTTGCGACGGGGACCTCAGGAACTCGCTGGGGTTGCTTCAGGGAAGTCAGGTCCCCTTTGGTGTTGGAAGGGGAACTTCCGGTTTCCACTCGAGCCCTTCAATGGACACAGGGGCTCCTCTCGAATTGAGTCCGTAAAGTGTGTTCTCCTCTCCAAAGGGGACAGCTGTGTGAGGGAACTTTCTGAGTCGAATAAAGGGTGTCAAGTACCTTTTTGCCTTTCGAGAGGGAATGTGTTATTTCTCGTGAGATGCTGCATCGCCAAATTTCCTCTTCTCGCATGGAGGGGATAATTTTGGGGTGTTTCTCGAGTTGCGGCGGGAAGCTGGGGGTGCTTCTCGAGTTGCGACGGGGACCTCAGGAACTCGCTGGGGTTGCTTCAGGGAAGTCAGGTCCCCTTTGTTGTTGGAAGGGGAACTTCCGGTTTCCTCTCGAGCCCTTCAATGTGCACAGGGGCTCCTCTCGAATTGAGTCCGTAAAGTGTGTTCTCCTCTCCATAGGGGACGGCTGTGTGAGGGAACTTTCTGAGTCGATAAAGGGTGTCAAGTACCTTTTTGCCTTTCCAGAGGGAATGTGGTATTTCTCTTGAGATGCTGCATCGCCAAATTCCCTCATCTCGCATGGAGGGGAGAATTTTGGGTGATTCTCGAGTTGCGGCGGCAAGCTGGGGGTGGTTCTCGAGTTGCGACGGGGACCTCAGGAACTCGCTGTGGTTGCTTCAGGGAAGTCAGGTCCCCTTTGGTGTTGGAAGGGGAACTTCCTTTTTCCTCTTGAGCCCTTCAAAGTGCACAGGGGCTCCTCTCGAATTGAGTCCGTAAAGTGTGTTCTCTCCAAAGGGGAAGGCTGTGTGAGGGAACATTCTGAGTAGAATAACGGGTGTCAAGTACATTTTTGCCTTTCCAGAGGAAATGTGGCATTTCTCTTGAGATGCTGCATCGCCAAATTTCCTCATCTCGCATGGAGGGGATAATTTTGGGGTGTTTCTCGAGTTGCGGCGGGAAGCTGGGGGTGCTTCTCGACTTGCGACGGGGACCTCAGGAACTCGCTGGGGTTGCTTCAGGGAAGTCAGGTCCCCTTTGGTGTTGGAAGGGGAACTTCCGGGTTCCTCTGGAGCCCTTCAATGTGCACAGGGGCTCCTCTCGAATTGAGTCCGTAAAGTGTGTTTTCCTCTCCAAAGGGGACAGCTGTGTGAAGGAAATTTCTGAGGCGAATAAAGGGTGTCAAGTACCTTTTTGCCTTTCCAGAGGGAATGTGTTATTTCTCTTGAGATGCTGCATAGCCAAATTTCCTCATCTCGCATGGAGGGGATAATTTTGGGGTGTTTATCGAGTTGCGGCGGGAAGCTGGGGGTGCTTCTCGACTTGCGACGGGGACCTCAGGAACTCGCTGGGGTTGCCTCAGGGAAGTCAGGTCCCCTTTGGTGTTGGAAGGGGAACTTCCGGGTTCCTCTGGAGCCCTTCAATGTGCACAGTGGCTCCTCTCGAATTGAGTCCGTAAAGTGTGTTCTCCTCTGCAAAGGGAACGGCTGTGAGAGGGAACTTTCTGAGTCGAATAAAGGGTGTCAAGTACCTTTTTGCCTTTCCAGAGGGAATGTGGTATTTCTCTTGAGATGCTGCATCGCCATATTTCCTCATCTCGCATGGAGGGGAGAATTTTGGTGTGTTTCTCGAGTTGCGGCGGGAAGCTGGGGGTGCTTCTCGAGTTGCGACGGGGTCCTCAGGAACTCGCTGCGGTTGCTTGAGGGAAGTCAGGTCCCCTTTGGTGTTGGAAGGGGAAATTCCGGTTTCCTCTCGAGCCCTTCAATGTGCACAGGGGCTCCTCTCGTATTGAGTCCGTAAACTGTGTTCTCCTCTCCAAACGGGACGGCTGTGTGAGGGAACTTTCCGAGTCGAATAAAGGGTGTCAAGTACCTTTTTGCCTTTGCAGAGAGAATGTGGTATTTCTCTTGAGATGCTGCATCGCCAAATTTCCTCATCTCGCATTGAGGGGGCAATTTTGGGGTGTTTCTCGAGTTGTGGTTGGAAGCTAGGGGTGCTTTTCCAGTTGCGACGGGGACTTCAGGGAGTCGCTGGGGTTGCTTCAGGGAAGTCAGGTCCCCTTTGGTGTTGGAAGGGGAACTTCCGGGATCCTCTCGAGCCCTTAAATGTGCACAGGGTCTCATCTCGAATTGAGTCCATAAAGTCTGTTTTCTGCTAAGGAGACGACTATGTGAGGGAACTTTATGAGTCGAATAAAGGGTGTCAAGTACCTTTTTGCCTTTCAAGAGTGAATATGGTATTTCTCTTGAGATGCTGCATCACAAAATCTCCTCATCTCGCATTGAGGGGATAATTTTGGAGTGTTTCTTGAGTTGGGGCGGGAACCTGGGGGTGCTTCTCAAGTTGCGACGGGGACCTCAGGAACTCGCTGGAGTTGCTTCAGGGAAGTCAGGTCCCCTTTTGAGTTTGAAGGGGAACTTCCAGGTTCCTCTTGAGCCCTTAAATGTGCACATGGGTCATCTCCAATTGAGTCCATAAAGTGTGTTCTCCTCTCCAAAGGAGACGGCTGTGTGAGGGAACTTTCTCAGTCGAATAAAGGGTGTCAAGTAACTTTTTGCCTATCAAGAGGAAATGTGGTATTTCTCTTGATATGCTGCATCGCAAAATTTCCTCATCTCGCATTTAGGGAATAATTTTGACGTGTTTCTCGAGTTGCGGCGGGAAGCCAGGTTGCTTCTCGAGTTTCGACGGGTACCTCAGGAACTCGCTGTGGTTGCTTCAGGGAAGTCAGGTCCCCTTTGCTCTTGGAAGGGGAACTTCCGTGTACCTCTCGAGCCCTTAAATGTGCACAGGGTCTCATTTCGAATTAGGTCCATAATGTGTGTTCTCTCCAAAGGGGACGGCTGTTTTAGGGAACTTTTGAGTCGAATAAAAGGTGTCAAGTACCTTTTTGCCTTTCAAGAGGGAATGTGGTATTTCTCTTGAGATGCTGCATCGCAAAATTTCCTCCTCTCGCATTGAGGTGTTAATTTTGGGTGTTTCTCGAGATGCGGCGGGAAGCCGGGGGTGCTTCAAATGTTGCGATGGGGACCTCAGGAAATCGCTGGGGTTTCTTCAGGGAAGTCAGGTCCTCTTTGGTGTTGGAAGGGGAACTTCCGGGTTCCTCTCGAGCCCTTAAATGTGCACAGGGGCTCATCTCGAATTGAGTCCATAAAGTGTGTTCTCCTCTCCAAAGGGGACGGCTGTGTGAGGGATCATTCTGAGTCGAATAAAGGGTGTCAAGTAACTTTTTGCCTTTCAAGAGGGAATGTGGTATTTCTCTTGAGATGTTGCTTCGCAAAATTTCCTCATCTCGCATTGAGGGGATAATTTTTGGGTGTTTTTCGAGTTGCGGCGGGAAGCTGGAGGTGCTTCTTGCGTTGCGACGGGGACCTCAGGAACTCGCTGGGGTTGCTTCAGGGAAGTCAGGTCCCCTTTGGTGTTGGAAGGGGAACTTCCGGTTTCCTCTCGAACCCTTCAATGTGCACAGGGTCTCCTCTCGAATTGAGTCCGTAAAGTGTGTTCTCCTCTCCAATGGGGACGGCTGTGTGAGGGAACTTTCTGAGTCGAATAAAGTGTGTCAAGTACCTCTTTTCCTTTCCAGAGGGAATGTGGTATTTCTCTTGAGATGCTGCATCGCCAAATTTCCTCATCTCGCATGGAGGGGATAATTTTGGCGTGTTTCTCGAGTTGCGGCGGGAAGCTGGGTGTGCTTCTCGAGTTGCGACGGGGACCTCAGGAATTCGCTGGAGTTGCTTCAGGGAAGTCATCGCCCCTTTGGTGTTGGACGGGGAACTTCCGGTTTCCTCTCGAGCCCTTCAATGTGCACAGGGGCTCCTCTCGAATTGAGTCCGTAAAGTGTGTTCTCCTCTCCAAAGGGGACGGCTTTGTCAGGGAACTTTCTGAGTCGAATAAAGGGTGTCAAGTACCTTTTTGCCTTTCAAGAGGGAATGTGGTATTTCTCTTGAGATGTTGCTTCGCCAAATTTCCTCATCTCGCATGGAGGGGATAATTTTGGGGTGTTTTCCAGTGGTGGCGGGAAGCTGGGGGTGCTTCCCGAGTTGCGACGGGGACCTCAGGAACTCGCTGGGGATGCTTCAGGGAAGTCAGGTCCCCTTTGCTGTTGGAAGGGGAACTTCCGGTTTCCTCTCGAGACCTTCAATGTGCACAGGGCCTCCTCTGGAATTGAGTCCATAAAGTGTGTTCTCCTCTCCAAAGGGGACGGCTGTGTGAGGGACCTTTCTGAGTCGAATAAAGTGTGTCAAGTACCTTTTTGCCTTTCCAGACGGAATGTGGTATTTCTCATGAGATGTTGCTTCGCGAAATTTCCTCATCTCGCATGGAGGGGATAATTTTGGTGTGTTTCTCGATTTGCGGCGAGAAGCTGGCGGAGCTTCAAGAGTGCGACAGGGACCTCAGGAACTCGCTGGGGTTGCTTCAGGGAAGTCAGGTCCTCTTTGGTTTGGAAGGGGAACTTCCGGGTTCCTCTCCAGCCCTTAAATGTGCACAGGGACTCATCTCGAATTGAGTCCATAAAGTGTGTTCTCCTCTAAAAGCGAATGGCTGTGTGAGGGAACTTTCTGAGTCGAATAAATGGTGTCAAGTACCTTTTTGCCTTTCAAGAGGGAATGTGGTATTTCTCTTGAGATGCTGCATCACAAAATTTCCTCATCTCGCATTGAGGAGATAATTTTGGGGTGTTTCTCGAGTTGCGGTGGGAAGCTGGGGGTGCTTTTCGAGTTGCGACTGGGACCTCAGGAACTCGCTGGGGTTGCTTCGGGGAAGTCAGTTCCCCTTGGTGTTGGAAGGGGAACTTCCGGGTTCCTCTCGAGTCCTTAAATGTGCAGAGGGGCTCATCTCGAATTGAGTCCATAAAGTGTGTTCTCCTCTAAAAGGGGACGGCTGTGTGAGGGCACTTTCTCTGTGGAATAAAGGGTGTCAAGTACCTTTTTGCCGTTCAAGAGGGAATGTCGTATTTCTCTTGAGATGCTGCATCGCAAAATTTCCTCATCTCGCTTTGAGGGGATAATTTGGTAGTGTTTCTCGAGTTTCTGCAGGATGGTGGTGGTGCTTGAACAGTTGGGACGAGGACCTCAGGAACTCGCTGGGGTAGCTTCAGGGAAGTCATTTCCCCTTTGGTGTTGGAAGGGGAACTTCTGGGTTCCTCTCAGCCGTTAAATGTGCACAGGAGCTCATCTCGAATTGAGTCCATAAAGTTTGTCCTCCTCTAAAAGGGGACGGCGTGTGAGGGAACTTTCTGAGTCGAATAAAGGGTGTCAAGTACCTTTTTGCCTTTCAAGATGGAATGTGGTATTTCTCTTGAGATGCTGCATCGCAAAATTTCCTCATCTCGCATGGAGGGGATAATTTTGGGGTGTTTCTCGATATGCGGCGGGAACCTGGGGGTGCTTCTTGAGTTGCGACGGGGACCTCAGTATCTCGCTGGGGTTGCTTCAGGGTAGTCAGGTCCACTTTGCTGTTGGAAGGGGAACTTCCGGGTTCCTCTCCAGCCCTTAAATATGCACAGGGGCTCATCTCGATTTGAGTCCATAAAGTGTGTTCTCCTCTAAAAGTGGACGGCTTTGTGAGGGAACTTTCTGAGTGGAATAAAGGGTGTCAAGTACCTTTTTGCCTTTCAAGAGGGAATGTGGGATTTCTCTTGAGATGCTGCATCGCCAAATTTCCTCATCTCGCATGGAGTGGATAATTTTGGGGTGTTTCTCGAGTTGCGGCGGGAAGCTGGTGGTGCTTCAAGACTTGCGACTGGGACCTGAGGAACTCGCTGGGGTTGCTTCAGGGAATTCAGCTCCCCTTTGGTGTTGGAAAGGGAACTTCCGGGTTACTCTCGAGCCCTTAAATGTTCACAGGGGCTCATCTCGAATTGAGTCCATAAAGTGTGTTCTACTCTAAAAGGGGACGGCTGTGTGAGGGAACTTTGTGAGTCGAATAAAGGGTGTCAAGTACCTTTTTGCCTTTCAAGAGAGAATGCGTTATTTCTCTAGAGATGCTGCATCGCAAAATTTCATCATCTCGCATTGAGGGAATAATTTTGGGGTGTTTATCGAGTTGCGGCGGGAAGCTGGGTGTGCTTCAAGAGTTGCATCGGGGATCTCAGGAACTCCCTGGGGTTGCTTCAGGGAAGTCAAGTCCCCATTGGTGTTGGAAGGCGAACTTCCTGTTTCCTCTCGATCCCTTAACTGTGCACAGGGGCTCATCTCTAATTGAGTCCGTAAAGTGTGTTCTCCTCTCCAAAGGGGACGGCTGTGTGAGGGAACTTTCTGAGTCGAATAAAGGGTGTCAAGTACCTTTTTACCTTTCAAGAGGGAATGTGGTTTTTCTCTTGAGATGCAGCATCGGAAAATTTCCTCATCTCGCATTGAGGGGATAATTTTGTTGTGTTACTCGATTTGCGGCTGGTAGCTGGGGATGATTCTCAAGTTGCGACCGGGACCTCAAGAACTCGCTGGGGTTACTTTAGGGAAGTCATGTCCCCTTTGCTGTTGGAAGGGAATCTTCCGGGTTCCTCTCGATCCCTTATATGTGAACAGGGGCTCATCTCGAATTGAGTCCATAAAGTGTTTTCTCCTCTCCAAAGGGGTTCGGCTCTGTGAGGGAACTTTGTGAGTCACATAAAGGGTGTCAAGTACCTTTTTGCCTTTCAAGAGGGAATGTGGTATTTTTCTTGAGATTCTGCATCGGAAAATTTTCTCCTCTCGCATTGAGGGGATAATATTGGGGTGTTTCTCAATTTGCGGCGGGAAGCTGGGGGTGCTACTCGAGTTGCGACGGGGATCTCAGGAACTCGCTGGGGCTGCTTCAGGGAAGTCAGGTCCCCTTTGGTGTTCGAAGGGGAACTTCCTGTTTCCTCTCGAGCCCTTAAATGTGAACAGAGTCTCATCGTGAATTGAGTCCATAAAGTTTGTTCTCCTTCCAATGGGGATGAATGTTAGTGAACTTTCTGAGTGGCAAAGGAAGTCAAGTACCCTTTTTCCTTTCCAGCGGGAATGTGGGAATTCTCTTCAGATTTTGTGGTTTGGTCAAGTTGCCGGCGGAAGCAGTGGTTACTTCTCGAGTTGCGACGGGGACCTCAGAAACTCATTCACTTTCTTCAGTGATGTCAAGTCCCGTTTCGTGTTGGAAGGGGAACATTCGGATTACTCTCGAGCCGTTAAATGGGAATATTAGCTCTTCTCGATTTCAGTCCATAAATTGTGTTCCCCTCTCCACTGAGGACGGATGTTAGGGACCATTCTGAGTCGCCTAAAGTGTGTCAAGTACCCTTTTGCCTCAAGCCGGAATGTGGGATTTCTCTTGAGATTCTGCAGGGCAAAATTACCTCATCTCACATTGAGAGCATAATTTTGTGGTGTTTCTCGAGTTGAGGCAGGAAGCAGGTTGTACGTCACGAGTTGCGATGGGGAACTCAGGAACTCCCTCGGGTTGCTTCAGTGAAGTCAAGTCCCCTTTTTGTTGGAAGGGGAATTTCCGGATTACTCAGGAGCTGTTAAATGGGACTATTGCCTCTTCTCGATTTAAGTCCATAAATTGTGTTATCCTCTCCACTGAGGATGGATGTTAGGGATCATTCTGAGTCACCTAAAGGGAGTCCAGTCCCCTTTTGCCTTTCAAGCGGGAATGTGGGATTTCTCTTGAGATTATGCAGCGCAAAATTTCCTCATGTCTCATTGAGGGGATAATATTGTGGTGTTTCTCGTATTGCGGAGGGGAAGCTAGGGGTACTTCTCGAATTGCGAAGGGGACCTCAGGAAATCATTCGAGTTACTGCAGGGAAGCCAGGTCCCCTTTTGTGCTGGAAGGGGAACTTCTGGATTACTCTCGAACCCTTTAATGGGAATAGGGCCTCTTCTCGAATTGAGTCCATAAATTGTGATCTCCTCTCCATTGGGGACGGGTATTAGGGAAATTTCTGAGTGGCATAAAGGTTGTCAAGTACACTTTTGCCTTTCAAGCGGGAATGGGCGATTTGTCTTGAGATTCTGCAGCGCAAAATTACCTCATCTCTCATTGACGGGATAATTTTGTGGTGTTTCTTGAGTTGCGGTGGGAAGCAGGGGGTACATTTCGAGTTGCGACGGGGACCTCAGGAACTCGCTCCGGTTTCTTCAGGGAAGTCAAGTCCCCTTGTGTGTTGATAGGGGAACTTCCTGATATCTCTCGAGCCGTTAAATAGGAATATTGCCTCTTCTCGATTTGAGTCCATAGAGTGTGTTCTCCTCTCAAATGAGGACGGTTTTAGAGGCCATTCTTAGTCGTCTAAAGAGAGTCAAGTACCCTTTTGCCTTTCAAGCGGGAATGTAGGATTTCTCCTGGGATTCTGCAGGACAAAATTTCCTCAACTTGCATTGAGGGGAAAATTTTGTGGTGTTTCTGGAATTGCGGCCAGAACCTGGGGGTACTTCTCCAGTTGCGACGGAACCTCAGGAACTCACTCGAGTTACTTCAGGGACGTCAGGTCCCCTTTTTTGCTGTAAGGGAACTTCCGGATTACTCTCGAGCACTTTAGTGGGAATAGGGCCTCTTCTCGAGTCCATAAAATGTGTTCTCCTCTCCAATAAGGACGGTTTTTAGGGACCATCCTGAGTCGCCTAAGGGGAGTCAAGTACCCTTTTGCCTTTCAAGCGGGAATGTGGCATTTCTCTTTAGATTCTGTAGCACAAAATTTCATCTCGCATTGAGTGGATAATTTTATGCTGTATTCGAATTGCGGCGGGAAGCTGGGGGTACTTCTCCAGTTGCGAGGGGACCTCAGGAACTCACTCGAGTTGCCTCAGGGAAGTCAGGTCCCCTTTTGTGCTTGAAGGAGAACTTCCGCATTACTCTCCAGCCCTTTAACGGGAATAGGGCCTATTCTCTATTTGAGTCCATAAGGTGTGTTCTCCTCTCCAATGGGGACAGATGTTAGGGAACTTTCTGAGTGGCATAAAGTGTGTCAAGAACCCTTTTGCCTTTCAAGCGGGAATGCGGGAATTGTCTTAAGATTCTGTAGCGCAAAATTACCTCATCTCGCATTGAGGGGATAATTTTGTGGTGTTTCTCGAGTTTCGGTGGGAAGCAGGGAGTACTTCTCGAGTTGTGATGGGGACCTCAGAAACTCGTTCAGGATGATTCAGGGAGGGCAGGACCCGTTTTGAGTTGGAAGGGGAACTTCCGGTTTACTCTCGAGCGGTTAATTGGGGATAGGACCTCATCTCAAATTGAGTCCATAAGGTGTGTTCTCGTCTCCAATGGGAACTGACATTAGTGAAATTTCTGAGTCACATAAAGGGAGTCAACTACCCTTTTGCCTTTCAAGAGTGAATGTGGTATTTCTCTTGAGATTCTGCAGCGTATATTTTCCTCATCTCGCATTAGGGAATAAATTTTAGTGTTTCTCAGTTGCGACGTGAAGATGTGGGTACTTCTCAAGTTTTGACGGGGACCTCAGGAACTCGCTTGGGTTTCATCAGGGAAGTCAGGTCCCCTTTGGTGTTGGAATGGGAACTTCCGGTTTCCTCTAGAGCCGTTAAATGGGAATAGGGTCTCATCTCGAACTGAGTCCAGAAAGTGTGTTCTCCTCTCCAATGGGGACTGATGTTAGTGAAATTTCTGAGTCGTATAAAGGGTGTCAAGTACCCTTTTGCCTTTCAAGAGGTAATGTGGTATTTCTCTTGAGATTCTGCAACGTAAAATTTCCTCATCTCTCATTGAGAGAATAATTTTGTGGTGTTTCTCGAGTTGCGACTGGGACCTCAGGAAATCTCTCGGGTTTCTTCAGGGAAGGCAGGTCCCCTTTTTTGTTGGAACGGAACTCCCGGTTTACTCTCGAGCCGTTAAATGGGAATAGGGCCTCAACTCGAATTGAGTCCATAAAGTGTGTTCTCCTCTCCAATGGGGACGGAAAAACAGTGGAAACAGTGTCAGACTTTATTTTTTTGGGCTCCAAAATCACTGCAGATGCTGATTGCGGCCATGAAATTAAAAGACGCTTGCTCCTTGGAAGGAAAGTTATGACCAACCTTAATAGTATATTAAAAAGCAGAGACATTACTTTGCCAACCAAGATCCGTCTAGTCAAGGCAATGGTTTTTCCCGTGGTCATGTATGGATGTGAGAGTTGGACTGTGAAGAAAGCTGATCGCCAAAGAATCGATGCTTTTGAACTGTGGTGTTGGAGAAGACTCTTGAGAGTCCCTTATACTGCAAGGAGATCCAACCAGTCCATTCTAAAGGAGATCAATCCTGGGTTTTCATTGGAGGGACTGATGCTAAAGCTGAAACTGCAATACTTTGGCCACCTCATGCGACGAGTTGACTCACTGGAAAAGACTCTGATGCTGGGAAAGGTTGGGGGCGGGAAGAGAAGGGGACGACGGAGAATGAGATGGCTGGATGCCATCACCGACTCTGTGGACATGAGTTTGAGTGTACTCCGGGAGTTGGTGATGGACAGGGAGGCCTGGCGTGCTGTGATTCATGGGGTCGTGGAGAGTCGGACACGACTGAGCGACTGAACTGAACTGAACTGAACTGTGTGAGGAAACTTTCTGAGTCGCATAAAGAGTGTCAAGTACCCTTTTGCCTTTCAAGCGGGAACGTGGGAATTCTCTTCAGATCTGCAGCGCAAAATGACCTCATCTCGAATTGAGGGGATAATTTTGTGGTGTTGGTCAAGTTGCCGGCTGAAGCAGTGATTACTTCTCGAGTTGCGATGGGGACCTCAGGAACTCACTCACTTGCTTCAGTGAAGTCAAGTCCCCTTTGGTGTTGGAAGGGGAACTTCCGGATTATTCTCGAGCCGTTAAATGGGAATATTAGCTCTTCTCGATTTCAGTCCATAAAGTGTGTTCTCCTCTCCACTGAGGACTGATGTTAGGGACCATTCTGAGTCACCTAAACGGTGTCAAATACACTTTTACCTTTCAAGCGGGAATGTGGGATTTCTCTTGAGATTCTGCAGCCCAAAATTTCCTCATCTCACATTGTGGGGATAATTATGTGGTGTTTCTCGAGTTGCGATGGGGACCTCAGAAACTTACTCGAATTACTTCAGGGAATTGAGTCCCATTTGTACTGGAAGGGGAACTTCCGGATTGCTCTCAAGCCCTTTAATGGGAATAGGGCCTCTTTTCTAGTTGAGTCCATAAAGTGTGTTATTCTCTCCAATGGGGACGGATATTTTTGAACTTTCTGAGTGGCATAAAGTGTGTCAAGTACCCCTGTGCCTTTCAAGCGGGAATGTGGGATATCTCTTGAGATTCCGCAGCGCAAAATAACCTCATCTCACAATGAAGGGATAATTTTGTGGTGTTTCTCCAGTTGTGGTGGGAAACAGGGGGCACTTCTCTAGCTATGGCGGGGACCTCAGACCTCGCTCGGGTTGCTTCAGGGAAGTCAGTTACCCTTTGGTGTTGGAAGGGGAATTTCCGGTTTACTATCCAGACCTTAAATGTGATCTGGGTCTCATCTCGAATTGAGTCCATAAAGTGTGTTTTCCTCTCCAATGGAGACGGCAGTTTGAGGGAACTTTCTGAGTCGAAGAAAGGGTGTCAAGTAAATTTTTGCCTTTCAAGAGGGAATATCGTATTTCTCTTGAGATTCTTCATCGCAAAATTTCCTCCTCTCGTATTGAGGAGATCATTTTCTTGTGTTTCAAGTGTTGTGGCGGGAATCTGTGAGTGCTTCCCGAGTTGCGATGGGGAACTCAGGAACTCGCTGGGGTTGGTTCAGGGAAGTCAGGTCCCCTTTAGTGTTGGAAGGGGAACTTCCGGTTTCCTCTCGAGCCCTTAAATGTGAACAGGGGCTCATCGCGAATTGAGTCCATAAACTGTCTTCTCCTTTCAAAGGGGATGGCTGTGTAAGGAAACTTTCTGAGTCGATTAAAGGGTGTCAAGTACCTTTTGGCCTTTCAACAGGGAATGTGGTATTTCTCTTGAGATTCTGCATCGCAAAATTTCCTCATCTCGCATGGAAGGGATAATTTTGTGGTGTTTCTCGAGTTGCGGTGGAAAGCTGGGGATGCTCTCGAGTTACGATGGGGACCTCAGGAATTCACTCGAGTTACTTAAGGGAAGTCAGGTCCGCTTTTGTGCTGGAAGGCAATTTCTGGGTTACTGTCTATCCATTAAATGGCAATATTGCCTCTTCTCGATTTGAGTCCATAAAGTGTGTTCTCCTCTCCACTGAGTTCAGATGTTAGGGAACATTCTGAGTCGCATAAAGGGAGTCAAGTACACTTTTGCCTTTCAAGCGGGAATGTGTTATTTATCTTGAGATTCTGCAGCGCAAAATTTCCTCATCTCGCATTGACTGGATAATTTTGGGGTGTTTCTCGAGTTGCGCCGGGAAGATGGGGGTGCGTCTCGAGTTGCGACGGGGACCTCAGGAACTCGCTGGGGTTGCTTCAGGGAAGTCAGGTCCCCTTTGGTGTTGGAAGGGGAACTTCCGGTTTCCTCTCGAGCCCTTCAATGTGCACAGGGGCTCCCCTCGAATTGAGTCCGTAAATTGTGTTCTCCTCTCCAAAGGGGACGGCTGTGTGAGGGAACGTTGTGAGTCGAATAAAGGGTGTCAAGTACCTTTTTGCCTTTCCAGAGGGAATGTGGTATTTCTTGTGAGATGCTGCATCGCCAAATTTCCTCATCTCGCATGGAGGGGATAATTTGGGTTGTTTCTCGAGTTGCGGCGGGAAGCTGGGGATGGTTCTCGAGTTGCCACGGGGATCTCAGGAACTCGCTGGGGTTGCTTCAGGGAAGTCAGGTCCCCTTTGGTGTTGGAAGGGGAACTTCCGGTTTCCTCTCGAGCCCTTCATGTGCACACGGGCTCCTCTCGAATTGAGTCCGTAAAGTGTGTTCTCCTCTGCAAAGGGGACGGCTGTGTGAGGGAACTTTCTGAGTCGAATAAAGGGTGTCAAGTACCTTTTTGCCTTTCCAGAGGGAATGTGGTATTTCTCTTGAGATGCTGAATCGCCAAATTTCCTCATCTCGCATGGAGGGGAGAATTTTGGGGTGTTTCTCGAGTTTCGGCGGGAAGCTGGGGGTGCTTCTCGAGTTGCGACGGGGACTTCAGGAACTCGCTGGGGTTGCTTCAGGGAAGTCAGGTCTCCTTTGGTGTTGGAAGGGGAACTTCCGGTTTCCTCTCGAGCTCTTCAATGTGCACAGGGGCTCCTCTCGAATTGAGTCCGTAAAGTGTGTTCTCCTCTCCAAACGGGACGGCTGTGTGAGGGAACTTTCCGAGTCGAATAAAGGGTGTCAAGTACCTTTTTGCCTTTGCAGAGAGAATGTGGTATTTCTCTTGAGATGCTGCATCGCCAAATTACCTCATCTCGCATGGAGGGGTTAATTTTGGGGTGTTTCTCGAGATGCGGCGAAAAGCTGGGGGTGCTTCTCGAGTTGAGACGGGGACCTCAGGAACTCGCTGGGGTTGATTCAGTGAAGTCAGGTCCCCTTTGGTGTTGGAAGGGGAACTTCCGGTTTCCTCTCGAGCCCTTCAATGTGCACAGGGGCTCCTCTCGAATTGAGTCCGTAAAGTGTGTTCTCCTCTCCAAAGGGGACGGCTGTGAGGGAACTTTGTGAGTTGAATAAAGGGTGTCAAGTACCTCTTTGCCTTTCCAGAGGGAATGTGCTATTTCTCTTGAGATGCTGCATCGCCAAATTTCCTCATCTCGCATGGAGGGGACAATTTTGGGGTGTTTCTCGAGTTGCGGTGGGAAGCTGGGGGTGCTTCTCGAGTTGCGACGGGGACCTCAGGAACTCGCTGGGGTTGCTTCAGGGAAGTCAGGTCCCCTTTGTTGTTGGAAGGGGAACTTCCGGTTTCCTCTCGAGCCCTTCAATGTGCACAGTGGCTCCTCTCGAATTGAGTCCGTAAAGTGTGTTCTCCTCACCATTGGGGACGGCTGTGTGAGGGAACTTTCTGAGTCGAATAAAGGGTGTCAAGTACCTTTTTGCCTTTCCAGAGGGAATGTGGTATTTCTCTTGAGATGCTGCATCGCGAAATTTCCTCATCTCGCATGGAGGGGATAATTTTGGGGTGTTTCTCGAGTTGCGGCGGGAAGCTGTGGGTGCTTCTCGAGATGCGACGGGGACCTCAGGAACTCGCTGGGGTTGCTTCAGGGAATCAGGTCCCCTTTGCTGTTGGAAGGGGAACTTCCGTTTTCCTCTCGAGCCTTTCAATGTGCACAGGTGCTTCTCTCGAATTGAATCCGTAAAGTGTGTTCTCCTCTCCAAAGGGGACGGCAGTGTGAGGGAACTTTCTGAGTCGAATAAAGGGTGTCAAGTTCCTTTTTGCCTTTCCAGAGGGACTGTGGTATTTCTCTTGAGATGGTGCGTCGCAAAATTTCCTCATCTAACTTTGAGGGGATAATTTGGTAGTGAGTCTCGAGTTTCTGAAGGATGCTGGTGGTGCTTCAACAGTTGCGACGAGAACCTCAGGAACTCGCTGGGGTTGTTTCAGGGTAGTCAGTTCTTCTTTGGTGTTGGAAGGGGAACTTCCGGGTTCCTCTCAAGCCCTTAATGTGCACAGGAGCTCATCTCGAATTGAGTCCATAAATTATGTTCTCCTCTGAAAGCGAACGGCTGTGTGAGGGAACTTTCTGAGTCGAATAAAGTGTGTCAAGTACCTTTTTGCCTTTCAAGAGGGAATGTGGTATCTCTCTTGAGATGCTGCATCGCAAAATTTCCTCATCACGTCATTGAGGAGATAATTTTGGGGTGTTTCTCGAGTTGCGGCGGGAAGCTGGGGGTGCTTTTCGAGTTGCGACTGGGACCTCAGGAACTCGCTGGGGTTGTTTCGGGGAAGTCAGGTCCCCTTTGGTGTTGGAAGGGGAACTTCCGGGTTCCTCTCGAGTCCTTAAATGTGCAGAGGGGCTCATCTCCAATTGAGTCCATGAAGTGTGTTCTCCTCTAAAAGTGGACGGCTGTGTGAGGCAACTTTCTGTGTCGAATAAAGGATGTCAAGTACCTTTTTGCCTTTCCAGAGGGAATGTGGTATTTCACTTGAGATGCTGCATCGCAAAATTTCCTCATTTCGCATTGAGGGGATAATATTGGGGTGTTTCTCCAGTTGTGGTTGGAAGCTAGGGGTGCTTTTCCAGTTGCGACGGGGACCTCAGGGACTCGCTGGGGTTGCTTCAGGGAAGTCAGGTCCCCTTTGTTGTTGGAAGGGGAACTTCCGGGATCCTCTCAAGCCCTTAAATGTGCACAGGGTCTCATCTCGAATTGAGTCCATAAAGTCTGTTTTCTGCTAAGGAGACGGCTATGTGAGGGAACTTTCTGAGTCGAATACAGGGTGTCAAGTACCTTTTTGACTTTCCAGAGGGAATGTGGTATTTCTCTTGATATGCTTCATCGCCAAATTTCCTCATCTCGCATGGAGGGGATAATTTTGGGGTGTTTCTCGAGTTGCGGCGGGAAGCCAGGGTGCTTCGCGAGTTTTGACGGGTACTTCAGGAACTCGCTGTGGTTGCTTCAGGGAAGTCAGGTCCCCTTTGCTCTTGGAAGGGGAACTTCCGTGTACCTCTCGAGCCTTTAAATGTGCACAGGGACTCATTTCGAATTAGGTCCATAATGTGTGTTCTCTCCAAAGGGGACGGCTGTGTTAGGGAACTTTTGAGTCGAATAAAACGTGTCAAGTACCTTTTTGCCTTTCAAGAGGGAATGTGGTATTTCTCTTGAGATGCTGCATCGCAAAATTTCCTCCTCTCGCATTGAGGTGTTAATTTTGGGTGTTTCTCGAGATGTGGCGGGAAGCCGGAGGTGCATCAAATGTTGCGATGGGAACCTCAGGAAATCGCTGGGGTTTCTTCAGGGAAGTCAGGTCCTCTTTGGTGTTGGAAGGGGAACTTCCGGGTTCCTCTCGAGCCCTTAAATGTGCACAGGGGCTCATCTCGAATTGAGTCCATAAAGTGTGTTCTCCTCTCCAAAGGGGACGGCTGTGTGAGGGATCATTCTGAGTCGAATAAAGGGTGTCAAGTAACTTTTTGCCTTTCAAGAGGGAATGTGGTATTTCTCTTGAGATGTTGCTTCGCAAAATTTCCTCATCTCGCATTGAGGGGATAATTTTTGGGTGTTTTTCGAGTTGCGGCGGGAAGCTGGAGGTGCTTCTTGCGTTGCGACGGGGACCTCAGGAACTCGCTGGGGTTGCTTCAGGGAAGTCAGCTCCCCATTGGTGTTGGAAGGGGAACTTCCGGGTTCCTCTCGAGCCCTTAAATGTGCACAGGGGATCATCTCGAATTGAGTCCATTAAGTGTGTTCTCCTCTAAAAGGGGACGGCTGTGTGAGGTCACTTTCTCTGTGGAATAAAGGGTGTCGAGTACCTTTTTGCCGTTCAAGAGGGAATGTGGTATTTCTCTTGAGATGCTGCATCGCAAAATTTCCTCATCTCGCTTTGAGGGGATAATTTGGTAGTGTTTGTCGAGTTTCTGCAGAATGGTGGTGGTGCTTCAACAGTTGGGACGAGGACCTCAGGAACTCGCTGGGGTAGCTTCAGGGAAGTCAGTTCCCCTTTGGTGTTGGAAGGGGAACTTCTGGGTTCCTCTGAAGCCCTTAAATCTGCACAGGAGCTCATCTCGAATTGAGTCCATAAAGTTTGTTCTCCTCTAAAAGGGGACGGCGTGTGACGGAACTTTCTGAGTCGCATAAAGGGTGTCAAGTACCTTTTTGCCTTTTAAGCGGGAATGTGGTATTTCTCTTGAGATGCTGCATCGCAAAATTTCCTCATCTCGCATGGAGGGGATAATTTTGGGGTGTTTCTCGATATGCGGTGGGAACCTGGGGGTGCTACTTGAGTAGCGGCGGGGACCTCAGTAACTCGCTGGGGTTGCTTCAGGGAAGTCAGGTCCCCTTTGCTGTTGGAAGGGGAACTTCCGAGTTACTCTCGAGCCCTTTAATGTGCACAGGGGCTCATGTCGAATTGAGTCTATAAAGTGTGTTCTCCTCTAAAAGGGAACGGCTGTGTGAGGGAAATTTCTGAGTCGAACAAATGGTGTCATGTACCTTTCTGCCTTTCAAGAGGGAATGTGGTATTTCTCTTGATATGCTGCATTGCAAAATTTCCTCATCTCGCATTGAGGGGGCAATTTTTGGGTGTTGCTCGAGTTGCGGCGGGAAGCTGGGGGTGCTTCTCGAGTTGCGACGGGGACCTCAGTATCTCGCTGGGGTTGCTTCAGGGAAGTCAGGTCCCCTTTGGTGTTGGAAGGGGAACTTCCGGGTTCCTCTCGACCCCTTCAATGTGCACAGGGGCTCCTCTCGAATTGAGTCCGTAAAGTGTGTTCTCCTCTCCAAACGGGACGGCTGTGTGAAGGAACTTTCTGAGTCGAATAAAGGGTGTCAAGTACCTTTTTGCCTTTCCAGAGGGAATGTGGTATTTCACTTGAGATGCTGCATCGCCAAATTTCCTCATCTCGCATGGAGCGGATAAATTTGGGGTGTTTCATGAGTTGCGGCGGGATGCTGGGGGTGCTTCCCGAGTTGCAACGTGGACCTAAGGAACTCGCTGGGGTTGCTTCAGGGAAGTTAGGTCCCCTTTGGTGTTGGAAGGGGAACTTCCTGTTTCCTCTAGAGCCCTTCAATGTGCACAGGGGCTCCTCTCGAATTGAGTCCGTAAAGTGTGTTCTCCTCTCCAAAGGGGACGGCTGTGTGAGGGAACTTTCTGAGTCGAATAAAGGGTGTCAAGTACCTTTTTGCCTTTCCAGAGAGAATGTGGTATTTCTCTTGATATGCTTCATCGCAAAATTTCCTCATCTCGCATGGAGGGGATAATTTTGGGGTGTTTCTCGAGTAGCAGAGGGAAGCTGGGGGTGCTTCTCGAGTTGCTACGGAGAACTCAGGAACTCGCTGGGGTTGCTTCAGGGAAGTCAGGTCCCCTTTGGTGTTGTAAGGGGAACTTCCGGTTTTCTCTCAAGCCCTTCAATGTGCACAGGGGCTCCTCTCGAATTGAGTCCGTAAAGTGTGTTCTCCTCTCCAATGGGGACGGCTGTGTGAGGGAAATTTCTGAGTCGAATAAAGTGTGTCAAGTACCTTTTTGCCTTTCCAGAGGGAATGTGGTATTTCTCTTGAGATGCTGCATCGCCAAATTTCCTCATCTCGCATGGAGGGGATAATTTTGGCGTGTTTCTCGAGTTGTGCCGGGAAGCTGGGGGTGCTTCTCGAGTTGCGACGGGGACCTCAGGAACTCGCTGGGGTTGCTTCAGGGAAGTCAGGTCCTCTTTGGTGTTGGAAGGGGAACTTCCGGGTTTCTCTCCAGCCCTTAAATGTGCACAGGGACTCATCTCGAATTGAGTCCATAAAGTGTGTTCTCCTCTAAATGGGGACGGCTTTGTGAGGGAACTTTCTGAGTCGAATAAAGGGTTTCAAGTATCTTTTTGCCTTTCAAGAGGGATTGTGGTATTTCCCTTGAAATGCTGCATCGCAAAATTTCCTCATCTCACTTTGAGGGGATAATTTGGTAGTGTTTCTCGAGTTTCTGAAGGATGCTGGTGGTGCTTCAACAGTTGCGACGAGGACCTCAGGATCTCGCTGGGGTTGCTTCAGTGAAGTCAGTTCTTCTTTGGTGTTAGAAGGGGAACTTCCGGGTTCCTCTCAAGCCCTTAATGTGCACAGGAGCTCATCTCGAATTGAGTCCATAAATTGTGTTCTCCTCTAAAAGCGAACGGCTGTGTGTGGGAACTTTCTGAGTCGAATAAAGGGTGTCAAGTACCTTTTTGCCTTTCAAGAGGGAATGTGGTATTTCTCTTGAGATGCAGCATCGCAAAATTTCCTCATCTCGCATTGAGGAGATAATTTTGGGGTGTTTCTCGAGTTGCGGTGGGAAGCTGGAGGTGCTTTTCGAGTTGCGACTGGGACCTCAGGAACTCGCTGGGGTTGCTTCGGGGAAGTCAGGTCCCCTTTGGTGTTGGAAGGGGAACTTCCGGGTTCCTCTCGAGTCCTTAAATGTGCATAGGGGCTCATCTCCAATTGAGTCCATGAAGTGTGTTCTCCTCTAAAAGGGGACGGCTGTGTGAGGCAATTTTTCTGTGTCGAATAAAGGATGTCAAGTACCTTTTTGCCTTTCAAGAGGGAATGTGGTATTTCTCTTGAGATGCTGCATCGCCAACTTTCCTCATCTCGCATGGAGGGGATAATTTTGGCGTGTTTCTCGAGTTGCGGCGGGAAGCTGGGGGTGCTTCTCGAGTTGCGACGGGGACCTCAGGAATTCGCTGGGGTTGCTTCAGGGAAGTCATCGCCCCTTTGGTGTTGGAAGGGGAACTTCCGATTTCCTCTCGAGCCCTTCAATGTGCACAGGGGCTCCTCTCGAATTGAGTCCGTAAAGTGTGTTCTCCTCTCCAAAGGGGACGGCTTTGTCAGGGAACTTTCTGAGTGGAATAAAGGGTGTCAAGTACCTTTTTGCCTTTCAAGAGGGAATGTGGTATTTCTCTTGAGATGTTGCTTCGCCAAATTTCCTAATCTCGCATGGAGGGGATAATTTTGGGGTGTTTTCCAGTGGCGGCGGGAAGCTGGGGGTGCTTCCCGAGTTGCGACGGGGACCTCAGGAACTCGCTGGGGCTGCTTCAGGGAAGTCAGGTCCCCTTTGGTGTTGGAAGGGGAACTTCCGGTTTCCTCTCGAGACCTTCAATGTGCACAGGGCCTCCTCTGGAATTGAGTCCATAAAGTGTGTTCTCCTCTCCAAAGGGGACGGCTGTGTGAGGGACCTTTCTGAGTCGAATAAAGTGTGTCAAGTACCTTTTTGCCTTTCCAGACGGAATGTGGTATTTCTCATGAGATGTTGCTTCGCGAAATTTCCTCATCTCGCATGGAGGGGAGAATTTTGGGGTGTTTCTCGATTTGCGGCGAGAAGCTGGGGGAGCTTCAAGAGTGCGACAGGGACCTCAGGAACTCGCTGGGGTTGCTTCAGGGAAGTCAGGTCCCCTTTGGTTTGGAAGGGGAACTTCCGGGTTCCTCTCCAGCCCTTAAATGTGCACAGGGACTCATCTCGAAGTGAGTCCATAAAGTGTGTTCTCCTCTAAAAGGGGACGGCTTTGTGAGGGAACTTTCTGAGTCGAATAAAGGGTGTCAAGTACCTTTTTGCCTTTCAAGAGGGAATGTGGTATTTCTCTTGAGATGCTGCATCACAAAATTTCCTCATCTCGCATTCAGGAGATAATTTTGGGGTGTTTCTCGAGTTGCGGTGGGAAGCTGGGGGTGCTTTTCGAGTTGCGACTAGGACCTCAGGAACTCGCTGGGGTTGCTTCGTGGAAGTCAGTTCCCCTTGGTGTTGGAAGGGGAACTTTGGGTTCCTCTCGAGTCCTTAAATGTGCAGAGGGGCTCATCTCGAATTGAGTCCATAAAGTGTGTTCTCCTCTAAAAGGGGACGGCTGTGTGAGGGCACTTTCTCTGTGGAATAAAGGGTGTCGAGTACCTTTTTGCCGTTCAAGAGGGAATGTGGTATTTCTCTTGAGATGCTGCATCGCAAAATTTCCTCATCTCGCTTTGAGGGGATAATTTGGTAGTGTTTCTCGAGTTTCTGCAGGATGCTGGTGGTGCTTCAACAGTTGGGACGAGGACCTCAGGAACTCGCTGGGGTAGCTTCAGGGAAGTCAGTTCCCCTTTGGTGTTGGAAGGGGAACTTCTGGGTTCCTCTCAGCCGTTAAATGTGCACAGGAGCTCATCTCGAATTGAGTCCATAAAGTTTGTCCTCCTCTAAAAGGGGACGGCGTGTGAGGGAACTTTCTGAGTCGAATAAAGGGTGTCAAGTACCTTTTTGCCTTTCAAGCGGGAATGTGGTATTTCTCCTGAGATGCTGCATCGCAAAATTTCCTCATCTCGCATGGAGGGGATAATTTTGGGGTGTTTCTCGATATGCGGCGGGAACCTGAGGGTGCTTCTTGAGTTGCGACGGGGACCTCAGGAACTCGCTGGGGTTGCTTCAGGGAAGTCAGGTCCCCTTTGCTGTTGGAAGGGGAACTTCCGTGTTACTCTCGAGCCCTTTAATGTGCACAGGGGCTCATGTCGAATTGAGTCTATAAAGTGTGTTCTCCTCTAAAAGGGAACGGCTGTGTGAGGGAAATTTCTGAGTCGAACAAATGGTGTCATGTACCTTTCTGCCTTTCAAGAGGGAATGTGGTATTTCTCTTGATATACTGCATCGCAAAATTTCCTCATCTCGCATTGAGGGGGCAATTTTGGGTTGTTTCTCGAGTTGCGGCGGGAAGCTGGGGCTGTTTCTCGAGTTGCGACGGGGACCTCAGTATCTCGCTGGAGTTGCTTCAGGGAAGTCAGGTCCACTTTGCTGTTGGAAGGGGAACTTCCGGGTTCCTCTCCAGCCCTTAAATGTGCACAGGGGCTCATCTCGATTTGAGTCCATAAAGTGTGTTCTCCTCTAAAAGTGGACGGCTTTGTGAGGGAACTTTCTGAGTGGAATAAAGGGTGTCAAGTACCTTTTTGCCTTTCAAGAGGGAATGTGGTATTTCTCTTGAGATGCTGCATCGCAAAATTTCCTCATCTTGCTTTGAGGGGATAATTTTGGGGTGTTTCTCGAGTTGGGGCGGTAAGCTGGTGGTGCTTCAAGACTTGCGACTGGGACCTGAGGAACTCGCTGGCGTTGCTTCAGGGAATTCAGCTCCCCTTTGGTGTTGGAAAGGGAACTTCCGGGTTCCTCTCCAGCCCTTAAATGTGCACAGGGGCTCATCTCGATTTGAGTCCATAAAGTGTGTTCTCCTCTAAAAGTGGACGGCTTTGTGAGGGAACTTTCTGAGTGGAATAAAGGGTGTCAAGTACCTTTTTGCCTTTCAAGAGAGAATGTGGGATTTCTCTTGAGATGCTGCATCGCAAAATTTCCTCATCTCGCATGGAGTGGATAATTTTGGGGTGTTTCTCGAGTTGCGGCGGGAAGCTGGTGGTGCTTCAAGACTTGCGACTGGGACCTGAGGAACTCGCTGGGGTTGCTTCAGGGAATTCAGCTCCCCTTTGGTGTTGGAAAGGGAACTTCCGGGTTCCTCTCGAGCCCTTAAATGTTCACAGGGGCTCATCTCGAATTGAGTCCATAAAGTGTGTTCTATTCTAAAAGGGAACGGCTGTGTGAGGGAAATTTCTGAGTCGAACAAATGGTGTCATGTACCTTTCTGCCTTTCAAGAGGGAATGTGGTATTTCTCTTGATATGCTGCATCGCAAAATTTCCTCATCTCGCATTGAGGGGGCAATTTTGGGGTGTTTCTCGAGTTGCGGCGGGAAGCTGGGGGTGTTTCTCGAGTTGCGACGGGGACCTCAGCATCTCGCTGGAGTTGCTTCAGGGAAGTCAGGTCCACTTTGCTGTTGGAAGGGGAACTTCCGGTTTCCTCTCGAGCCCTTTAATGTGCACAGGGGCTCCCCTCGAATTGACTCCGTAAAGTGTGTTCTCCTCTCCAAAGGGGACGGCTGTGTGAGGGAACTTTCTGAGTCGAATAAAGGGTGTCAAGTACGTTTTGAATTTCCAGAGGTAATGTGGTATTTCTGTTGAGATGCTGCATCGCAAAATTTCCTCATCTCGCATGGAGGGGATAATTTTGAGGTGTTTCTCGAGTTGCGGCGGGAAGCTGGGGGTGCTTCTCGAGTTGCGACGGGGACCTCAGGAACTCGCTGGGGTTGCTTCAGGGAAGTCAGGTACCCTTTGGTGTTCGAAGGGGAACTTCCGGTTTCCTCTCGAGCCCTTCAATGTGCACAGGGGCTCCTCTCGAATTGAGTCCGTAAAGTGTGTTCTCCCTTCCAAATCGGACGGCTGTGTGAAGGAACTTTCTGAGTCGAATAAAGGGTGTCAAGTACCTTTTTGCCTTTCCAGAGGGAATGTGGTATTTCTCTTGAGATGATGCATCGCCAAATTTCCTCATCTCGCATGGAGGGGATAATTTTGGGGTGTTTATCGAGTTGCGGCGGGACGCCGGGGGTGCTTCTCGAGTTGCGACCGAGACCTCAGGAACTCGCTGGGGTTGCTTCAGGGAAGTCAGGTCCCCTTTGGTGTTGGAAGGGGAACTTCCGGTTTCCCCTCGAGCCCTTCAATGTGCACAGGGGCTCCTCTTGAATTCAGTCCATAACGTGGGTTCACCTCTCCAAATGGGACGGCTGTGTGAGGGAACTTTCTGAGTGGAATAAAGGGTGTCAAGTACCTTTTTGCCTTTCAAAAGGGAATATGGTATTTCTCTTGAGATAATGCATCGCCAAATTTCCTCATCTCTCATAGAGCGGATAATTTTGGGGTGTTTTTCGAGTTGCGGTGGGAAGCTGGGGGTGCTTCTCGAGTTGCGATGGGGACCTCAGCAACTCGCTTGAGTTGCTTCAGGGAAGTCAGGTCCCCTTTGCTGTTGGAAGGGGAACTTCCGGTTTCCTCTCCAGCCCTTTAATGTGCACAGGGGCTCCCCTCGAATTGAGTCCGTAAAGTGTGTTCTCCTCTCCAAAGGGGACGGCTGTGTGAGGGAACTTTCTGAGTCGAATAAAGGGTGTCAAGTACGTTTTGAATTTTCAGAGGCAATGTGGTATTTCTGTTGAGGTGCTGCATCTCAAAATTTCCTCATCTCGCATGGAGGGGATAATTTTGAGGTGTTTCTCGAGTTGCGGCGGGAAGCTGGGGGTGCTTCTCGAGTTGCGACGGGGACCTCAGGAACTCGCTGGGGTTGCTTCAGGGAAGTCAGGTACCCTTTGGTGTTGGAAGGGGAACTTCCGGGTTCCTCTCGAGCCCTTCAATGTGCACAGGGGCTCCTCTCGAATTGGGTCCGTAAAGTGTGTTCTCCCTTCCAAATCGGACGGCTGTGTGAAGGAACTTTCTGAGTCGAATAAAGGGTGTCAAGTACCTTTTTGCCTTTCCAGAGGGAATGTGGTATTTCTCGTGAGATGCTGCATCGCCAAATTTCCTCATCTCACATGGAGGGGATAATTTTGGGGTGTTTATCGAGTTGCGGCGGGACGCTGGGGGTGCTTCTCGAGTTGCGACCGGGACCTCAGGAACTCGCTGGGGTTGCTTCAGGGAAGTCAGGTCCCCTTTGGTGTTGGAAGGGGAACTTCCGGTTTACTCTCGAACCCTTCAATGTGCACAGGGGCTCATCTAGAATTGAATCCGCAAAGTGTGTTCTCCCTTACAAAGGGGACGGCTGTGTGAGGGAACTTTCTGAGTCGAATAAAGGGTGTCAAGTACCTTTTTGCCTTTCCAGAGGGAATGTAGTATTTCTCTTGAGATGCTGCATCGCCAAATTTCCTCATCTCGCATGCAGGTGATAATTTTGGGGTGTTTCTCGAGTTGCGGCGGGAAGCTGGGGGTGCTTCTCGAGATGCGACGGAGACCTCAGGAACTCGCTGGGGTTGCTTCAGGGAAGTCAGGTCCCCTTTGGTGTTGGAAAGGGAACTTCCGGTTACCTCTCGAGCCCTTCAATGTGCACAGGGGCTCCTCTCGAATTGAGTCCGTAAAAGTGTTCTCCTCTCCAAAGGGGACGGCTGTTTGAGGGAACTTTCTGAGTCGAATAAATGGGTCAATTACCTTTTTGCCTTTCCAGAGGGAATGTGGTATATCTCGTGAGATGCTGCATTGCCAAATTTCCTCATCTTGCATGGAGGGGAGAATTTTGGGCTGTTTCTCGAGATTCGGCAGGAAGCTGTGGGTGCATCTCGAGTTGCGACGGGGACCTCAGCAAGTCCCTGGGGTTGCTTCAGGGAAGTCAGGTCCCCTTTGGTGTTGGAAGGGGAACTTCCGGTTTCCTCTCGAGCCCTTCAATGTGCACAGGGGGTCCTCTCGAATTGAGTCCGTAAAGTATGTTCTCCTCTCCAAAGGGGACGGCTGTGTGAGGGAACTTTCTGAGTCGAATAAAGGGTGTCCAGTACCTTTTTGCCTTTCCAGAGGGAATGTGGTATTTCTCGTGAGATGCTGCATCGCCAAATTTCCTCATCTCGCATGGAGGGGAGAATTTTGGGGTGTTTCTCGAGTTGCGGCGGGAAGCTGGGGGTGCTTCTCGAGTTGCGACGGGGACCTCAGGAACTCGCTGGGGTTTCTTCATGGAAGTCAGGTCCCCTTTGGTGTTGGAAGGGGAACTTCCGCTTTCCTCTCGAGCCCTTCAATGTGCACAGGCGCTCCTCTCGAATTGAGTCCGTAAAGTGTGTTCTCCTCTCCAAACGCGACGGCTGTGTGAGGGAACTTTGTGAGTCGAATTAAGGGTGTCAAGTACCTTTTTGCCTTTCCAGAGGGAATGTGGTATTTCTCTTGAGATGCTGCATCGACAAATTTCCTCATCTCGCATGGAGGGGAGAATTTTGGGGTGTTTTTCGAGTTGCGGCGGGAAGCTTGGGGTGCTTCTCGATTTGCGACGGGGACCTCAGGAACTCGCTGGGGTTGCTTCATGGAAGTCAGGTCCCCTTTGTTGTTGGAAGGGGAACTTCCGGTTTCCTCTCGAGCCCTTCAATGTGCACAGGGGCTCCCCTCGAATTGAGTCCGTAAAGTGTGTTCTCCTCTCCAAAGGGGACGGCTGTGTGAGGGAACTTTCTGAGTCGAATAAAGGGTGTCAAGTACCTTTTTGCCTTTCCAGAGGGAATGTGGTATTTCTCGTGAGAGGCTTCATCGCCAAATTTCCTCATCTCGCATGGAGAAGAGAATTTTGGTCTGTTTCTCGAGTTGCGGCGGGAAGTTGGGGGTGCTTCTCGAGTTGCGACGGGGACCTCAGGAACTCGCTGGGGTTGCTTCAGGGAAGTCAGGTCCCCTTTGGTGTTGGAAGGGGAACTTCCGGTTTCCTCTAGAGCCCTTCAATGTGCACAGCGGCTCCTCTCGAATTGAGTCCGTAAAGGGAGTTCTCCTCTCCAAAGGGTACAGCGGTGTGAGGGAACTTTCTGAGTCGAATAAAGGGTGTCAAGTACCTTTCTGCCTTTCCAGAGGGAATGTGGTATTTCTCGTGAGATGCTACATGGCCAAATTTCCTCATCTCGCATGGAGGGGAGAATTTTGGGCTGTTTCTCGAGTTGCAGCGGGAAGCTGGGGGTGCTTCACGAGTTGCGACTGGGACCTCAGGAACTCGCTGGGGTTGCTTCAGGGAAGTCAGGTCCCCTTTGCTGTTGGAAGGGGAACTTCCGGTTTCCTCTCGAGCCCTTCATTGTGCACAGGGGCTGCCCTCGAATTGAGTCCGTAAAGTGTGTTCTCCTCTCCAAAGGGGACGGCTGTGTGAGGGAACTTTGTGAGTCAAATAAAGGGTTTCAAGTACCTTTTTGCCTTTCCAGAAGGAATGTGGTATTTCTCGTGAGATGCTGCATCGCCAAATTTCCTCATCTCGCATGGAGGGGAGAATTTTGGGCTGTTTCTCGAGTTGCGGCGGGAACTCGGGGTGCTTCTCGAGTTGCGACGGTGACCTCAGGAACTCGCTGGGGTTGCTTCAGGGAAGTCAGGTCCCCTTTGGTGTTGGAAGGGGAACTTCCGGTTTTCTCTCGAGCCCTTCAATGTGCACAGGGGCTCCCCTCGAATTGAGTCCGTAAAGTGTGTTCTCCTATACAAAGGGGACGGCTGTGTGAGGGAACTTTGTGAGTCGAATAAATGGTGTCAAGTACATTTTTGCCTTTCCAGAGGGAATGTGGTATTTCTCGTGAGATGCTGCATCGCCAAATTTCCTCATCTCGCATGGAGGGGAGAATTTTGGGCTGTTTCTCGAGTTGCGGCGGGAAGCTGGAGATGCTTCTCGAGTTGCGACGGGGATCTCAGGAACTCGCTGGGGTTGCTTCAGGGAAGTCAGGTCCCCTTTGGTGTTGGAAGGGGAACTTCCGGTTTCCTCTCGAGCCCTTCAATGTGCACAGGGTCTCCCCTCGAATTGAGTCCGTAAATTGTGTTCTCCTCTCCAAAGGGGAAGGCTGTGTGAGGGAACTTTCTGAGTCGAATAAAGGGTGTCAAGTGCCTTTTGGCCTTTCCAGAGGGAATGTGGTATTTCTCCTGAGATGCTGCATCGCCAAATTTCCTCATCTCGCATGGAGGGGAGAATTTTGGGCTGTTTCTCGAGATGCGGCGGGAAGCTGGAGATGCTTCTCGAGTTGCGACGGGGACCTCAGGAACTCGCTGGGGTTCCTTCAGCGAAGTCAGGTCCCCTTTGGTGTTGGAAGGGGGACTTCCGGTTTCCTCTCGAGCCCTTCAATGTGCACAGGGGCTCCTCTTGAATTGAGTCCATAACGTGTGTTCACCTCTCCAAAGGGGACGGCTGTGTGAGGGAACTTTCTGAGTCGAATAAAGGGTGTCAAGTACCTTTTTGCCTTTCAAAAGGGAATATGGTATTTCTCTTGAGATGATGCATCGCCAAATTTCCTCATCTCTCATGGAGTGCATAATTTTGGGGTGTTTTTCGAGTTGCGGTGGGAAGCTGGGGGTGCTTCTCGAGTTGCGATGGGGACCTCAGCAACTCGGTGGAGTTGCTTCAGGGAAGTCAGGTCCCCTTTGCTGTTGGAAGGGGAACTTCCGGTTTCCACTCGAGCCATTCAATATGCACAGGGGCTCCTCTCGAATTGAGTCCGGAAACTGTGTTCTCCTCTCCAAAGGCACGGCTGTGTGAGGGAACTTTCTGAGTCAAATACAGGGTGTCAAGTACCTTTTTGCCTTTCCAGAGGGAATGTGGTATTTCTCTTGAGATGCTGCATCGCCAAATTTCCTCATCTCGCTTGGAGTGGATAATTTAGGGTGTTTCTCGAGTTGCGGCTGAAAGCTGGGGGTGCTTCTCGAGTTGCGACGGGGACCTCAGGAACTCGCTGGGGTTGCTTCAGGGAAGTCAGGTCCCCTTTGGTGTTGGAACGGGAACTTCCGTTTTCCTCTCGAGCCCTTCAATGTGCACAGGGGCTCATCTCGATATGAGTCCGTAAAGTGTGTTCTCCTCTCCAAAGGGGACGGCTGTGTGAGGGATCTTTCTGAGTCGAATAAAGGGTGTCAAGTACCTTTTGCCTTTCCAGAGGGAATGTGGTATTTCTCTTGAGATGCTGTATCGAAAATTTCCTCATCTCGCATGGAGTGGATAATTTTGGGGTGTTTCTCGAGTTGCGGCGGGAAGCTGGGGGTGCTTCTCTAGTTGCGATGTGGAACTCAGGAACTCGCTGGGGTTGCTTCAGGGAATTCAGGTCCCCTTTGCTGTTGGAAGGGGAACTTCCGGTTTCCTCTCGAGCCCTTCAATGTGCACAGGGTCTCCTCTCGAATTGAGTCCGTAAACTGTGTTCTCCTCTCCAAAGGGGATGGCTGTGTGAGGGATCTTTCTGAGTCGAATGAAGGGTGTCAAGTACCTTTTTGCCTTTCCAGAGTGAATGTGGTATTTCTCGTGAGATGCTTCATCGCCATATTTCCTCATCTCGCATGTAGAGATAATTTTGGGGGGTTTGTCGAGTTGCGGCGGGAAGCTGGGGGTGCTTCTCGAGTTGCGACGGGGACCTAAGCAACTCGCTGGGGTTGCTTCAGGGAAGTCAGGTCCTCTTTGGTGTTGGAAGGGGAACTTCCGGTTTCCTCTTGGGACCTTCAATGTGCACAGGGGCTCCTCTCGAATTGAGTCCGTAAAGTGTGTTCTCCTCTCCAAAGGGGACGGCTGTGTGAGTGAACTTTCTGAGTCGAATAAAGGGTGTCAAGTACCTTTTTGCCTTTCCAGAGGGAATGTGGTATTTCTCTTGAGATACTGCATCGCCATATTTCCTCATCTCACATGGAGGGGATAATTTTGGGGTGTTTCTCGAGTTGCGGCGGGAAGCTGGGGGTGATTCTCGAGTTGCGACGGGGACCTCAGCAACTCGCTGGGGTTGCTTCAGGGAATTCAGGTCCCCTTTGGTGTTGGAAGGGGAACTTCCGGTTTCCTCTGGAGCCCATCAATGTGCACAGGGGCTCCCCTCGAATTGAGTCCGTAAACTGTGTTCTCCTCTCCAAAGGGGACGGCTGTGTGAGGGAACTTTGTTAGTCGAATAAAGGGTGTCAAGTACCTTTTTGCCTTTCCAGAGGGAATGTGCTATTTCTCGTGAGATGCTGCATCGCCAAATTTCCTCATCACGCATGGAGTGGAGAATTTTGGGCTGCTTCTCGAGTTGCGGTGGGAAGCTGGGAATGCTTCTCGAGTTGCGACAGGGACCTCAGGAACTCGCTGGGGTTGCTTCAGGGAAGTCAGGTCCCCTTTGGTGTTGGAAAGGGAACTTCCGGTTACCTCTCGAGCCCTTCAATGTGCACAGGGGCTCCTCTCGAATTGAGTCCGTAAAAGTGTTCTCCTCTCCAAAGGGGACGGCTGTTTGAGGGAACTTTCTGAGTCGAATAAATGGGTCAATTACCTTTTTGCCTTTCCAGAGGGAATGTGGTATATCTCGTGAGATGCTGCATTGCCAAATTTCCTCATCTTGCATGGAGGGGAGAATTTTGGGCTGTTTCTCGAGATTCGGCAGGAAGCTGTGGGTGCATCTCGAGTTGCGACGGGGACCTCAGCAAGTCGCTGGGGTTGCTTCAGGGAAGTCAGGTCCCCTTTGGTGTTGGAAGGGGAACTTCCGGTTTCCTCTCGAGCCCTTCAATGTGCACAGGGGGTCCTCTCGAATTGAGTCCGTAAAGTATGTTCTCCTCTCCAAAGGGGACGGCTGTGTGAGGGAACTTTCTGAGTCGAATAAAGGGTGTCCAGTACCTTTTTGCCTTTCCAGAGGGAATGTGGTATTTCTCGTGAGATGCTGCATCGCCAAATTTCCTCATCTCGCATGGAGGGGAGATTTTGGGGTGTTTCTCGAGTTGCGGCGGGAAGCTGGGGGTGCTTCTCGAGTTGCGACGGGGACCTCAGGAACTCGCTGGGGTTTCTTCATGGAAGTCAGGTCCCCTTTGGTGTTGGAAGGGGAACTTCCGCTTTCCTCTCGAGCCCTTCAATGTGCACAGGGGCTCCTCTCGAATGAGTCCGTAAAGTGTGTTCTCCTCTCCAAACGCGACGGCTGTGTGAGGGATCTTTGTGAGTCGAATTAAGGGTGTCAAGTACCTTTTTGCCTTTCCAGAGGGAATGTGGTATTTCTCTTGAGATGCTGCATCGACAAATTTCCTCATCTCGCATGGAGGGGAGAATTTTGGGGTGTTTTTCGAGTTGCGGCGGGAAGCTTGGGGTGCTTCTCGATTTGCGACGGGGACCTCAGGAACTCACTGGGGTTGCTTCATGGAAGTCAGGTCCCCTTTGGTGTTGGAAGGGGAACTTCCGGTTTCCTCTCGAGCCCTTCATAGTGCACAGGGGCTCCCCTCGAATTGAGTCCGTAAAGTGTGTTCTCCTCTCCAAAGGGGACGGCTGTGTGAGGGAACTTTCTGAGTCGAATAAAGGGTGTCAAGTACCTTTTTGTCTTTCCAGAGGGAATGTGGTATTTCTCGTGAGAGGCTTCATCGCCAAATTTCCTCATCTCGCATGGAGAAGAGAATTTTGGTCTGTTTCTCGAGTTGCGGCGGGAAGTTGGGGGTGCTTCTCGAGTTGCGACGGGGACATCAGGAACTCGCTGGGGTTGCTTCAGGGAAGTCAGGTCCCCTTTGGTGTTGGGAGGGGAACTTCCGGTTTCCTCTAGAGCCCTTCAATGTGCACAGCGGCTCCTCTCGAATTGAGTCCGTAAAGGGAGTTCTCCTCTCCAAAGGGTACAGCGGTGTGAGGGAACTTTCTGAGTCGAATAAAGGGTGTCAAGTACCTTTCTGCCTTTCCAGAGGGAATGTGGTATTTCTCGTGAGATGCTACATGGCCAAATTTCCTCATCTCGCATGGAGGGGAGAATTTTGGGCTGTTTCTCGAGTTGCAGCGGGAAGCTGGGGGTGCTTCACGAGTTGCGACTGGGACCTCAGGAACTCGCTGGGGTTGCTTCAGGGAAGTCAGGTCCCCTTTGCTGTTGGAAGGGGAACTTCCGGTTTCCTCTCGAGCCCTTCATTGTGCACAGGGGCTGCCCTCGAATTGAGTCCGTAAAGTGTGTTCTCCTCTCCAAAGGGGACGGCTGTGTGAGGGAACTTTGTGAGTCAAATAAAGGGTTTCAAGTACCTTTTTGCCTTTCCAGAAGGAATGTGGTATTTCTCGTGAGATGCTGCATCGCCAAATTTCCTCATCTCGCATGGAGGGGAGAATTTTGGGCTGTTTCTCGAGTTGCGGCGGGAACTCGGGGTGCTTCTCGAGTTGCGACGGGGACCTCAGGAACTCGCTGGGGTTGCTTCAGGGAAGTCAGGTCCCCTTTGATGTTGGAAGGGGAACTTCCGGTTTTCTCTCGAGCCCTTCAATGTGCACAGGGGCTCCCCTCGAATTGAGTCCGTAAAGTGTGTTCTCCTATACAAAGGGGACGGCTGTGTGAGGGAACTTTGTGAGTCGAATAAATGGTGTCAAGTACATTTTTGCCTTTCCAGAGGGAATGTGGTATTTCTCGTGAGATGCTGCATCGCCAAATTTCCTCATCTCGCATGGAGGGGAGAATTTTGGGCTGTTTCTCGAGTTGCGGCGGTAAGCTGGAGATGCTTCTCGAGTTGCGACGGGGACCTCAGGAACTCGCTGGGGTTGCTTCAGGGAAGTCAGGTCCCCTTTGGTGTTGGAAGGGGAACTTCCGGTTTCCTCTCGAGCCCTTCAATGTGCACAGGGTCTCCCCTCGAATTGAGTCCGTAAATTGTGTTCTCCTCTCCAAAGGGGAAGGCTGTGTGAGGGAACTTTCTGAGTCGAATAAAGGGTGTCAAGTGCCTTTTGGCCTTTCCAGAGGGAATGTGGTATTTCTCGTGAGATGCTGCATCGCCAAATTTCCTCATCTCGCATGGAGGGGAGAATTTTGGGCTGTTTCTCGAGATGCGGCGGGAAGCTGGAGATGCTTCTCGAGTTGCGACGGGGACCTCAGGAACTCGCTGGGGTTCCTTCAGCGAAGTCAGGTCCCCTTTGGTGTTGGAAGGGGGACTTCCGGTTTCCTCTCGAGCCCTTCAATGTGCACAGGGGCTCCTCTTGAATTGAGTCCATAACGTGTGTTCACCTCTCCAAAGGGGACGGCTGTGTGAGGGAACTTTCTGAGTCGAATAAAGGGTGTCAAGTACCTTTTTGCCTTTCAAAAGGGAATATGGTATTTCTCTTGAGATGATGCATCGCCAAATTTCCTCATCTCTCATGGAGTGCATAATTTTGGGGTGTTTTTCGAGTTGCGGTGGGAAGCTGGGGGTGCTTCTCGAGTTGCGATGGGGACCTCAGCAACTCGGTGGAGTTGCTTCAGGGAAGTCAGGTCCCCTTTGCTGTTGGAAGGGGAACTTCCGGTTTCCACTCGAGCCATTCAATATGCACAAGGGCTCCTCTCGAATTGAGTCCGGAAACTGCGTTCTCCTCTCCAAAGGCACGGCTGTGTGAGGGAACTTTCTGAGTCAAATACAGGGTGTCAAGTACCTTTTTGCCTTTCCAGAGGGAATGTGGTATTTCTCTTGAGATGCTGCATCGCCAAATTTCCTCATCTCGCATGGAGTGGATAATTTAGGGTGTTTCTCGAGTTGCGGCTGAAAGCTGGGGGTGCTTCTCGAGTTGCGACGGGGACCTCAGGAACTCGCTGGGGTTGCTTCAGGGAAGTCAGGTCCCCTTTGGTGTTGGAACGGGAACTTCCGTTTTCCTCTCGAGCCCTTCAATGTGCACAGGGGCTCATCTCGATATGAGTCCGTAAAGTGTGTTCTCCTCTCCAAAGGGGACGGCTGTGTGAGGGATCTTTCTGAGTCGAATAAAGGGTGTCAAGTACCTTTTGCCTTTCCAGAGGGAATGTGGTATTTCTCTTGAGATGCTGTATCGAAAATTTCCTCATCTCGCATGGAGTGGATAATTTTGGGGTGTTTCTCGAGTTGCGGCGGGAAGCTGGGGGTGCTGCTCGAGTTGCGATGTGGAACTCAGGAACTCGCTGGGGTTGCTTCAGGGAAGTCAGGTCCCCTTTGCTGTTGGAAGGGGAACTTCCGGTTTCCTCTCGAGCCCTTCAATGTGCACAGGGTCTCCTCTCGAATTGAGTCCGTAAACTGTGTTCTCCTCTCCAAAGGGGACGGCTGTGTGAGGGATCTTTCTGAGTCGAATGAAGGGTGTCAAGTACCTTTTTGCCTTTCCAGAGTGAATGTGGTATTTCTCGTGAGATGCTGCATCGCCATATTTCCTCATCTCGCATGTAGAGATAATTTTGGGGGGTTTGTCGAGTTGCGGCGGGAAGCTGGGGGTGCTTCTCGAGTTGCGACGGGGACCAAAGCAACTCGCTGGGGTTGCTTCAGGGAAGTCAGGTCCTCTTTGGTGTTGGAAGGGGAACTTCCGGTTTCCTCTTGGGACCTTCAATGTGCACAGGGGCTCCTCTCGAATTGAGTCCGTAAAGTGTGTTCTCCTCTCCAAAGGGGACGGCTGTGTGAGTGAACTTTCTGAGTCGAATAAAGGGTGTCAAGTAACTTTTTGCCTTTTCAGAGGGAATGTGGTATTTCTCTTGAGATGCTGCATCGCCAAATTTCCTCATCTCACATGGAGGGGATAATTTTGGGGTGTTTCTCGAGTTGCGGCGGGAAGCTGGGGGTGATTCTCGAGTTGCGACGGGGACCTCAGCAACTCGCTGGGGTTGCTTCAGGGAAGTCAGGTCCCTTTTGGTGTTGGAAGGGGAACTTCCGGTTTCTCCTCGAGCCCTTCAATGTGCACAGGGGCTCCTCTTGAATTCAGTCCATAACGTGTGTTCTCCTCTCCAAAGGGGACGGCTGTGTGAGGGAACTTTCTGAGTCGAATAAAGGGTGTCAAGTACCTTTTTGCCTTTCTAAAGGGAATATGGTATTTCTCTTGAGATGATGCATCGCCAAATTTCCTCATCTCTCATGGAGGGGATAATTTTGGGGTGTTTTTCGAGTTGCGGTGGGAAGCTGGGGGTGCTTCTCGAGTTGCGATGGGGACCTCAGCAACTCGCTGGAGTTGCTTCACGGAAGTCACGTCCCCTTTGCTGTTGGAAGGGGAACTTCCGGTTTCCTCTCGATCCATTCAATATGCACAGGGGCTCCTCTCGAACTGAGTCCGGAAACTGTGTTCTCCTCTCCAAAGGCACGGCTGTGTGAGGGATCTTTCTGAGTCGAATAAAGGGTGTCAAATACCTTTTGCCTTTCCAGAGGGAATGTGGTATTTCTCTTGAGATGCTGTATCGAAAATTTCCTCATCTCGCATGGAGTGGATAATTTTGGGGTGTTTCTCGAGTTGCGGCGGGAAGCTGGGGGTGCTTCTCGATTTGCGACGGGGACCTCAGGAACTCGCTGGGGTTGCTTCAGGGAAGTCAGGTCCGCTTTGGTGTTGGAAGGGGAACTTCCGGTTTCCTCTCGAGCCCTTCAATGTGCACAGGGGCTCCTCTCGAATTGAGTACCTAAAGTGTGTTCTCCACTCCAAAGGGGACGGCTGTGTGAGGGAACTTTCTGAGTCGAATTAAGGGTGTCAATTACCTTTTTGCCTTTCCAGAGGGAATGTGGTATTTCTCTTGCGATGCTGCATCGCCTAATTTCCTCATCTCGCATGGAGGGGATAATTTTGGGGTGTTTCTCGAGTTGCGGCGCGAAGCTGGGGGTGCTTCTCGAGTTGCGTCGGGGACCTCAGGAACTCGCCTGGGTTGCTTCAGGGAAGTCAGGTCCCCTTGTTGTTGGAAGGGGAACTTCCGGTTTCCTCTCGAGCCCTTAAATGTGCACAAGGGCTCTTCTCGTATTGAGTCCATAAAGTGTGTTCTCCTCTCCAAAGGGGAGGGCTGTGTGAGGGAACTTTCTGAGTCGAATAAAGGTTTTCAAGTACCTTTTTGCCTTTCAAGTGGGAATGTGGTATTTCTCTTGAGCTGCTACATCGCAAAATTTCCTCATCTCGCATGGAGGGGATAATTTTGGGGTGTTTCTCGAGTTACGGCGGGACGATGGGTGTGCTTCCCGAGTTGAGACGGGGACCTCAGGAACTCGCTGGAGTTGCTTCAGGGAAGTCAGGTCCCCTTTGGTGTTGGAAGGGGAACTTCCAGTTTCCTCTCGAGCCGTTAAAAGTGCAGAGCGGCTCATCTCGAATTGAGTTTTAAAGTTTGTTCTCCTCTCCAAAGTGGACGGCTGTGTGAGGGAACTTTCTGAGTCGAACACAGGGTGTCAAGTACCGTCTTGCTTTGAAGAGGGAATGTGGTATTTCTCTTGAGATACTGCATCGCAAATTTTCCTCATCTCGCATGGAGGGGATAATTTTGGCGTGTTTCTCGAGTTGTGGCGGGACGCTGGGGGTGCTTCTCGATTTGTGACGGGGACCTCAGGAACTCGCTGGGGTTGCTTCAGGGATGTCAGGTCCCCTTTGGTGTTGGAAGGGGAACTTCCTGTTTCCTCTCGAGCCCTTCAATGTGCACAGGTTCTCATGTCGAATTGAGTCCATAAAGTGTGTTCTCCTCTCCAAAGGGGACGGCTGTGTTAGGGAACTTTCTGAGTCGAATAAAGGGTGTCAAGTACCTTTTTGCCTTTCCAGAGGGAATGTGGTATTTCTCTTGAGATGCTGCATTGCAAAATTTCCTCATCTCGCATGGAAGGGATATTTTTGGGGGTTTCTCGAGTTGCGGCGGGAACCTGGGGGTGCTTCTTGAGTTTCGACGGAGACCTCAGGAACTCGCTGGGGTTGCTTCAGGTAAGTCAGGTCCCCTTTGCTGTTGGAAGGGGAACTTCCGGTTTCCTCTCGAGCCATTCAATGTGCACAGGGACTCATCTCAAATTGAGTCCATAAAATGTGTTCTCCTCTCCAAAGGGGACGGCTGTGTGAGGGAACTTTCTGAGTCGAATAAAGGATGTTAAGTACCTTTTTGTCTCTCAAGAAGGAATGTGGTATTTCTCTTGAGATGCTGCATCGCAAAATTTCCTCATCTCACATTCAGGGGATAATTTTGGGGTGTTTCTCGAGTTGCGGCGGGAAGCTGGGGGTGCTTCCCGAGTTGCGACGGGGACCTCAGGCACTCGCTCGGGTTGTTTCAGTGAAGTCAGGTCCCCTTTGGTGTTGGAAGGGGAACTTCCGGTTTCCTTTCGAGCCCTTAAATGTGCACAGGGTCTCATCTCGAATTGAGTCCATAAAGTGTGTTCTCCTCTCCAAAGGGGACGGTTGTGTGAGGGAACTTTCTGAGTCGAATAAAGGGTGTCAAGTACCTATTTGACTTTCAAGAGGGACTGTGGTATTTCTCTTGAGATGCTGCAGCGCAAAATTTCCTCGTCTCGCATGGAGGGGATAATTTTGGTGTGTTTCTCGAGTTCTGGCGGGAAGCTGGGGGTGCTTCTCGAGTTTCGACGGGGACCTCTGGAACTCGCTGTGGTTTCCTTCAGGGAAGTCAGGTCCACTTTTGTGTTGGAAGGGGAACTTCCGGAATACTCTCGAGCCATTAAAAGGTAATATTTCCTCTTCTCCATTTGAGTCCATAAAATATGTTCTCCTCTCCACTGAGGATGGATGTTAGGGAATATTCTGAATCGCATAAAGGGAGTCAAGTACTCTTTTGCCTTTCAAGTGGGAATGTGGGATTTCCCTTGAGATTCTGCAGCGCAAATTTTCCTCATCTCGCATTGAGGGGATAATTTTGTGGTGTTTCTCGAGTTGCGGCTGGAGGCTAGGGTATTTCTCGAGTTGCCACGGGGACCTCAGGAACTCGCTTGGGTTGCTTCAGGGAAGTCAGGTCCCCTTTGGTGTTGGAAGGGGAACTTCCGGTTTACTCTCGAGCCGTTTATTGGGAATAGGGCCTCATCTTGATTTGAGTCTGTAAAGTGTGTTCTCCTGTCCAATGAGGACGGCTGTGTGAGGGAACTTTCTGAGTCGCATAAAGGGTTTCAAGAACCGTTTTGCCTTTCAAGAAGGAATGTGGTATTTCTCTTGAGATTCTGTAACGCAAAATTTCCTATTCTTGCATTGAGGGGATAATTTTGTGGTTTCTCGAGTTGCGGCGGGAAGCTGGGAGTACTTCTCAAGTTGCTATGCGTACCTCAGGAACTCACTCGGGTTTCTTCACGTAAGGCAGGTCCCCTTTTTGTTGGAAGGGGAACTTCCGATTTACTCTCGAGCAGTTAATTGGCAATAGTGCCTCATTTTGAATTGAGCACATAAAGTTCGTTCACCTCTCCAATGGGGACTGATGTTAGTGAAATTTCTGAGTCGCATAAAGGATGTCAAGTACCCTTTTGCCTTTCAAGAGAGAATGTGGTATTTCTCTTGAGATTCTGCAGCGCAAAATATCCTCATCTCACATTGGAGATAATTTTGTGGTTTATGTCAAGTTGTGGCAGGAATTTTGGATTACTTCTCGTGTTGCGATGAGGACCTCAGGAATTTGCTCGAGTTGCTTCTGAAAGTCAGGTCCCCTTTTGTGTTGGAAGGGGAAATTCCGGTTTAGTCTGGAGCCGTTAAATGGGAATAGGGCCTCATCTCGAATTGAGTCCATAAAGTGTGTTCTCCTCGAAATTTCTGAGTCGCATAAACGGTATGAAGTACTTTTTGCCTTTCAAGAGGGAATAGTGGTATTTCTCTTGAGATTCTGCAGCCCAAAATTTCCTCTTCTCGCATTGAGGGGATAATTTTGTGGTGTTTCTCTAGTTGCGGCAGGAAGCTTGGGGTACTTCTCGAGTTGCCATGTGGACCTCAAGAACTTGCTTGGGTTTCTTCAGGTAAGGCATGTCCCCTTTTGTGTTGGAAAGGGCACTTCCGGTTTACTCTCCAGCCATTAAATGGGAATAGGGCTTCATCTCGAATTGAGTCCATAAAGTGTGTTCTCCTCTCCAATGGGGACGGCTGTGTGAGGGTACTTTCTGAGTCGCATAAAGGGTGTCAAGTACCTTTTTGCCTTTCAAGCGGGAATGTGGTATTTCTCTTGAGATTCTGCAGCGCACAATTTCCTCATCTCGCATTGAGGGGATAATTCTGTGGTGTTTGTCGAGTTGCGGCGGGATGCTGGGGGTGCTTCTCGAGTTGCAACGGGGACCTCAGGAAGTGGCTCGGGTTGCTTCAGGGAAGTCAGGTCCCCTTTTGTGTTGGAACGGGAACTTCCGGTTTACTTTCGAGCCGTTAATTGGGAATACGGATTCATCTGGAGTTGAGTCCAAAAGGTGTTTTTTCCTCTCCAATGGGTACGGCTCTGTGAGCGAACTTTCTGGGTCACATAAAGTGTGTCAAGTGACCTTTTTCCTCTCAAGCGGGTATGTGGGAATTCTCTTGAGATTTCGGAGCGCAAAATTTCCTCATCTCGCATTGTGGGGATAATTTTGTTGTGTCTCGAGTTTCGGCTTGGATCTGGGGGTACTTCTCGAGTTGCAGCGTGGACCTCAGGAACTCGTTCGTGTTGCTTCAGGGAAGTCAGGTCCCCTTTTTTTGGAAGTGGAACTTCCAGATTACTCTCGAGCCCTTAAATGGGAATAGGTCCTCTTCTAGATTTGAGTCCATGAAGTGTGTTCTCCGCTCCAATAAGTACGGGTGTTAGGAAACTATCTGAATCGCATAAAGTGTGTCAAGTGCCCTTTTGCCTTTCAAGCGGGAATGTGGGATTTCTATTTAATTGTGCAGTGCAAAATTTCCTCATCTCACATTGAGCGGATAATTTTTTGGTGTTTCCCCTTTTGAGGCGGGAAGCTGGGGGTACTTCTCGAGTTGCGACGGGGACCTCAGGAACTCGCTTGTGTTGCTTCAGGGAAGTTAGTCACCCTTTTCTACTGGAACGGGAAGTTCGGGATTACTCTCGAGCCGTTAAATGGGAATAGGGCCTCTTCCCAAGTTGAGTCCATAAATTGTGTTCTCCTCTCCAATGGGGATGGCTGTGTGAGGGAATTTTCTGAGTCGCATAAAGGGTGTCAAATACAGTTTTGCCTTTCCAGCGGGACGTGGGATTTCTCTTGAATTGTGCAGCGGAATATTTTCCTGATCTCCCATTGAGGGGATAATTTTGTGGTGTTTCTAGAGTTGCAGCGGGAACCTGGTTGAACTTTTCAGGTAGCAAACAGGACTTCAGGAATTCTCTCTGGCTGCTTCAGGGAAGTCAGGAACCGTTTTGTGTTGGAAGGGGAATTTCGGGATTACTGTTGAGCCTTTAAATGGGTATAGGGCCTCTTCTCGAGTTAAGTCCGTAAAGTGTGTTCTCCTCTCCAATGGGGATGACTGTTTGAGGGAACTTTTTGAGTCTCACCCGGCTGTGCAAAAGGGAGAAATACCAGCCCCACCCGCGCAGACACAAGAGATGCCAGCCCAGGCGGCTGAGACGCCAGAGACACGGGCCTTGCCGGCGCAGACGCGAGAGAGGCCTTCCCCACCCGCGCAGATGGGAGAGAACCCGGCCCCACCCGCGCAGACTCCAGAGACCCCGGCCCCGCCCGCTCAGACGCGAGAGACCTCGGCCCCGCCCGCTCAGATGCTATTGTTGCTGGCGCCGCCCGCGCAGACGCAAGAGAAGCCGGCCCCGCCTGCGCAGATGCCAGAGACCCTTGCCCAGCCCGCGCAGGCGCGAGAGACCCCGGCCCCGCCTGCCCAGATGGGAGAGACCCCGGCCCCGCCCACCAGACGCGGGATACGCAGGCCCCGTCTGCGCAGACTGGAGAGAAGCCGGCCCTGGCACAACCGACCATGCAGAGATGCGCAGCGGTGAGGAGCTACCCCATGCCTGAGGCCAGGGCAGGCGGCAGAGAGGAGGTACCCCACCTCCAATATGCGGTGGCTGTGCGGGGGAGGGCCGAGAGGAGGTACTCACGTTCAAGATCAGGAGGGGTGGCCTTGAGGACATACCCCTCATCCAAGGTAAGGTGCAGCAGCTGTGCTTTCTTGGAGCAGCTGTGAAGAGATATCCCACACCCAAGGTAAGAGAAACTCAAATCAGATGGTAGGTATTGCGAGGGGGCTTCAGATGGCAGACACACTGAAATCATAATCACAGGAATCTACTCCACCTGATTACATGGACCACAGCCGAATGTGGTCCACTGGAGAAGGGAATGGCAAACCACTTCAGTATATTTGCATTGAGAACCCCGTGAACAGTATCAAAGGGCAAAATGACAGGATACTGAATGAGGAATTCCCCAGGTCTGTAGGTGCCCAGTATGCTACTGGAGATCAGTGGAGAAATAACTCTAGAAGGAATGAAGGGATGGAGCAAAAGCAAAACCAGTACCCAGTTGTGGATGTGACCGGTGATAGAAGCAAGGTCTGGTGCTGTAAAGAGCAATATTGCATAGGAACCTGGAATGTAAGGTCCAGGAATCAAGGCAAATTGGAAGTGGTCAAACAGGAGATGGCAAGAGTGAACATAGACATTCTAGGAATCAGTGAATTAAAATGGACTGGAATGTGTGAATTTAACTCAGATGACCATTATATATATACTACTGTGGGCAGAAATCCCTTAGAAGAAATGGAATAGCCATCATGGTCAACAAGAGACTCCGAAATGCAGTACTTGGATGCAATCTTAAAAACGACAGAATGATTTCTGTTCGTTTCCAAGGCAAACCATTCAACATTACAGTAATCCAGGCCTATGCCCCAACCACTAACGCTGAAGAAGCCGAAGTTGAACGGTTCTATGAAGACCTACAAGACCTTTTAGAACTAACACCCAAAAAGATGTCCTTTTCATTCTAGGGGACTGGAATGCAAAAGTAGGAAGTCAAGAAACACCTGGAGTAACAGGCAAATTTGGCCTTGCAGCACGGAATGAAGCAGGGCCAAGTCGAATAGAGTTTTGTCAAGAGAACGCACTGGTCATAGCAAACTCCCTCTTCCAACAACACAAGAGAAGACTCTACACGTGGACATCACCAGATGGTCAACACCGAAATCAGATTGATTATATTCTTTGCAGCCAAAGATGAAGAAGCTGTATACAGTTAGCAAAAAAAAGACCAGGAGCTGACTGTGGCTCAGATCATGAACTCCTTATTGTCAAATTCAGACTTAAATTGAAGAAAGTAGGGAAAACCCCTAGACCATTCAGATATGACCTCAATCAAATCCCTTATGATTATATAGTGGAAGTGAGAAATAGATTTAAGGCACTAGATCTGATAGATAGAGTGCCTGATGAACTCTGGATGGAGGTTCGTGACATTGTACAGGAGACAGGGACCAAGAGCATCCCCATGGAAAAGAAATGCAAAAAAAGCAAAATGGCTGTCTGAGGTGGCCTTACAAATAGCTGTGAAAAGAAGAGAAGCGAAAAGCAAAGGAGAAAGGGAAAGATATAAGCATTAGAATGCAGAGTTCCAAAGAATAGCAAGGAGAGATAAGAAAGCCTTCCTCAGTGATCAATGCAAAGAAATAGAGGAAAACAACAGAATAGGAAAAACAAGAGATCTCTTCAAGAACATTAGAGATTCCAAGGGAACATTTCATGCAAAGATGGGCTCGATAAAGGACAGAAATGGTATGGACCTAACAGAAGCAGAAGATATTAAGAAGAGGTGGCAAGAACACACAGAAGAACTGTACAAAAAAGATCTTCACGACCAGGATAGTCACGAAAATGTGATCACTGGCCTAGAGCCAGACATCTTGGAATGTGAATTCAAGTGTGCCTTAGAAAGCAACACTACGAACAAAGCTAGTGGAAGTGATGGAATTCCAGTTGAGCGATTTCAAATCTTGAAAGATGATGCTGTGAAAGTGCTGCACTCAATATGCCAACAAATTTGGAAAACTCACCAGTGGCCACAGGACTGGAAAAGGTCAGTCTTCATTCTAATCCCAAAGAAAGGCAATGCCAAAGAATGCTCAAGCTACCGCACAATTGCACTCGTCTCACACGCTAGTACAGTCATGCTCAAAATTCTCCAAGCCAGGCTTCAGCAATATGTGATCCGTGAACTCCCAGATGTTCAAGCAGGTTTTAGAAAAGGCAGAGGCACCAGAGATCAAATTGCCAACATCCGCTGGATCATGGAGAAAGCGAGAGAGCTCCAGAAAAACATCTATTTCTGCTTCATTGACTATGCCAAAGCCTTTGACTGTGTGGATCACAATAAACTGTGGAAGATTCTGAAAGAGATGGGAATACGAGACCACCTGACCTGCCTCTTTAGAAACCTGTATGCAGGTCAGGAAGCAACAGTCAGAACTGTGCATGGAACAACAGACTGGTTCCAAATAGGAAAAGGAGTACGTCAAGGCTGTATATTGTAATCTTGCTTATTTAACTTCTATGCAGAGTGCATCATGAGAAATGCTGGGCTGGAAGAAGAACAACTGGAATCAAGATTGCTGGGAGAAATATCAATAACCTCAGATATGCAGATGACACCACCTTTAGGGCAGAAAGTGAGGAGGAACTCAAAAGCCTCTTGATGAAAGTGAAAGAGGAGAGTGAAAAGGTTGGCTTGAAGCTCAACATTCAGAAAACAAAGGTGATGGAATCTGGTCCCAACACTTCACGGGAAATAGATGGAAAAACAGTGGAAACAGTGTCACACTTTATTTTTGGGGGCTCCAAAATCACTGCAGATGCTGATTGAAGCCATGAAATTAAAAGGCGCTTACTCCTTGGAAGGAAAGTTATGATCAACCTTGATAGTATATTAAAAAGCAGAGACATCACTTTGCCACAAAAGCTCCATCTAGTCAAAGCTATGGCTTTTCCCGTGGTCATGTATGGATGTGAGAGTTGGACTGTGAAGAAAGCTGATCGCCAAAGAACTGATGCTTTCGAACTGTGGTATTGGAGAAGACTCTTCAGAGTCCCTTGGACTGCAAGAAGATCCAACCAGTCCATTCTAAGGGAGATCAATCGTCGGTGTTCATTGGAAGGACTGATGCTAAAGCTGAAATTGCAATACTTCGGCCACCTCATGCGATGAGTTGACTCACTGGAAAAGATTCTGATGCTAGGAGAGGTTGGGGGCTGAAGGAGAAGGGGACGACAGAGAATGAGATGGCTGGATAGCATCACCGACTCTGTGGCCATGAGTTTGAGTGAACTCCGGGAGTTGGTGTAGCACAGGGAGGCCTAGCGTACAGTGACTCATGGGGTCGCGGAGAGTTGGACACGACTGAGCGACTGAACTGAACTGAACTGAATAAAGTGTGTCAAATACCCTTTTCCCTTTCAGGCGGGAATGTGGGATTTCTCTTGAAATTCTGCAGCGCAAAATTTCTTCATCTCGCATTGAGGGGATAATTTTGTGGTGTTTCTCGAATTGCGGTGGGAAGCTGGGGGTATTCCTCGAGGTGCGAAGGGGACCTCAGGAACTCACTCGAGTTACTTCAGGGAAGTCAGATCCCCGATTGTGCTGGAAGGGGAACTTCCGGATTACTCTCGAGCCGTTAAATGGGAATATTGCCTCTTCTCGATTTGAGTCCTTAAAGTGTGTTCTCCTCTCCACTGAGGACGGATGTTAGGCATCATTCTGATTCGCCTAAAGGGAGTCAAGTTCCCTTTTGCCTTTCAAGCGGGAATGTGGGATATCTCTTGAGATTCTGCAGTGCAAAATTTCCTCATCTCGCATGGAGGGGATAATTATGTGCTGTTACACGAATTGGGCTGGGAAGCTGGGGGTGATTCTCCAGTTGCGACGAGGACCTCTGGAACACACTCGGATTACTTCAGGGAAGTGAGGTCCCCTTTTGTGCTGGAAGGGGAACTTCCGGATTGTTCTCGAGCCCTTTAATGGGAATAGGGCCTCCTCTCGATTTGAGTCCATAAATTGTGTTCTCCTCTCCAATGGGGATGGATGTTAGGGAAATTTCTGAGTGGCATAAAGTGTGTCAAGTACCCTTTTGCCTTTCAAGCGGGAATGTGGGATTTCTCTTGAGATTCTGCAGCGCAAAATTACCTCATCTCGCATTGAGGGGATAATTTTGTGGTATTTCTCGAGTTGCAGAGGGAAGCAGGGGATACTTCTCGACTTGCAACGGGGACCTCAGGAACTCGCTCGGGTTGCTTCAGTGATGTCAAGTCCCCTTTTGTGTTGTAAGGGGAACTTCCAGATTACTCTCGAGCCGTTAAATGGGAACATTGCCTCTTCTCGATTTGAGTCCAGAGAGTGTGTTCTCCTCTGCACTGAGGACGGATGTTAGGGAACACTCTGAGTCGCCTAAAGGGAGTCAAGTACACTGTTGCCTTTCAAGTGGGAATGTGGGATTTCTCTTGAGATTCTGCAGCGCAAAATTTCTTCATCTCGCACGGAGGGGATAATTTTTTTGTGTTTCACGAATTGAGTTGGGAAGCTGGGGGTACTTCTGCAGTTCAGACGAGTACCTCTGGACCACACTCGAGTTACTTCAGAGAAGTCTGGTCCCATTTTGTGCTGGAAGGGGAACTTCCCTATTACTCTCGAAGCCTTTAATGTGAATAGGGCCTCTTCTCGAATAGAGTCCATAAAGTGTGTTCTCCTCCCAATGGGAACGGCTGTGTGAGGGAACTTTCAGAGTTGCATAAAGGGTGTTTAGTACCCTTTTGCCTTTTATGAGGAAATGTGGTATTTCTCTTGAGATTCTGCAGCGCAGAATTTCCTCATCTCGCAGTGAGGGGATAATTTTGGGGTATTTCTCGAGTTGCGGCGGGACGCTGGGGGTGCTTCTCGAGTTGCAACCGGGACCTCAGGAACTCGCTGGGGTTGCTTCAGGGAAGTCAGGTCCCCTTTGGTGTTGGAAGGGGAACTTCCGGATTCCTCTGGAGCCCTTCAATGTGCACAGGGGCTCCCTTCGAATTGAGTCCGTAAAGTGTGTTCTCCTCTCCAAAGTGGACGGCTGTGTGAGGGAACTTTCTGAGTCGAATAAAGGGTGTCAAGTACCTTTTTGCCTTTCCAGAGGGAATGTGGCTTTTCTCTTGAGATGCTGCATTGCCAAATTTCCTCATATCGCATGGAGGGGTTAATTTATGGGTGTTTCTCGAGTTGCGCCGGGAAGCTGGGGGTGCTTCTCGAGTTGCGACGGGAACCTCAGGAACTCGCTGTGGTTGCTTCAGGGAAGTCAGGTCCCTTTTGGTTTTGGAAGGGGAACATCCGGTTTCTTCTCGAGCCCTTCCATGTGCACAGGGGCTCCTCTCGAATTGAGTCCGTAAAGAGTGTTCTCCCTTCCAAAGTGGACGGCTGTGTGAGGGAACTTTCTGAGTCGAATAAAGGGTGTCAAGTACCTTTTTGCCTTTCCAGAGGGAATGTGGTATTGCTCGTGAGATGCTTCATCGCCAAATTTCCTCATCTCGCAAGGAGGGGAGATTTTGGGGTGTTTCTCGAGTTGCGGCGGGAAGATGGGGGTGCTTGTCGAGTTGCAACGTGGACCTCAGTAACTCGCTGGGGTTGCTTCAGGGAAGTCAGGTCCCCTTTGGTGTTGGAAGGGGAACTTTCGGTTTCCTCTCGAGCCCTTCAATGTGCACAGGGGCTCCTCTCGAATTGAGTCCGTAAAGTGTGTTCTCCTCTCCAAAGGGGACGGCTGTGTGAGGGAACTTTCTGAGTCGAATAAAGGGTGTCAAGTACCTTTTTGCCTTTCCAGAGGGAATATGGTATTTCTCGTGAGATGCTACATTGCCAAATTTCCTCATCTCGCATGGAGGGGATAACTTTGGGGTGTTTCTCGAGTTGCAGCGGGACGCTGGGGGTGCCACTCTAGTTGCGACGGGACCTAATGAACTCGCTGGGGTTGCTTCAGGGAAGTCAGGTCCCCTTTGGTGTTGGTAGGGGAACTTCCGGTTTCCTCTCGAGCCCTTCAATGTGCACAGGGGTTCCTCTCGAATTGAGTTCGCAAAGTGTGTTCTCCTCTCCAAAGGAGACGGCTCTTGAGGGAACTTTCTGAGTCGAATAAAGGGTGTCAAGTATCTTTTTGCCTTTCCAGAGGGAATGTGGTATTTCTCTTGAGATGCTGCATCGCCAAATTTCCTCATTTCGCAAGGAGGGGATAATTTTGGGTTGTCCTCGAATTGCGGCGGGAAACTGCGGGTGCATCTCGAGTTGCGACGGGAACCTCAGGAACTCCCTGGGGTTGCTTCAGGGAAGTCAGGTCCCCTTTGGTGTTGGAAGGGGAAATTCCGGCTTCCTCTCGAGCCCTTCAATGTGCACAAGGGCTCCTCTCGAATTGAGTCCTTAAAGTGTGTTCTCCCTTCCGAAGGGGACGGCTGTGTGAGGGAACTTTCTGAGTCGAATAAAGGGTGTCAAGTATCTTTTTGCCTCTCCAGAGGGAATGTCGTATTTCCCTGGAGATGCGGCATCGCCAAATTACCTCAATTCGCATTGAGGGGATAATTTCGGGTTGTTTCTCGAGTTGCGGCGGGAAGCAGGGGGAGCTTCTCGAGTTGCGACGGGGACCTCAGGAACTCGCTGTGGTTGCTTCAGGGAAGTCAGGTCCCCTTTGGTGTTGGAAGGGGAACTTCCGGTTTCCTCTCGAGCCCTTCAATGTGCACAGGGGCTCTTCTCGAATTAAATCCGTAAAGTGTGTTCTCCTCTCCAAAGGGGATGGCTGTGTGAGGGAACTTTCTTAGTCGAATAAAGGGTGTCAAGTACCTTTTTGCCTTTCCAGAGGGAATGTGGTATTTCTCTTGAGATGCTGAATCGCCAAATTTCCTCATCTCAAATGGAGGGATAATTTTGGGGTGTTTCTCGAGTTGCGGCGGTAAGCTGGGGGTGCTTCTCGAGTTGTGACGGGGACCTCAGGAACTCGCTGGGGTTTCTTCATTGAAGTCAGGCCCCTTTGGTGTTGGAAGGTGAACTTCCGGTTTCCTTTCCAGTCCTTCAATTTGCACAGGGGATCCCCTAGAATTGAGTCCGTAAAGTATGTTCTCCCTCCAAAGGGGACGTCTGTGTGAGGGAACTTTCTGAGTCGAATAAAGGGTGTCAAGTACATTTTTGCCTTTCCAGAGGAAATGTGCTATTTCTCTTGAGATGCTGCATCGCCAAATTTCCTCATCTCGCATGGAGGGGATAATTTTGGGGTGTTTCTCGAGTTCCGGCGGGAAGCTGGGGGTGCTTCTCGAGTTGCGACGGGGACCTCAGGAACTCGTTGGGTTGCTTCAAGGAAGTCAGGTCACCTTTGGTGTTGGAAGGGGAACTTCCGGTTTTCTCTCGAGCCCTTCAATGTGCACAGGGGTTCCTCTCGAATTGTGTCCCTAAAGTGTGTTCTCCTCTCCAAAGGGGACGGCTGTGTGAGGAAACTTTCTGAGTCGAATAAAGGGTGTCAAGTACCTTTTTGCCTTTCCAGAGAAAATTTGGTATTTCTCGTGAGATGCTGCATCGCCAAATTTCCTCATCTCGCATGGAGGGGAGAATTTTGGGGTGTTTCTCGAGTTGCGGCGGGAAGCTGGGTGTGCTCCTCGAGTTGCGACGGGGACCTCAGCAACTCGCTGGGGTTGCTTCAGGGAAGTCAGGTCCCCTTTGGTATTGGAAGGGGAACTTCCGGTTTCCTCTCGAGCCCTTCAATGTGCACAGGGTCTCCTCTCGAATTGAGTCCGTAAAGTGTGTTCTCCTCTCCAAAGGGGACGGCGTTGTGAGGGAACTTTCTGAGTCGAATAAAGGGTGTCAAGTACCTTTTTGCCTTTCCAGAGGGAATGTGGTATTTCTCTTGAGATGCTGCATCGCCAAATTTCCTCATCTCGCATGGAGGGGATAAATTTGGGTGTTTCTCGAGTTCCGGCGGGGACCTCAGGAACTCGCTGGGGTTGCTTCAGGGAAGTCAGGTCCCCTTTGGTGTTGAAAGGGGAACTTCCGGTTTCCTCTCGAGCCCTTCAATATGCACAGTGGCTCCTCTCGAATTGAGTCCGTAAAGTGTGTTCTCCTCTCCAAAGGGGACGGCTGTTTGAGGGAACTTTCTGAGTCGAATAAAGGGTGTCAAGTACCTTTTTGCATTTCCAGAGGGAATGTGGTATTTCTCTTGAGATGCTGCATCGCCAAATTTCCTCATCTCGCATGGAGGGGATAATTTTGGGGTGTTTCTCGAGTTACGGCGGGAAGCTGGGGGTGCTTCTCGAGTTGCGACGGGGACCTCAGGAACTCGCTGGGGTTGCTTCAGAGAACTCAGGTCCCCTTTGCTGTTGGAAGGAGAACTTCCGGATTCCTCTCGAGTCCTTCAATGTGCACAGGGGCTCCTCTCGAATTGAGTCCGTAAAGTGTGTTCTCCTCTGCAAAGGGGACAGCTGTGTGAGGGAACTTTCTGAGTCGAATAAAGGGTGTCAAGTACCTTTTGGCCTTTCCAGAGGGAATGTGGTATTTCTCGTGAGATGCTACATCGCCAAATTTCCTCATCTCGCATGGAGGGGATAACTTTAGGGTGTTTCTCGAGTTGCAGCGGACGCTGGGGGTGCTATTCTAGTTGCGACGGGACCTAATGAACTCGCTGGGGTTGCTTCAGGGAAGTCAGGTCCACTTTTGTGTTGGTAGGGGAACTTCCGGTTTCCTCTCGAGCCCTTCAGTGTGCACAGGGGCTTCTCTCGAATTGAGTCCGTAAAGTGTGTTCTCCTTTCCAAAGGGGACGGCGTTGTTAGGGAACTTTCTGAGTCGAATAAAGGGTGTCAAGTACCTTTTTGCCTTTCCAGAGGGAATGTGGTATTTCTCTTGAGATGCTGCATCGCCAAATTTCCTCATCTCGCATGGAGGGGACAATTTTGGGTGTTTCTCGAGTTCCGGCGGGGACCTCAAGAACTCGCTGGGGTTGCTTCAGGGAAGTCAGGTCCCCTTTGGTGTTGGAAGGGGAACTTCCGGTTTACTCTCGAGCCCTTCAATGTTCACAGGGGCTCTTCTCGAATTGAATCCGCAAATTATGTTCTCCTCTCCAAAGGGGACGGCTGTGTGAGGGAACTTTCTGAGTCGAATAAAGGGTGTCAAGTACCTTTTTGCCTTTCCAGAGGGAATGTGGTATTTCTCATGAGATGCTGCATCGCCAAATTTCCTCATCTCGCATGGAGGGGAGAATTTTGGGGTGTTTCTCGAGTTGCGGCGGGAAGCTGTTGGTGCTTCGAGAGTTGAGACGGGGACCTCAGGAACTCGCTGGGGTTGATTCAGGGAAGTCAGGTCCCCTTTGGTGTTGGAAGGGGAACTTCCGGTTTCCTCTCGAGCCCTTCAATGAGCACAGGGGATCCTCTCGAATTGAGTCGGTAAAGTGTGTTCCCCTCTCCAAAGGGGACGGCTGTGTGAGGGAACTTCCTGAGTCGAATAAATGGTGTCAAGTACCTTTTTGCCTTTCCAGAGGGAATTTGGTATTTCTCGTGAGATGCTGCATCGCCAAATTTCCTCATCTCGCATGGAGGGGATAATTTTGGGGTGTTTCTCGAGTTGCGGCGGGAAGCTGGGTGTGCTTCTCGAGTTGCGGCGGGAGCCTGGGTGTGCTTCTCGAGTTGCGACAGGGACCTCAGGAACTTGCTGGAGTTGCTTTAGGGAAGTCCGGTCCCCTATGGTGTTGGAAGGGGAACTTCCGGTTTCCTCTCGAGCCCTTCAATGTGCACAGGTGCTCCCCTCGAATTGAGTCTGTAAAGTGTGTTCTCCTCTCCAAAGGGGACGGCTGTGTGAGGAAACTTTCTGAGTCGAATAAAGGGTGTCAAGTACCTTTTTGCCTTTCCAGAGAGAATGTGGTATTTCTCTTGAGATGATGCATCGCCAAATTTCCTCATCTCGCATGAAGGGGAGAATTTTGGGGTGTTTCTCGAGTTGCGGCGCGAAGCTGGGGGTGCTTCTCGAGTTGCGACGGGGACCTCAGGAACTCGCTGGGGTTGCTTCAGGGAAGTCAGGTCCCCTTTGGTGTTGGACGGGGAACTTCCTGTTTCCTCTAGAGCCCTTCAATGTGCACAGGGGCTCCTCTCGAATTGAGTCCGTAAAGTGTGTTCTCCTCTCAAAAGGGGACGGCTGTGTGAGGGAAATTTCTGAGTCGAATAAAGGGAGTCAAGTACCTTTTTGCCTTTCCAGAGGGAAGGTCGTATTTCTCGTGAGATGCTGCATCGCAAAATTTCCTCATCTCGCATGGAGGGTATAATTTGGGGTGTTTCTCAAGTTGCGGCGAGAAGCTGGGGGTGCTTCTCGAGTTGCGACGGGGCCCTCAGGAACTCGCTGGGGTTGCTACAGGGAAGTCAGGTCCCCTTTGGTGTTGGAAGGAGAACTTCCGTTTTCCTCTCGAGCCCTTCCATGTGCACAGGGGCTCCTCTCGAATTGAGGCCGTAAAGTGTGTTCTCCTCTCCAAAGGGGACGGCTGTGTGAGGGAACTTTCTGAGTCGAATTATGGGTGTCAAGTACCTTTTTGCCTTTGCAGAGGGAATGTGGTATTTCTCTTGAGATGCTGCATCGCCAATTTTCCTCATCTCGCATGGAGGGGACAATTGTGGGCTGTTTCTCGAGTTTCGGCGGGAAGTTCGGGGTGATTCTCGAGTTGCGACGGGGACCTCAGGAACTCGCTGGGTTTGCTTCAGGGAATTCAGGTCCCCTTTGGTGTTGGAAGGGGAACTTCCGGTTTCCTCTCGAGCCCTTCAATGTGCACAGCGGCTCCCCTCAAATTGAGTCCGTAAAGTGTGTTCTCCTCTCCAAAGGGTACGGCTGTGTGAGGGAACTTTCTGAGTCGAATAAATGGTGTCAAGTAACTTTTTGCCTTTCCAGAGGCAATGTGGTATTTCTCTTGAGATGCTGCATCGCAAAATTTCCTCATCTCGCATGGAGGGGAGAATTTTGGGGTGTTTCTCGAGTTGCGGCGGGAAGCTGGGGGTACTTCTCGAGTTGCGACGGGGACCTCAGGAACTCGCTGGGGTTGCTTCAGGGAAGTCAGGTCCTCTTTGTTGTTGGAAGGGGAACGTCCGGTTTCCTCTTGAGCCCTTCATTGTGCACAGGGTCTCCACTCGAATTGAGTCCATAAAATGTGTTCTCCTCTCCAAAGGGGACGGCTGTGTGAGGGAACTTTCTGAGTCGAATAAAGGGTGTCAAGTACCTTTATGCCTTTCCAGAGGGAATGTGGTATTTCTCGTGAGATGCTGCCTCGCCAAATTTCCTCATCTCGCATGGAGTGGATAATTTAGGGGTGTTTCTCGAGTTGCGGCGGGAAGCTGGGGGTGCTTCTCGAGTTGCAACGAGGACCTCAGGAACTCGCTGTGGTTGCTTCAGGGAAGTCAGTTCCCCTTTGTTGTTGGACGGAAAACTTCCGGTTTTCTCTCGAGCCCTTTAATGTGCACAGGGGCTCCTCTCGATTTGACTCGGTAAAGTGTGTTCTCCTCTCCATGGGGACGGCTGTGTGAGGGAACTTTCTGAGACGAAAAAGGGTGTCAAGTACCTTTTTGCCTTTCCTGAGTGAATGTGGTATTTCTCTTGAGATGCTGCATCGCCAAATTACCTCATCTCGCATGGAGGGGATAATTTTGGGGTGTTTCTCGAGTTAAGACGGGGACCATAGGAACTCGCTGGGGTTGCTTCAGGGAAGTCAAGTCCCCTTTGGTGTTGCAAGGGGAACTCCGGTTTCCTCTCGAGACCTTCAATGTGCACAGGGGCTCCTCTCGAATCGAGTCCGTAAAGAGTGTTCTCCTCTCCAAAGGGGACGGCTGAGTGAGGGACCTTTCTGAGTCGAATAAAGGATGTCAAGTACCTTTTTTCCTTTTCAGAGGGAATGTGGTATTTTTCTTGAGATGCTGCATCGCCAAATTTCCTAATCTCGCATGGAGGGGAGAATTTAGGGGTGTTTCTGGAGTTGCGGCGTGAAGCTGGGGTGCTTCTCGAATTGTGACGGGGAAATCAGGAACTCGCTGGGGTTTCTTCATGGAAGTCAGGTCCCCTATGGTGTTGGAAGGGGAACTTCCGGTTTCCTCTCGAGTCCTTCAATGTGCACAGGGGCTTTCGTCGAATTGAGTCCGTAAAGTGTGTTCTCCCTTCCAAAGGGGCGACTGTGTGAGGGAACTTTCTGAGTCGAATAAAGGGTGTCAAGTACCTTTTTGCCTTTCCAGAGGGAATGTGGTATTTCTCTTGAGATGCTGCATCGCCAAATTTCCTCATCTCGCATGGAGGGGATAATTTTGCGGTGTTTCTCGAGTTGCGGCGGGAAGCTGGGGGTGCTGCTCGAGTTGCGAAGGGGACCTCAGGAACTCGCTGGGGTTGCTTCAGGGAAGTCAGGTCCCCTTTGGTGTTGGAAGGGGAACTTCCGGTTTCCTCTCGATCCCTTCAATGTGCACAGGGGCTCCTCTCGAATTGAGTCCGTAAAGTGTGTTCTCCTCTCCAAGGGGACGGCTGTGTGAGGGAACTTTCTGAGTCGAATAAAGGTTGTCAAGAACCTTTTTGCCTTTCCAGATTGAATGTGGTATTTCTCTTGAGATGCTGCATCGCCAAATTTCCTCATCTCGCATGGAGGGGATAATTTTGGGGTGTTTCTCGAGTTGCGGCGGGAAGCTGGGGGTGCTTCTCGAGTTGCGACCGGGACCTCAGGACCTCGCTGGGGTTGCTTCAGGGAAGTCAGCTCCCCTTTGGTGTTGGAAGGGGAACATCCGGTTTCCTCTCGAGCCCTTCAATGTGCACAGGGGCTCCTCTCGAATTGAGTGCGTAAAGTGTGTTCTCCTCTCCAAAGGGGACGGCTGTGTGAGGGAACTTTCTGAGTCGAATAAAGGGTGTCAAGTACATTGTTGCCTTTCCATAGAGAATGTGGTTTTTCTCCTGAGACCCTGCATCGCGAAATTTCCTCATCTCGCATGGAGGGGATAATTTTCAGGTGTTTCTCGAGTTGCGGCGGGAAGCTGGGGGTGCTTCTCAAGTTGCAACGGGGACCTCAGGAACTCGCTGGGTTTTCTTCAGGGAAGTCAGTTCCATTTTGGTGTTGGAAGGGGAACTTCCGGTTTCCTCTCGAGCCTTTCAATGTGCACAGGGGCTCCTCTCGAATTGAATCCATAAAGTGTGTTCTCCTCTCTAAAGGGGACGGCTGTGTGAGGGAACTTTCTGTGTCGAATAAAGGGTGTCAAGTACCTTTTTGCCTTTCCAGAGGGAATGTGGTATTTCTCGTGAGATGCTGCATCGCCAATTTCCTCATCTCGCATGGAGGGGAGAATTTAGGGGTGTTTCTCGAGTTGCGGCGGGAAGCTGGGGGTGCTTCTCGAGGTGCGACGGGGACCTCAGGAACTTGCTGGGGTTTCTTCATGGAAGTCAGGTCCCCTTTGGTGTTGGAAGGGGAAATTCTGGTTTCCTCTCGAGCCCTTCAATGTTCACAGGGGCTCCTCTCGAATTGAGTCCGTAAAGTGTGTTCTCCCTTCCAAAGGTGATGGTTGTGTGAGGGAACTTTCGGAGTCGAATAAAAGGTGTCAAGTAACTTTTTGCCTTTCCAGAGGGAATGTGGTATTTCTCTTGAGATGTTGCATCGCCAAATTTCCTCATCACGCATGGAGGGGAGAATTTTGGGGTGTATCTCGAGTTGCGGCGGGAAGCTGGGGGTGCTTCTCAAGTTGCGACGGGGACCTCAGGAACTCGCTGGGGTTGCTTCAGGGAAGTCAGGTCCCCTTTGGTGTTGGAAGGGGAACTTCCTGTTTCCTCTCGAGCCCTTCAATGTGCACAGGGGCTCCCCTCGAATTGAGTCCGTAAAGTGTGTTCTCCTCTCGAAAGGGGACGGCTGTGTGAGGGAACTTTCTGAGTCGAATAAAGGGTGTCAAGTACCTTTTTGCCTTTCCAGAAGGAATGTGGTATTTCTCGAGAGATGCTGCATCGCCATAATTTCCTCATCTCGCATGGAGGGGATAATTTTGGATGTTTCTCAAGTGCCGGCGGGGACCTCAGGAACTCGCTGGGGTTGCTTCAGGGAAGTCAGGTCCCCTTTGGTGTTGGAAGGGGAACTTCCGGTTTACTCTCGAACCCTTCAATGTGCACAGGGGCTCTTCTAGAATTGAATCCGCAAAGTGTGTTCTCCCTTCCAAAGGGGACGGCTGTGTGAGGGAACTTTCTGAGTCGAATAAAGGGTGTCAAGTAACTTTTTGCCTTTCCAGAGGGAATGTGGTATTTCTCTTGAGATGCTGCATCGCCAAATTTCCTCATCTCGCATGCAGGTGATAATTTTGGGGTGTTTCTCGAGTTGCGGCGGGAAGCTGGGGGTGCTTCTCGATATGCGACGGAGACCTCAGGAACTCGCTGGGGTTGCTTCAGGGAAGTCAGGTCCCCTTGGTGTTGGAAGGGGAACTTCCGGGTGCTTCTCGAGCCCTTCAATGTGCACAGGGGCTCCCCTCGAATTGAGTCCGTAAAGTGTGTTCTCCTCTCCAAAGGGGAGGGCTGTGTGAGGGAACTTTCTGAGTCGAATAAAGGGTGTCAAGTACATTTTTGCCTTTCCAGAGGGAATGAGGTATTTCTCGTGAGATGCTGCATCGCCAAATTTCCTCATCTCGCATGGAGGGGATAATTTTGGCGTGTTTCACGAGTTGCGGCGGGAAGCTGTGGGTGCTTCTCGAGTTACGACGGGGACCACAGGAACTCGCTGGGGTTGCTTCAGGGAAGTCAGGTCCCCTTTGTTGTTGGAAGGGGAACTTCAGGTTTCCTCTCGAGCCCTTCAATGTGCACAGGGGTTCCTCTCGAATAGTGTTCGTAAAGTGTGTTCTCCTCTCCAAACGGGACGGCTGTGTGAGGGAAATTTCTGAGTCGAATAAAGGGTGTCAAATACCTTTTTGCATTTCCAGAGGGAATGTATTATTTCTCTTGAGATGCTGCATCGCCAAATTTCCTCATCTCGCATGGAGGGGATAATTTTGGTGTGTTTCTCGAATTGCGGCGGGAAGATGGAGGTACTTCTCGAGTTGCGACGGGGACCTCAGGAACTCGCTTGTGTTGCCTCAGGGAATTCAGGTCCCGTTTGGTGTTGGAAGGGGAACTTCTGGTTTCCTCTCGAGCCCTTCAATGTGCACAGGGGCTCCTCTCGAATTGAGTCCGTAAAGTGTGTTCTCCTCTCCAAAGGGGACGGCTGTGTGAGGGAACATTCTGAGTCGAATAAAGGGTGTCAAGTACCTTTTTGCCTTTCCAGAGGGAATGTGGTATTTCTCTTGAGATACTGCATCGTCAAATTTCCTCATCTCGCATGGAGGGGATAATTTTGGGGTGTTTCTCGAGTTGCGGCGGGAAGCTGGGGGTGCTTCTCGAGGTGCGACGGGGACCTCAGGAACTCGCTGGTGTTGCTTCAGGGAAGTCAGGTCCCCTTTGGTGTTGGAAGGGGAACTTCCGGGTTCCTCTCGAGCCCTTCAATGTGCACAGGGGCTCCTCTCGAATTGAGTCCGTAAAGTGTGTTCTCCTCTCCAAAGGGGACGGCGTTGTGAGGGAACTTTCTGAGTCGAATAAAGGGTGTCAAGTACCTTTTTGCCTTTCCAGAGGGAATGTGGTATTTCTCTTGAGATGCTGAATCGCCAAATTTCTTCATCTCGCATGGAGGGGATAATTTTGGTGTGTTTCTCGAGTTGCGGCGGGAAACTGGGGGTGCTTCTCGAGATGCGACGGGGAACTCAGGAACTCGCTGGGGTTACTTCAATGAAGTCAGGTCCCCTTTGGTGATGGAAGGGGCACTTCCGGTTTTCTCTCGAGCCCTTCAATGTGCACAGGGACTCATCTCGAATTGAGTCCATAAAGTGTGTTCTCCTCTAAAAGGGGACGGCTTTGTGAGGGAACTTTCTGAGTCGAATAAAGGGTGTCAAGTATCTTTTTGCCTTTCAAGAGGGATTGTGGTATTTCCCTTGAAATGCTGCATCGCAAAATTTCCTCATCTCACTTTGAGGGGATAATTTGGTAGTGTTTCTCGAGTTTCTGAAGGATGCTGGTGGTGCTTCAACAGTTGCGACGAGGACCTCAGGATCTCGCTGGGGTTGCTTCAGGGAAGTCAGTTCTTCTTTGGTGTTGGAGGGGGAACTTCCGGGTTCCTCTCAAGCCCTTAATGTGCACAGGAGCTCATCTCGAATTGAGTCCATAAATTGTGTTCTCCTCTAAAAGCGAACGGCTGTGTGTGGGAACTTTCTGAGTCGAATAAAGGGTGTCAAGTACCTTTTTGCCTTTCAAGAGGGAATGTGGTATTTCTCTTGAGATGCAGCATCGCAAAATTTCCTCATCTCGCATTGAGGAGATAATTTTGGGGTGTTTCTCGAGTTGCGGTGGGAAGCTGGGGGTGCTTTTCGAGTTGCGACTGGGACCTCAGGAACTCGCTGGGGTTGCTTCGGGGAAGTCAGGTCCCCTTTGGTGTTGGAAGGGGAACTTCCGGGTTCCTCTCGAGTCCTTAAATGTGCATAGGGGCTCATCTCCAATTGAGTCCATGAAGTGTGTTCTCCTCTAAAAGGGGACGGCTGTGTGAGGCAACTTTCTGTGTCGAATAAAGGATGTCAAGTACCTTTTTGCCTTTCAAGAGGGAATGTGGTATTTCTCTTGAGATGCTGCATCGCAAAATTTCCTCATCTCGCATGGAGGGGATAATTTTGGCGTGTTTCTCGAGATGCGGCGGGAAGCTGGGGGTGCTTCTCGAGTTGCGACGGGGACCTCAGGAATTCGCTGGGGTTGCTTCAGGGAAGTCATCGCCCCTTTGGTGTTGGAAGGGGAACTTCCGGTTTCCTCTCGAGCCCTTCAATGTGCACAGGGGCTCCTCTCGAATTGAGTCCGTAAAGTGTGTTCTCCTCTCCAAAGGGGACGGCGTTGTCAGGGAACTTTCTGAGTCGAATAAAGGGTGTCAAGTACCTTTTTGCCTTTCAAGAGGGAATGTGGTATTTCTCTTGAGATGTTGCTTCGCCAAATTTCCTCATCTCGCATGGAGGGGATAATTTTGGGGTGTTTTCCAGTGGCGGCGGGAAGCTGGGGGTGCTTCCCGAGTTGCGACGGGGACCTCAGGAACTCGCTGGGGCTGCTTCAGGGAAGTCAGGTCCCCTTTGGTGTTGGAAGGGGAACTTCCGGTTTCCTCTCGAGCGCTTCAATGTGCACAGGGCCTCCTCTGGAATTGAGTCCATAAAGTGTGTTCTCCTCTCCAAAGGGGACGGCTGTGTGAGGGACCTTTCTGAGTCGAATAAAGTGTGTCAAGTACCTTTTTGCCTTTCCAGACGGAATGTGGTACTTCTCATGAGATGTTGCTTCGGGAAATTTCCTCATCTCGCATGGAGGGGATAATTTTGGGGTGTTTCTCGATTTGCGGCGAGAAGCTGGGGGAGCTTCAAGAGTGCGACAGGGACCTCAGGAACTCGCTGGGGTTGCTTCAGGGAAGTCAGGTCCCCTTTGGTTTGGAAGGGGAACTTCCGGGTTCCTCTCCAGCCCTTAAATGTGCACAGGGACTCATCTCGAAGTGAGTCCATAAAGTGTGTTCTCCTCTAAAAGGGGTCGGCTTTGTGAGGGAACTTTCTGAGTCGAATAAAGGGTGTCAAGTAACTTTTTGCCTTTCAAGAGGGATTGTGGTATTTCCCTTGAGATGCTGCATCGCAAAATTTCCTCATCTCACTTTGAGGGGATAATTTGGTAGTTTTTCTCGAGTTTCTGAAGGATGCTGATGGTGCTTCAACAGTTGCGACGAGGACCTCAGGAACTCGCTGGGGTTGCTTCAGGGAAGTCAGTTCTTCTTTGGTGTTGGAAGGGGAACTTCCGGGTTCCTCTCAAGCCCTTAAATGTGCACAGGAGCACATCTCAAATTGAGTCCATAAATTGTGTTCTCCTCTAAAAGCGAATGGCTGTGTGAGGGAACTTTCTGAGTCGAATAAATGGTGTCAAGTACCTTTTTGCCTTTCAAGAGGGAATGTGGTATTTCTCTTGAGATGTTGCATCACAAAATTTTCTCATCTCGCATTGAGGAGATAATTTTGGGGTGTTTCTCGAGTTGCGGTGGGAAGCTGGGGGTGCTTTTCGAGTTGCGACTAGGACCTCAGGAACTCGCTGGGGTTGCTTCGTGGAAGTCAGTTCCCCTTGGTGTTGGAAGGGGAACTTCCGGGTTCCTCTCGAGTCCTTAAATGTGCAGAGGGGCTCATCTCGAATTGAGTCCATAAAGTGTGTTCTCCTCTAAAAGGGGACGGCTGTGTGAGGGCACTTTCTCTGTGGAATAAAGGGTGTCGAGTACCTTTTTGCCGTTCAAGAGGGAATGTGGTATTTCTCTTGAGATGCTGCATCGCAAAATTTCCTCATCTCGCTTTGAGGGGATAATTTGGTAGTGTTTCTCGAGTTTCTGCAGGATGTTGGTGGTGCTTCAACAGTTGGGACGAGGACCTCAGGAACTCGCTGGGGTAGCTTCAGGGAAGTCAGTTCCCCTTTGGTGTTGGAAGGGGAACTTCTGGGTTCCTCTCAGCCCTTAAATGTGCACAGGAGCTCATCTCGAATTGAGTCCATAAAGTTTGTCCTCCTCTAAAAGGGGACGGCGTGTGAGGGAACTTTCTGAGTCGAATAAAGGGTGTCAAGTACCTTTTTGCCTTTCAAGCGGGAATGTGGTATTTCTCTTGAGATGCTGCATCGCAAAATTTCCTCATCTTGCTTTGAGGGGATAATTTTGGGGTGTTTCTCGAGTTGCGGCGGGAAGCTGGTGGTGCTTCAAGACTTGCGACTGGGACCTGAGGAACTCGCTGGGGTTGCTTCAGGGAATTCAGCTCCCCTTTGGTGTTGGAAAGGGAACTTCCGGGTTCCTCTCCAGCCCTTAAATGTGCACAGGGGCTCATCTCGATTTGAGTCCATAAAGTGTGTTCTCCTCTAAAAGTGGACGGCTTTGTGAGGGAACTTTCTGAGTGGAATAAAGGGTGTCAAGTACCTTTTTGCCTTTCAAGAGGGAATGTGGGATTTCTCTTGAGATGCTGCATCGCAAAATTTCCTCATCTCGCATGGAGTGGATAATTTTGGGGTGTTTCTCGAGTTGCGGCGGGAAGCTGGTGGTGCTTCAAGACTTGCGACTGGGACCTGAGGAACTCGCTGGGGTTGCTTCAGGGAATTCAGCTCCCCTTTGGTGTTGGAAAGGGAACTTCCGGGTTCCTCTCCAGCCCTTAAATGTGCACAGGGGCTCATCTCGAATTGAGTCCATAAAGTGTGTTCTACTCTAAAAGGGGACGGCTGTGTGAGGGAACTTTGTGAGTCGAATAAAGGGTGTCAAGTACCTTTTTGCCTTTCAAGAGAGAATGCGTTATTTCTCTAGAGATGCTGCATCGCAAAATTTCCTCATCTCGCATTGAGGGAATAATTTTGGGGTGTTTATCGAGTTGCGGCGGGAAGCTGGGTGTGCTTCAAGAGTTGCATCGGGGATCTCAGGAACTCCCTGGGGTTGCTTCAGGGAAGTCAAGTCCCCATTGGTGTTGGAAGGAGAACTTCCTGTTTCCTCTCGATCCCTTAACTGTGCACAGGGGCTCATCTCTAATTGAGTCCGTAAAGTGTGTTCTCCTCTCCAAAGGGGACGGCTGTGTGAGGGAACTTTCTGAGTCGAATAAAGGGTGTCAAGTACCTTTTTACCTTTCAAGAGGGAATGTGGTTTTTCTCTTGAGATGCAGCATCGGAAAATTTCCTCATCTCGCATTGAGGGGATAATTTTGTTGTGTTACTCGATTTGCGGCTGGTAGCTGGGGATGATTCTCAAGTTGCGACCGGGACCTCAAGAACTCGCTGGGGTTACTTTAGGGAAGTCATGTCCCCTTTGCTGTTGGAAGGGAATCTTCCGGGTTCCTCTCGATCCCTTATATGTGAACAGGGGCTCATCTCAAATTGAGTCCATAAAGTGTTTTCTCCTCTCCAAAGGGGTTCGGCTCTGTGAGGGAAGTTTGTGAGTCACATAAAGGGTGTCAAGTACCTTTTTGCCTTTCAAGAGGGAATGTGGTATTTTTCTTGAGATTCTGCATCGCAAAATTTTCTCCTCTCGCATTGAGGGGATAATATTGGGGTGTTTCTCAATTTGCGGCGGGAAGCTGGGGGTGCTACTCGAGTTGCGACGGGGATCTCAGGAACTCGCTGGGGCTGCTTCAGGGAAGTCAGGTCCCCTTTGGTGTTCGAAGGGGAACTTCCTGTTTCCTCTCGAGCCCTTAAATGTGAACAGAGTCTCATCGTGAATTGAGTCCATAAAGTTTGTTCTCCTTCCAATGGGGATGAATGTTAGTGAACTTTCTGAGTGGCAAAGGAAGTCAAGTACCCTTTTTCCTTTCCAGCGGGAATGTGGGAATTCTCTTCAGATTTTGTGGTTTGGTCAAGTTGCCGGCGGAAGCAGTGGTTACTTCTCGAGTTGCGACGGGGACCTCAGAAACTCATTCACTTTCTTCAGTGATGTCAAGTCCCGTTTCGTGTTGGAAGGGGAACTTTCGGATTACTCTCGAGCCGTTAAATGGGAATATTAGCTCTTCTCGATTTCAGTCCATAAATTGTGTTCCCCTCTCCACTGAGGACGGATGTTAGGGACCATTCTGAGTCGCCTAAAGTGTGTCAAGTACCCTTTTGCCTCAAGCCGGAATGTGGGATTTCTCTTGAGATTCTGCAGGGCAAAATTACCTCATCTCACATTGAGAGCATAATTTTGTGGTGTTTCTCGAGTTGAGGCAGGAAGCAGGTTGTACGTCACGAGTTGCGATGGGGAACTCAGGAACTCCCTCGGGTTGCTTCAGTGAAGTCAAGTCCCCTTTTTGTTGGAAGGGGAATTTCCGGATTACTCAGGAGCTGTTAAATGGGACTATTGCCTCTTCTCGATTTAAGTCCATAAATTGTGTTATCCTCTCCACTGAGGATGGATGTTAGGGATCATTCTGAGTCACCTAAAGGGAGTCCAGTCCCCTTTTGCCTTTCAAGCGGGAATGTGGGATTTCTCTTGAGATTATGCAGCGCAAAATTTCCTCATGTCTCATTGAGGGGATAATATTGTGGTGTTTCTCGTATTGCGGAGGGGAAGCTAGGGGTACTTCTCGAATTGCGAAGGGGACCTCAGGAAATCATTCGAGTTACTGCAGGGAAGCCAGGTCCCCTTTTGTGCTGGAAGGGGAACTTCTGGATTACTCTCGAACCCTTTAATGGGAATAGGGCCTCTTCTCGAATTGAGTCCATAAATTGTGTTCTCCTCTCCACTGGGGACGGGTATTAGGGAAATTTCTGAGTGGCATAAAGTTTGTCAAGTACACTTTTGCCTTTCAAGCGGGAATGGGCGATTTGTCTTGAGATTCTGCAGCGCAAAATTACCTCATCTCTCATTGACGGGATAATTTTGTGGTGTTTCTTGAGTTGCGGTGGGAAGCAGGGGGTACATTTCGAGTTGCGACGGGGACCTCAGGAACTCGCTCCGGTTTCTTCAGGGAAGTCAAGTCCCCTTGTGTGTTGATAGGGGAACTTCCTGATATCTCTCGAGCCGTTAAATAGGAATATTGCCTCTTCTCGATTTGAGTCCATAGAGTGTGTTCTCCTCTCAAATGAGGACGGTTTTAGAGGCCATTCTTAGTCGTCTAAAGAGAGTCAAGTACCCTTTTGCCTTTCAAGCGGGAATGTAGGATTTCTCCTGGGATTCTGCAGGACAAAATTTCCTCAACTTGCATTGAGGGGAAAATTTTGTGGTGTTTCTGGAATTGCGGCCAGAACCTGGGGGTACTTCTCCAGTTGCGACGGAACCTCAGGAACTCACTCGAGTTACTTCAGGGACGTCAGGTCCCCTTTTTTGCTGTAAGGGAACTTCCGGATTACTCTCGAGCACTTTAGTGGGAATAGGGCCTCTTCTCGAGTCCATAAAATGTGTTCTCCTCTCCAATAAGGACGGTTTTTAGGGACCATCCTGAGTCGCCTAAGGGGAGTCAAGTACCCTTTTGCCTTTCAAGCGGGAATGTGGCATTTCTCTTTAGATTCTGTAGCACAAAATTTCATCTCGCATTGAGTGGATAATTTTATGCTGTATCTCGAATTGCGGCGGGAAGCTGGGGGTACTTCTCCAGTTGCGATGGGACCTCAGGAACTCACTCGAGTTGCCTCAGGGAAGTCAGGTCCCCTTTTGTGCTTGAAGGAGAACTTCCGCATTACTCTCCAGCCCTTTAACGGGAATAGGGCCTATTCTCTATTTGAGTCCATAAGGTGTGTTCTCCTCTCCAATGGGGACAGATGTTAGGGAACTTTCTGAGTGGCATAAAGTGTGTCAAGAACCCTTTTGCCTTTCAAGCGGGAATGCGGGAATTGTCTTAAGATTCTGTAGCGCAAAATTACCTCATCTCGCATTGAGGGGATAATTTTGTGGTGTTTCTCGAGTTTCGGCGGGAAGCAGGGAGTACTTCTCGAGTTGTGACGGGGACCTCAGAAACTCGTTCAGGATGATTCAGGGAGGGCAGGACCCGTTTTGAGTTGGAAGGGGAACTTCCGGTTTACTCTCGAGCGGTTAATTGGGGATAGGACCTCATCTCAAATTGAGTCCATAAGGTGTGTTCTCGTCTCCAATGGGAACTGACATTAGTGAAATTTCTGAGTCACATAAAGGGAGTCAACTACCCTTTTGCCTTTCAAGAGTGAATGTGGTATTTCTCTTGAGATTCTGCAGCGTATATTTTCCTCATCTCGCATTAGGGAATAAATTTTAGTGTTTCTCAGTTGCGACGTGAAGATGTGGGTACTTCTCAAGTTTTGACGGGGACCTCAGGAACTCGCTTGGGTTTCATCAGGGAAGTCAGGTCCCCTTTGGTGTTGGAATGGGAACTTCCGGTTTCCTCTAGAGCCGTTAAATGGGAATAGGGTCTCATCTCGAACTGAGTCCAGAAAGTGTGTTCTCCTCTCCAATGGGGACTGATGTTAGTGAAATTTCTGAGTCGTATAAAGGGTGTCAAGTACCCTTTTGCCTTTCAAGAGGTAATGTGGTATTTCTCTTGAGATTCTGCAACGTAAAATTTCCTCATCTCTCATTGAGAGAATAATTTTGTGGTGTTTCTCGAGTTGCGACTGGGACCTCAGGAAATCTCTCGGGTTTCTTCAGGGAAGGCAGGTCCCCTTTTTTGTTGGAACGGAACTCCCGGTTTACTCTCGAGCCGTTAAATGGGAATAGGGCCTCAACTCGAATTGAGTCCATAAAGTGTGTTCTCCTCTCCAATGGGGACGGAAAAACAGTGGAAACAGTGTCAGACTTTATTTTTTTGGGCTCCAAAATCACTGCAGATGCTGATTGCGGCCATGAAATTAAAAGACGCTTGCTCCTTGGAAGGAAAGTTATGACCAACCTTAATAGTATATTAAAAAGCAGAGACATTACTTTGCCAACCAAGATCCGTCTAGTCAAGGCAATGGTTTTTCCCGTGGTCATGTATGGATGTGAGAGTTGGACTGTGAAGAAAGCTGATCGCCAAAGAATCGATGCTTTTGAACTGTGGTGTTGGAGAAGACTCTTGAGAGTCCCTTATACTGCAAGGAGATCCAACCAGTCCATTCTAAAGGAGATCAATCCTGGGTTTTCATTGGAGGGACTGATGCTAAAGCTGAAACTGCAATACTTTGGCCACCTCATGCGACGAGTTGACTCACTGGAAAAGACTCTGATGCTGGGAAAGGTTGGGGGCGGGAAGAGAAGGGGACGACGGAGAATGAGATGGCTGGATGCCATCACCGACTCTGTGGACATGAGTTTGAGTGTACTCCGGGAGTTGGTGATGGACAGGGAGGCCTGGCGTGCTGTGATTCATGGGGTCGTGGAGAGTCGGACACGACTGAGCGACTGAACTGAACTGAACTGAACTGTGTGAGGAAACTTTCTGAGTCGCATAAAGAGTGTCAAGTACCCTTTTGCCTTTCAAGCGGGAACGTGGGAATTCTCTTCAGATCTGCAGCGCAAAATGACCTCATCTCGAATTGAGGGGATAATTTTGTGGTGTTGGTCAAGTTGCCGGCTGAAGCAGTGATTACTTCTCGAGTTGCGATGGGGACCTCAGGAACTCACTCACTTGCTTCAGTGAAGTCAAGTCCCCTTTGGTGTTGGAAGGGGAACTTCCGGATTATTCTCGAGCCGTTAAATGGGAATATTAGCTCTTCTCGATTTCAGTCCATAAAGTGTGTTCTCCTCTCCACTGAGGACTGATGTTAGGGACCATTCTGAGTCACCTAAACGGTGTCAAATACACTTTTACCTTTCAAGCGGGAATGTGGGATTTCTCTTGAGATTCTGCAGCCCAAAATTTCCTCATCTCACATTGTGGGGATAATTATGTGGTGTTTCTCGAGTTGCGATGGGGACCTCAGAAACTTACTCGAATTACTTCAGGGAATTGAGTCCCATTTGTACTGGAAGGGGAACTTCCGGATTGCTCTCAAGCCCTTTAATGGGAATAGGGGCTCTTTTCTAGTTGAGTCCATAAAGTGTGTTATTCTCTCCAATGGGGACGGATATTTTTGAACTTTCTGAGTGGCATAAAGTGTGTCAAGTACCCCTGTGCCTTTCAAGCGGGAATGTGGGATATCTCTTGAGATTCCGCAGTGCAAAATAACCTCATCTCACAATGAAGGGATAATTTTGTGGTGTTTCTCCAGTTGTGGTGGGAAACAGGGGGCACTTCTCTAGCTATGGCGGGGACCTCAGGAACTCGCTCGGGTTGCTTCAGGGAAGTCAAGTCGGCTTTTGCTTTGGAAGGGGAACTTCCGGATTACTGTCAAGACGTTAAAAGGGAATTTTGCCTCCTCTCCATTTGAGTCCATAAAATATGTTCTCCTCTCCACTGAGGATGGATGTTAGGGAACATTCTGAGTCGCCTAAAGGGAGTCAAGTACCCTTTTGCCTTTCAAGAGGGAATGTGGTATTTCTCTTGAGATGCTGCATCGCAAAATTTCCTAATCTCGCATTAAGGGGATAATTTTGGAGTGTTTCTCGATTTGCTGCGGGAAGCAGGGGATGCTTCTCGAGTTGCGACGGGGACCTCAGGAACTCGCTGGGGTTGCTTCAGGAAAGTAATGTCCCCTTTGGTATTTTAAGGAGAACTTCCGGTTCCTCTCGTGCCCTTAAATTTGAACAGGGGCTCATCGCGAATTGAGTCCATAAACTGTCTTCTCCTTTCAAAGGGGATGGCTGTGTAAGGAAACTTTCTGAGTCGAATAAAGGGTGTCAAGTACCTTTTGGCCTTTCAAGAGGGAATGTGGTATTTCTCTTGAGATTCTGCATCGCAAAATTTCCTCATCTCGCATGGAAGGGATAATTTTGTGGTGTTTCTCGAGTTGCGGTGGAAAGCTGGGGATGCTCTCGAGTTACTATGGGGACCTCAGGAATTCACTCGAGTTACTTAAGGGAAGTCAGGTCCGCTTTTGTGCTGGAAGGCAATTTCTGGGTTACTGTCTATCCATTAAATGGCAATATTGCCTCTTCTCGATTTGAGTCCATAAAGTGTGTTCTCCTCTCCACTGAGTTCAGATGTTAGGGAACATTCTGAGTCGCATAAAGGGAGTCAAGTACCCTTTTGCCTTTCAAGCGGGAATGTGTTATTTACCTTGAGATTCTGCAGCGCAAAATTTCCTCATCTCGCATTGAGTGGATAATTTTGGGGTGTTTCTCGAGTTGCGGCGGGAAGCTGGGGGTGCGTCTCGAGTTGCGACGGGGACCTCAGGAACTCGCTGGGGTTGCTTCAGGGAAGTCAGGTCCCCTTTGGTGTTGGAAGGGGAACTTCCGTTTTCCTTTCGAGAAATTCAATGTGCACAGGGGCTCCCCTCGAATTGAGTCCGTAGAGTGTGTTCTCCTCTCCAAAGGGGACGGCTGTGTGAGGGAACTTTCTGAGTTGAATAAAGGGTGTCAAGTACCTTTTTGCCTTTCCAGAGGGAATGTGGTATTTCTCGTGAGATGCTGCATCCCCAAATTTCCTCATCTCACATGGAGGGGAGAATTTTGGGCTGTCTCTCGAGTTTCGGCGGGAAGCTGGGGGTGCTTCTCGAGTTGCGACGGGGACCTCAGGAACTCGCTGGGTTTGCTTGAGGGAAGTCAGGTCCCCTTTGGTGTTGGAAGGGGAACTTCCGGTTTCCTCTCGAGCCCTTCAATGTGCACAGGGGTCCTCTCCAATTGAGTCCGTAAGGTGTGTTCTCCTCTCCAAACGAACGGCTGTGTGAGGGAACTTTCTGAGTCGAATAAAGGGTGTCAAGTACCTTTTTGCCTTTCCAGAGGGAAGGTGGTATTTCTCGTGAGAAGCTGCATCGCCAAATTTCCTCATCTCGCATGGAGGGGAGAATTTTGGGCTGTTTCTCGAGTTGCGGCGGGAAGCTGGGGGTGTTTCTCGAATTGCAACGGGGACCTCAGGAACTCGCTTGTGTTGCCTCAGGGAAGTCAGGTCCCCTTTGGTGTTGGAAGGGGAATTCCGGTTTCCTCTCAAGCCCTTCAATGTGCACAGAGTCTCCCCTCGAATTGATTCCGTAAAGTGTGTTCTCCTCTCCAAAGGGGACGGCTGTGTGAGGGAACTTTGTGAGTCGAATTAAGGGTGTCAAGTACCTTTTTGCCTTTCCAGAGGGAATGTGGTATTTCTCTTGAGATGCTGCATCGACAAATTTCCTCATTACGCATGGAGGTGAGAATTTTGGGTGTTTCTCGAGTTGCGGCGGGAAGCTGGGGGTGCTTCTCGACTTGCGACGGGGACCTCACGAACTCGCTGGGGTTACTTCATGGAAGTCAGGTCCCCTTTGGTGTTGGAAGGGGAACTTCCGGTTTCCTCTCGAGCCCTTCATTGTGCACAGGGGCTCCCCTCGAATTGATTCCGTAAAGTGTGTTCTCGTCTCCAAAGGGGACGGCTGTGTGAGGGAACTTTCTGAGTCGAATAAAGGGTGTCAAGTACCTTTTTGCCTTTCCAGAGGGAATGTGGTATGTCTCGTGAGAGGCTTCATCGCCAAATTTCCTCATCTCGCATGAAGAAGAGAATTTTGAGCTGTTTCTCGAGTTGCGGCGGGAAGCTGGGGTGCTTCTCGAGTTGCGACGGGGACCTCAGGAACTCGGTGGGGTTGCTTCAGGGAAGTCAGGTCCCCTTTGGTGTTGGAAGGGGAACTTCCGGTTTCCTCTAGAGCCCTTCAATGTGCACAGGGGCTCCTCTCGAATTGAGTCCGTAAAGTGTGTTCTCCTCTCCAAAGGGGACGGCTGTGTGAGGGAACTTTGTGAGTCGAATAATGGGTGTCAAGTACCTTTTTGCCTTTCCAGAGGAAATGTGATATTTCTCGTGAGATGCTGCATCGACAAATTTCCTCATCTCGCATGGAGGGGAGAATTTTGGGGTGTTTCTCGAGTTGCGGCGGGAAGCTGGGGGTGCTTCTCGAGTTGCGACGGGGACCTCAGGAACTCGCTGGGATTGCTTCAGTGAAGTCAGGTCCCCTTTGTTATTGGAAGGGAAATTTCCGGGTCCCTCTCGAGCCCTTCAATGTGCACAGGGGCTCCTCTCGAATTCAGTCCGTGAAGTATTTTCTCCTCTCAATGGGGACGGCTGTGTGAGGTAACTTTCTGAGTCGAACAAAGGGTGTCAAGTACCTTTTTGCCTTTCCAGAGGGAATGTGGTATTTCTCTTGAGATGCTGCATCGCCAAATTTCCTCATCTCGCATGGAGGGGATAATTTTGGGGTGTTTCTCGAGTTGCGGCGGGAAGCTGAGGGTGCTTCTCGTGTTGCGACGGGGACCTCAGGAACTCGCTGGGGTTGCCACAGGGAAGTCAGGTCCCCTTTGGTGTTGGAAGGGGAACTTCCGGTTTCCTCTCGAGCCCTTCAATGTGCACAGGGGCTCCCCTCGAATTGACTCCGTAAAGTGTGTTTTCCCCTCCAAAGGGGACGGCTGTGTGAGGGAACTTTCTGAGTCGAATAAAGGGTGTCAAGTAACTTTTTGCCTTTCCAGAGGGTATGTGGTATTTCTCTTGAGATGCTGCATCGCCTAATTTCCTCATCTCGCATGGAGGGGATAATTTGGGGTGTTTCTCGAGTTGCGGCGGAAAGCTGGGGGTGCTTCTCGAGTTGCGACGGGGTCCTCAGGAACTCGCGGGGGTTGCTTCAGGGAAGTCAGGTCCCCTTTGGTGTTGGAAAGGGGAACTTCCGCTTTCCTCTCGAGCCCTTCAATGTGCACAGGGGCTCCTCTCGAATTGAGTCCGAGAAGTGTTTTCTCCTCTCAAAGGGGACGGCTGTGTGAGGGAAATTTCTGAGTCGAATAAAGGGTGTCAAGTACTTTTTTGCCTTTCCAGAGGGAATGTGGTATTTCCCTTGAGATGCTGCATCGCCAAATTTCCTCAACTCGCATGGAGGGGATAATTTTGGGGTGTTTCTCGAGTGGCGGCGGGAAGCTGGGAGTGCTTCTCGAGTTGCGACGGGGACCTCAGGAACTCGCTGGGGTTGGTTCAGGAAAGTCAGGTCCCCTTTGGTTTTGGAAGGGTAACTTCCTGTTTCCTCTCTAGCCTTTCAATGTGCACAGGGGCTCTTCTCGAATTGAGTCCGAAAACTGTGTTCTCCTCTCCAATGGGGACGGCTGTGTGAGGGAACTTTCTGAGCCGAATACAGGGTGTCAAGTACCTTTTTGCCTTTCCAGAGGGAATGTGGTATTTCTCTTGAGATGCTGCATCGCCAAATTTCCTCATCTCGCATGGAGGGGATAATTTGGGGTGTTTCTCAAGTTTCGGCGAGAAGCTGGGGGTGCTTCTCGAGTTGCGACGGGGCCCTCAAGAACTCGCTGGGGTTGCTCCAGGGAAGTCAGGTCCCCTTTGGTGTTGGAAGGAGAACTTCCGGTTTCCTCTCGAGCCCTTCCATGTGCACAGGGGTTCCTCTCGAATTGAGTCCGTAAAGTGTGTTCTCCTCTCCAAAGGGGACGGCTGTGTGAGGGAACTTTCTGAGTCGAATAAAGGGTGTCAAGTCATTTTTTGCCTTTCCAGAGGGAATGTGGTATTTCTCTTGAGATGCTGCATCGCCAAATTTCCTCATCTCGCATGGAGGGGAGAATTTTGGGGTGTTTCTCGAGTTTCGGCGGGAAGTTGGGGGTGCTTCTCGAGTTGAGACGGGGACCTCAGGAACTCGTTGGGGTTGCATCAGGTAAGTCAGGTCACCTTTGATGTTGGAAGGGGAACTTCCGGTTTCCTCTCGAGCCCTTCAATGTGCACAGGGGAACCTCTCGAATTGAGTTCGTAAAGTGTTTTCACCCCTCCAAAGGGGACGGCTGGGTGAGGGAACTTTCTGAGTCGAATAAAGGGTGTCAAGTATCTCTCTGCCTTTCAAGAGTGAAAGTGGTATTTTTCTTGAGATGCTGCATCGCAAAATTTCCTCATCTCGCATGGAGGGGAAAATTTTGGGGTGTTTCTCGAGTTGCGGCTGGAAGCTGGGGGTGCTTCTCGAGTTGCGACGGGGACCTCAGGAACTCGCTGGGTTGCTTCAGGGAAGTCAGGTCCCCTTTGCTGTCGGAAGGGGAACATCCGGTTACATCTGGAGCCCTTCAATGTGCACAGGGGCTCCTCTCGAATTGAGTCCGTAAAGTGTGTTCTCCTCTCCAAAGGGGACCGCTGTGTGAGGGAACTTTCTGAGTCGATTTAAGGGTGTAAAGTACCTTTTTGCCTTTCCAGAGCGAATGTGCTATTTCTCTTGAGATGCTGCATCGCCAAATTTCCTCATCTCGCATGGCGGGGATAATTTTGGGGTGTTTCTCGAGTTGCGGCGGGAAGCTGAGGGTGCTTCTCGAGTTGCGACGGGGACCTCAGGAACTCACTGGGGTTGCTCCACGGAAGTCACGTCCCCTTTGGTGTTGGATGGGGAACTTGCGGTTTCCTCTCGAGCACTTCAGTGTGCACAGGGGCTCATCTCGAATTGAATCCGTAAAGTGTGTTCTTCTCTCCAAAGGGACGGCTGTGTGAGGGAACATTCTGAGTCGAATACAGGGTGTCAAGTACTTTTTTGCCTTCCCGAGGGAATGTGGTATTTCTCTTGAGATGCTGCATCGCCAAGTTTCCTCATCGCGCATGGAGGGGATAATTTTGAGGTGCTTCTCGAGTTGCGGCAGGAAGCTGGGGGTGCTTCTCGAGTTGCGACGGGGACCTCAGGAACTCCCTGGGGTTGCTTCAGGGAAGTCAGGTCCCCTTTGGTGTTGGATGGGGAACTCCGGTTTCCTCTCGAGCCCTTCAATGTGCACAGGGGCTCGTCTCGAATTGAGTCCTTAAAGTGTGTTCTCCTCTCCAAAGGGGACGGCTGTGTGAGGGAACTTTCTGACTCGAATTAAGGGTGTCAAGTACCTTTTTGCCTTTCCAGAAGGAATGTGCTATTTCTCTTGAGATGCTGCATCGCCAAATTTCCTCATCTCGCATGGAGGGGATAATTTTGGGGTGTCTCTCGAGTTGCGGCGGGAAGCTGGGGGTGCTTCTCGACTTGCGACGGGGACCTCAGGAACTCGCTGGGGTTGCTTCAGGGAAGTCAGTTCCCCTTTGGTGTTGGAAGGGGAACTTCCGGTTTCCTCTCGAGCCCTTCAATGTGCACAGGGGCTCCTCTCGAATTGAGTCCGTAAACTGTGTTCTCCTCTCCAAAGGGGACGGCTGTGTGAGGGAACTTTCTGAGTGGAGAAAAGGGTGTCAAGTACCTTTTTGCCTTTCCAGAGGGAATGTGGTATTTCTCATGAGATGCTGCATCGCCAAATTTCCTCATCTCGCATGGAGGGGATAATTTTGGGGTGTTTCTAGAGTTGCGGCGGGAAGCTGGGGGTGCTTCTCGAGTTGCGACGGGGACCTCAGGAATTCGCTGTGGTTGCTTCAGGGAAGTCAGGTCCCCTTTGGTGTTGGAAGGGGAACTTCCGGTTTCCTCTCGAGCCCTTCAATGTGCACAGGGGCTCCTCTCGAATTGAGTCCGTAAAGTGTGTTCTCCTCTCCAAAGGGGACGGCTGTGTGAGGGAACATTCTGAGTCGAATACAGGGTGTCAAGTACTTTTTTGCCTTCCAGAGGGAATGTGGTATTTATCTTGAGATGCTGCATCGCCAAGTTTCCTCATCTCGCATGGAGGGGATAATTTTGTGGTGTTTCTCGAGTTGCGTCGGGAAGCTGGGGGTGCTTCTCGAGTTGCGACGGGGACCTCAGGAACTCGCAGGGGTTGCTTCAGGGAAGTCAGGTCCTCTTTGGTGTTGGAAGGGGAACTTCCGGTTTCCTCTCGAGCCCTTCAATGTGCACAGGGGCTCCTCTCGAATTGAGTCCTTAAAGTGTGTTCTCCTCTCCAAAGGGGACGGCTGTGTGAGGGAACTTTCTGATTCGAATTAAGGGTGTCAAGTACCTTTTTGCCTTTCCAGAGGGAATGTGCTATTTCTCTTGAGATGCTGCATCGCCAAATTTCCTCATCTCGCATGGAGGGGATAATTTTGGGGTGTTTCTCCAGTTGCGGCGGGAAGCTGGGGGTGCTTCTCGACTTGCGACGGGGACCTCAGGAACTCGCTGGGGTTGCTTCATGGAATTCAGGTCCCCTTTGGTGTTGGAAGGGGAACTTCCGGTTTCCTCTCGAGCCCTTCAATGTGCACAGGGGCTCCTCTCGAATTGAGTCTGTAAACTGTGTTCTCCTCTCCAAAGGGGACGGCTGTGTGAGGGAACTTTCTGAGTGGAAAAAAGGGTGTCTAGTACCTTTTTGCCTTTCCAGAGGGAATGTGGTATTTCTCATGAGATGCTGCATCGCCAAATTTCCTCATCTCGCATGGAGGGGATAATTTTCGGGTGTTTCTCGAGTTGCGGCGGGAAGCTGGGGGTGCTTCTCGAGTTGCGACGGGGACCTCAGGAACTCGCTGGGGTTGCTTCAGGGAAGTCAGGTCCCCTTTGGTGTTGGAAGGGGAACTTCTGGTTTCCTCTCGAGCCCTTCAATGTGCACAGGGGCTACTCTCGAATTGAGTATGTAAACTGTGTTCTCCTCTCCAAAGGGGACGGCTGTGTGAGGGAACTTTCTGAGTCGAATAATGGGTGTCAAGTACCTTTTTGCCTTTCCAGAGGGAATGTGCTATTTCTCTTGAGATGCTGCATCGCCAAATTTCCTCATCTCGCATGGAGGGGATAGTTTTGGGGTGTTTCTCGAGTTGCGGCGGGAAGCTGGGTGTGCTTCTCGACTTGTGACGGGGACCTCAGGAACTCGCTGGGGTTGCTTCAGGGAAGTCAGGTCCCCTTTGGTGTTGGAAGGGGAACTTCCGGTTTCCTCTCGAGCCCTTCAATGTGCACAGGGGCTCCTCTCGAATTGAGTCCGTAAACTGTGTTCTCCTCTCCCAAGGGGACGGCTGTGTGAGGGAACATTCTGAGTCGAATAAAGGGTGTCAAGTACCTTTTTGCCTTTCCAGAGGGAATGTGCTATTTCTCTTGAGATGCTGCATCGCCAACGTTCCTCATCTCGCATGGAGGGGATAATTTTGGGGTGTTTCTCGAGTTGCGGCGGGAAGCTGGGGGTGCTTCTCGAGTTGCGACGGGGACCTCAGGAACTCGCTGGGGTTGCTTCAGGGAAGTCAGGTCCCCTTTGGTGTTGGAAGGGGAACTTCCGGTTTCCTCTCGAGCCCTTCAATGTGCCCAGGGGCTCCTCTCGAATTGAGTCCTTAAAGTGTGTTCTCCTCCTCAAAGGGGACGGCTGTGTGAGATAACTTTCTGAGTAGCATAAAGGGTTTCAAATACATTTTTGCCTTTCCAGAGGGAATGTGGTATTTCTCTTGAGATGCTGCATCGCCAAATTTGCTCATCTCGCATGGAGGGGATAATTTTGTAGTGTTTCTCGAGTTTCGGCGGGAAGCTGGGGGTGCTTCTCCAGTTGCGACGGGGACCTCAGGAACTCGCTGGGGTTGCTTCAGGGAAGTCAGGTCCCCTTTGGTGTTGGAAGGGGAACACCCGGTGTCCTCTCGAGCCCTTCAATGTGCACAGGGGCTCCTCTCGAATTGAGTTCGTAAAGTGAGTTCTCCTCTCCAAAGGGGACGGCTGTGTGAGGGAACTTTCTGAGTCGAATAAAGGGTGTCAAGTACCTTTTTGCCTTTCCAGAGGGAATGTGGTATTTCTCGTGAGATGCTGAATCGCCAAATGTCCTCATCTCGCATGGAGCGGATAATTTTGGTGTGTTTCTCGAGTTGCGGCGGGAAGCCGGGAGTGCTTCTCGAGTTGCAAAGGGGACCTCAGGAACTCGCTGGGGTTGCTTCAGGTAAGTCAGGTCCCCTTTGATGTTGGAAGCGGAACTTCCGGTTTCCTCTCGAGCCCTTCATTGTGCACAGGGGCTCCTCTCGAATTGAGTCCGTAAAGTGTGTTCTCCTCTCCAAAGGGTACGGCTGTGTGAGGAAACTTTCTGAGTCGAATAAAGGGTGTCAAGAACTTTTTGCCTTTCCAGAGTGAATGTGGTATTTCTCGTCAGATGCTGCATTGCCAAATTTCCTCATCTCGCATGGAGGGGTGAATTTTGGGGTGTTTCTCGAGTGCGGCTGGAAGCTGCGGGTGCTTCTCGAGTTGCGACGGGGACCTCAGGAACTATCTGGGGTTGCTTCAGGGAAGTCAGTTCCCCGTTGGTGTTGGAAGGGGAACTTCCGGTTTCCTCTCGAGCCCTTCAATGTGCACATGGGCTCCTCTCGAATTGAGTCCGTAAAGTGTGTTCTCCCTTCCAAAGGGGACGGCTGTGTGAGGGAACTTTCTGAGTCGAATAAAGGGTGTCAAGTACCTTTTTGCCTTTCCAGAGGGAATGTCGTATTTCTCTTGAGATGCTGCATCGCCAAATTTCCTCATCTCGCATGGAGAGGATAATTTTGGGGTGTTTCTTTAGTTTCGGCGGAAAGCTAGGGGTGCTTCTCGAGTTGCGACGGAGACCTCAGGAACTCGCTGGGGTTGCTTCAGGGATGTCAGGTTCCCTTTGGTGTTGGAAGGGGAACTTCCGGTTTCCTCTCGAGCCCTTCAAAGGGCACATGGGTCTTTTGGAATTGAATCCTTAAAGTGTGTTCTACTCTCCAAAGGGGACGGCTGCGTGAGGGAACTTTCTGAGTCGAATAAAGGGTGTCAAGAACCTTTTAGCCTTTCCAGATTGAATGTGGTATTTCTCGTGAGATGCTGCATCGCCAAATTTCCTCATCTCGCATGGAGGGGATAATTTTGGGGTGTTTCTCGAGTTGCGGCGGGAAGCTGGGGGTGGTTCTCGAGTTGCGACGGGGACCTCAGTATCTCGCTAGGGTTGCTTCAGGGAAGTCAGGTCCCCTTTGGTGTTGGAAGGGGAACTTCCGGTTTCCTCTCGAGCCCTTCAATGTGCACAGGGGCTCCTCTCGAATTGAGTTCGTAAAGTGAGTTCTCCTCTCCAATGGGGACGGCTGTGTGAGGGAACTTTCTGAGTCGAATAAAGGGTGTCAAGTACTTTTTTGCATTTCCAGAGGGAATGTGGTATTTCTCGTGAGATGCTGCATCGCCAAATTTCCTCATCTCGCATGGAGGGGATAATTTTGGGCTGTTTTTGGAGTTGCGGTGGGAAGCTGGGGGTGCTTCTCGAGTTGCGACGGGGACCTCAGGAACTCGCTGGGGTTGATTCAGGGAAGTCAGGTCCCCTTTGGTGTTTGAAGGGGAACTTCCGGTTTCCTCTCGAGCCCTTCAATGAGCACAGGGGCTCCTCTCGAATTGAGTCCGTAAAGTGTGTTCTCCTCTCCAAAGGGGACGGCTGTGTGAGGGAACTTTCTGAGTCGAATAAAGGGTGTCAAGTACCTTTTTGGTTTTCCAGAGGGAATGTGGTATTTCTCTTTAAATGCTGCATCACGAAATTTCCTCATCTCGCAAGGAGGGGATAAATTTTGGGTGTTTCTCGAGTTGCGGCGGGAAGCTGGGGTCCTTCTAGAGTTACGACGGGGACCTGAGGAACTCGCTGGGGTTGCTTCAGGGAAGTCAGGTCCCCTTTGGTGTTGGAAGGGGATCTTCCTTTTTCCTCTCAAGCCCTTCAATGTGCACAGCGGCTCCTCTCGAATTGAGTCCGTAAAGTGGGTTTCCTCTCCAAAGGGGACGGCTGTGTGACGGAACTTTCTGAATCGAACAAAGGGTGTCAAGTACCTTTTTGCCTTTCCAGAGAGAATGTGGTATTTCGCTTGAGAGGCTGTATCGCCAAATTTCCTCATCTCGCATGGAGGGGAGAATTTTGTGGTGTTTCTCGAGCTGCGCCGGGAAGCTGGGGGTGCTTCTCGAGTTGAGACGGGGACCTCAGGAACTCTCTGGGGTTGCTTCAGGGAAGTCAGGTCCACTTTGGTGTTGGAAGGGGAACTTCCGGTTTCCTCTCTAGCCCTTCAATGTGCACAGGGGCTCCTCTCGAATTGAGTCCATAAAGTGTGTTCTCCTCTCCAAAGGGGACGGCTGTGTGAGGGAACTTTCTGAGTCGAATAAAGGGTGTCAAGTACCTTTTTGCCTTTCCAGAGGGAATGTGGTAATTCTCGTGAGATGCTGCATCGCCAAATTTCCTCATCTCGCATGGAGGGGATAATTTTGGGATGTTTCTCAAGGTGCGGCGGGAAGCTGGGGGTGCTTCTCGTGTTGCGACAGGGACCTCAGGAACTCGCTGGGGTTGCTTCAGGGAAGTCAGTTCCCCTTTGGTGTTGGAAGGGGAACTACCGGTTTCCTCTCGAGCCTTTCAATCTGCACAGGGTCTCCTCTCGAATTGAGTGCGTAAAGTGTGTTCTCCTCTCCAAAGGGGACGGCTGTGTGAGGGAACTTTCTGAGTCCAAAACAGGGTGTCAAGTACTTTTTGCCTTTCCAGAGGGAATGTGGAATTTCTCTTGAGATGCTGCATCGCCAAATTAAATCCTCTCGCATGGAGGGGATTATTTTGCGTTGTTTCTCGAGTTGCGTTGGGAAGCTGTGGGTGCTTCTCGAGTTGCGACCGGGACCATAGGAACCTGCTTCGGTTGCTTCAGGGAAGTCAGGTCCCCTTTGGTGTTGGAAGGGGGACTTCCGATTTCCTCTCGAGCCCTTCAATGTGCACAGGGGCTCCTCTTGAATGGAGTCCATAACGTGTGTTCACCTCTCCAAAGGGGACGGCTGTGTGAGGGAACTTTCTGAGTCGAATAAAGGGTGTCAAGTACCTTTTTGCCTTTCAAAAGGGTATGTGGTATTTCTCTTGAGATGATGCATCGCCAAACTTCCTCATCTCTCATGGAGTGGATAATTTTGGGGTGTTTTTCGAGTTGTGGTGGGAACCTGGGGTGCTTCTCGAGTTGCGATGGGGACCTCAGCAACTCGCATGACTTGCTTCAGGAAGTCAGGTCCCCCTTGGTGTTGGAAGGGGAATTTCCGATTTCCTCTAGAGCCCTTCAATGTTCACAGGGGCTCCTCTCGTATTGTGTCCGTAAAGTGTGTTCTCCTCTCCAAAGGGGACGGCTGTGTGAGGGAACTTTCTGAGTCGAATGAAGGGTGTCAAGTACCTTTTTGCCTTTCGAGAGGGAATGTGGTATTTCTCTTGAGATGCTGCATCGCCAAATTTCCTCATCTCGCATGGAGGGGATAATTTTGGGGTGTTTCTCGAGTTGCGGCGGGAAGCTGGGGGTGCTTCTCGAGTTGCGACGGGGACCTCAGGAACTCGCTGGGGTTTCTTCAGGGAAGTCAGGTCCCCTTTGGTGTTGGAAGGGGAACTTCCGGTTTCCTCTCGAGCCCTTCCATGTGCACAGGGGCTCCCCTTTAATTGAGTCCGTAAAGTGTGTTCTCCTCTCCAAAGGGGACGGCAGTGTGAGGGAAATTTCTGAGTCGAATTAAGGGTGTCAAGTACCATTTTGCCTTTCCAGAGGGAATGTGGCATTTCTCTTGAGATGCTGCATCGCCAAATTTCCTCATCTCGCATGGAGGGGAGAATTTTGGGGTGTTTCTCGAGTTGCGGCGGGAAGCTGGGGGTGCTTATCGAGTTGCGACGGGGACCTCAGGAACTCGCTGTGGTTTCTTCAGGGTAGTCAGGTCCCCTTTTGTGTTGGAAGGGGAACTTCCGGGTTCCTCTTGAGCCCTTCAATGTGCACAGGGGCTCCCCTTTAATTGAGTCCGTAAAGAGTGTTATCCTCTCCAAAGGGGACGGCAGTGTGAGGGAACATTCTGAGTCGAATAAAGGGTGTCAAGTACCTTTTTGCCTTTCCAGAGGGAATGTGGTATTTCTCTTGAGATTTTGCATCGCCAAATTTCCTTATCTCGCATGGAGGGGATAATTATGGGGTTTTTCTCGAGTTGCGGCGGGAAGCTGTGGGTGCTTCTCGAGTTGCGACGGGGACCTCAGGAACTCGCTGGGGTTTCTTTAGGGAAGTCAGGTCCCCTTTGGTGTTGGAAGGGGAACTTCCGGTATCCTCTCTAGCCCTTCTATGTGCACAGGGGCTCCTCTCGAGTTGAGTCCGTAAAGTGTGTTCTCCTCTCCAAAGGGGACGGCTGTGTGAGGGAACTTTCTGAGTCGAATAAAGGGTGTCAAGTACCTTTTTGCCTTTCCAGAGGGAATGTGGTATTTCTCGTGAGATGCTGTATCGCCAAATTTCCTGATCTCGCATGCAGTGGAGAATTTTGGCTTGTTTCTCGAGTTGCGGCGGGAAGCTGGGGGTGCTTCTCGAGTTGGGTCGGCGACCTCAGGAACTCGCTGGGGTTGCTTCAGGGAAGTCATTTCCCCTTGGTGTTGGAAGGGGAACTTCCGTTTTCCTCTCGAGCCCTTCAATGTGTACAGGGGATCCTCTCGAATTGAGTCCGTGAAGTATTTTCTCTTCTCAAAGGGGACGGGTGTGTGAGGGAACTTTCTGAGTCGAATAAAGGGTGTCAAGTACCTTTTGGCCTTTCCAGAGGGAATGTGGTATTTCTCTTGAGATGCTGCATCGCCACATTTCCTCATCTCGCATGGAGGGGAGAATTTTGGGGTGTTTCTCGTGTTGCGGCGGGAAGCTGGGTGTCCTTCTCCAGTTGCGACGGGGACCTCAGGAACTCGCTTGGGTTGCTTCAGTGAAGTCAGGTCCCCTTTTGTGTTGGAAGGGGAAATTCCGGTTTCCTCTCGAGCCCTTCAATGTGCACAGGGTCTCCTCTCGAATTGAGTCGGTAAAGTGTGTTCTCCTCTCCAAAGGGGACGGCTGTGTGAGGGAAATTTCTGAGTCGAATACAGGGTGTCAAGTACCTTTTTGCCTTTACAGAGGGAATGTGGTATTTCTCTTCAGATGCTGCATCGCCAAATTTCCTCATCTCGCATGGAGGGGAGAATTTTGGGGTGTTTCTCGAGTTGCGGCGGGAAGCTGGGGTGCTTCTCGAGTTGCGACGGGGACCTCAGGAACTCGCTGTGGTTTCTTCAGGGAAGTCAGGTCCCCTTTTGTGTTGGAAGGGGAATTTCCGGTTTCCTCTCGAGCCCTTCAATGTGCACAGGGGTTCTCCTTTAATTGAGTCCGTAAAGTGTGTTCTCCTCTCCAAAGGGGACGGCAGTGTGAGGGAACTTTCTGAGTGGAATAAAGGGTGTCAAGTACCTTTTTGCCTTTCCAGAGGGAATTTGGTATTTCTCGTGAGATGCTGCGTCGCCAAATTTCCTCATCTCGCATGGAGGGGAGAATTTTGGGGTGTTTCTCGAGTTGCGGCGGGAAGCTGGGGGTGCTTCTCGAGTTGCGACTGGGACCTCAGGAACTCGCTGGGGTTGCTTCAGGGAAGTCAGGTCCCCTTTGGTGTTGGAGGGGAATTTCTGGTTTCCTCTCGAGCCCTTCAAAGGGCACAGGGGCTCCTCTCGAATTGAGTCCGTAAAGTGTGTTCTCCGTCCAAAGGGGACGGCTGTGTGAGGGAACATTCTGAGTCGAATAAAGGGTGTCAAGTACCTTTTTTCCTTTCCAGAGGGAATGTGGTATTTCTCGTGAGATGCTGCATCGCCAAATTTCCTCATCTCGCATGGAAGGGAGAATTTTGGGCTGTTTCTCGAGTTGCGGCTGGAAGCTGGGGGTGCTTCCCGAGTTGCGACGGGGACCTCAGGAACTCGCTGGGGTTGCTTCAGGGAAGTCAGGTCCCCTTTGGTGTTGGAAGGGGAAATTCCGGTTTCCTCTCGAGCCCTTCAATGGGCACAGGGGCTCCTCTCGAATTGAGTCCGCAAAGTGTGTTCTCCTCTCCAAAGCGGATGGCTGTGTGAGGGAACTTTCTGAGTCGAATAAAGGGTGTCAAGTACCTTTTTGCCTTTCCAGAGGGAATGTGGTATTTCTTGTAAGATGCTGCATCGCCAAATTTCCTCATCTCCAAACGAGGGGATAATTTTGGGGTGTTTCTCGAAGGCGGCGGGAAGCTGGGGGTGCTTCTCGAGTTGCGACAGGGACCTCAAGAACTCGCTGGGGTTGCTTCAGCGAAGTCAGGTTCCCTTTGTTGTTGGAGGGGAATTTCTGCTTTCCTCTCGAGCCCTTCAAAGGGTACAGGGGCTCCTCTCGAATTGAGTCCGTAAATGTGTTCTCCGTCCAAAGGGGACGGCTGTGTGAGGGAACATTCTGAGTCAAATAACGGGTGTCAAGTAATTTTTTGCCTTTCCAGAGGGAATGTGGTATTTCACTTCAGATGCTGCATCGCCAAATTTCCTCATCTCGCATGGAGGGGAGAATTTTGGGGTGTTTCTCGAGTTGCGGCGGGAAGCTGGGGTGCTTCTCGAGTGTCGACGGGGACCTCAGGAACTCGCTGGAGTTGCTTCAGGGAAATCAGGTCCCCTTTGCTGTTGGAATGGGAACTTCCGGTTTCCTTACGAGCCCTTCAATGTGCACAGGGGCCCCTCTCGTATTGAGTCCGTAAAGTGTGTTCTCCTCTCCAAAGGGGACGGCTGTGTGAGGGAGCTTTCTGAGTCGAATAAAGGGTGTCAAGTACCGTTTTGCCTTTACAGATGGAATGTGGTATTTCTCGTGAGATGCTGCATCGCCAAATTTCCTCGTCTCGCATGGAGGGGAGAATATTGGGCTGTTTCTCGAGTTGCGGCTTGAAGCTGGGGGTGCTTCTCGAGTTGCGACGGGGAATTCAGGAACTCGCTGGGGTTGCTTCAGGAAAGTCAGGTCCCGTTTGGTGTTGGAAGGTGAACTTCCGGTTTCTTCTCGATCCGTTCAGTATGCACAGGGGTTCCTCTCGATTTGAGTCCGTAAAGTGTGTTCTCCTCTCCAAAGGGGACGGCTGTGTGAGGGAACTTTCTTAGTCGAATAAAGGGTTTCAAGTACCTTTTTGCCTTTCCAGAGGGAATGTGGTATTTTTCGTGAGATGCTGCATCGCCAAATTTCCTCATCTCGCATGGAGGGGATAATTTTGGGCTGTTTCTCGAGTTGCGGCTGGAAGCTGGGGGTGCTTCTCGAGTTGCGACGGGGACCTCAGGAACTCGCTGGGGTTGCTTCAGGGAAGTCAGGTCCCCTTTGGTGTTGGAAGGGGAACTTCCGGTTTCCTCTCGAGCCCTTCAATGGGCACAGGGGCTCCACTCGAATTGAGTCCGCAAAGTGTGTTCCCCTCTCCAAATGGGACGGCTGTGTGAGGGAACTTTCTGAGTCGAATAAAGGGTTTCAAGTACCTTTTTGCCTTTCCAGAGGGAATGTGGTATTTCTTGTGAGATGCTTCATCGCCAAATTTCCTCATCTCGCAACGAGGGGATAATTTTGGGGTGTTTCCCGAGTTGCGGCGGGAAGCTGGGGGTGCTTCTTGAGTTGCGACGGGGACCTCAGGAACTCGCTGGGGTTGCTTCAGGGAAGTCAGTTCCCCTTTGGTGTTGGAAGGGGAACTTCCGGTTTCCTCTCGAGCCCTTCACAGGGCACAGTGGATCCTCTCGAAGTGAGTCCGTAAAGTGTGTTCTCCTCTCCAAAGGGGACGGCTGTGTGAGGGAACTTTCTGAGTCGAATAAATGGTGTCAAGTACCTTTTTGCCTTTCCAGAGGGAATGTGGTATTTCTCGTGAGATACTGCATCGCAAAATTTCCTCATCTCGCATGGAGGGGAGAATTTTGGGCTGTTTCTTGAGTTGCGGCCGGAAGCTGGGGGTGCTTCTCGAGTTGCGACGGGGAACTCAGGAACTCGCTTGGGTCGTTTCTGGGAAGTCAGGTCCCCTTTGGTGTTGGAAGGGGAACTTCCGGTTTCCTCTCAAGCCCTTCAATGTGCACAGGGGCTCCTCTCGAATTGAGTCCGCAAAGTGTGTTCTCCTCTCCAAAGGGGACGGCTGTGTGAGGGAACTTTCTGAGTCGAATAAAGGAGTCAAGTACCTTTTTGCCTTTCCAGAGGGAATGTGGTATTTCTCGTGAGATGCTTCATCGCCAAATTTCCTCATCTCGCATGGAGGGGATAATTTTGGGGTGTTTCCCGAGTTGCGGCGGGAAGCTGGGGGTGCTTCTCGAGTTGCGACGGGGACCTAGGAACTCGCTGGGGTTGCTTCACGGAAGTCAGGTCCCCTATGCTGTTGGAAGGGGAACTTCCGGTTTCCTCTCGAGCACTTCAATGGGCACAGGAGCTCCTCTCGAATTGAGTCCGTAAAGTGTGTTCTCCTCTCCAAAGGGGCGGCTGTGTGAGGGAACTTTCTGAGTCGAATAAAGGGTGTCAAGTACCTTTTTGCCTTTCCAGAGGCAATGTGGTATTTCTCTTGAGATGCTGCATCGCCAAATTTCCTCATCTCGCATGGAGGGGATAATTTTAGAGTGTTTCTCGAGTTGCGGCGGGAAGCTGGGGGTGCTTCTCGAGTTGCGACGGGGACCTCAGGAACTCGCTGGGGTTGCCTCAGGGAAGTCAGGTCCCCTTTGGTGTTGGAAGGGGAACTTCCGGTTTCCTCTCGAGCCCTTCAATGTGCACAGGGGCTCCTCTCGATTTGACTCCGTAAAGTGTGTTCTCCTCTCCAAAGGGGACGGCTGTGTGAGGGAAATTTCTGAGTCAAATAAAGGGTGTCAAGTACCTTTTTGCCTTTCCAGAGGGAATGTGGTATTACTCTTGAGATGCTGCATCGCCAAATTTCCTCATCTCGCATGGAGGGGATAATTTTGGTGTGTTTCTCGAGTTGCGGCGGGAAGCTGGGGGTGCTTCTCGAGTTGCGACGGGGACCTCAGGAACTCGCTGGGGTTGCTTCAGGGAAGTCAGGTCCCCTTTGCTGTTGGAAGGGGAACTTCCGGTTTCCACTCGAGCCCTTCAATGTGCACAGGGGCTCCTCTCGAATTGAGTCCGTAAAGTGTGTTCTCCTCTCCAAAGGGGACGGCTGTGTGAGGGAACTTTCTGAGTCGAATAAAGGGTGTCAAGTACCTTTTTGCCTTTCCAGAGGGAATGTGGTATTTCTCGTGAGATGCTGCATCGCCAAATTTCCTCATCTCGCATGGAGGGGATAATTTTAGAATGTTTCTCGAGTTGCGGCGGGAAGCTGGGGGTGCTTCTCGAGTTGCGACGGGGACCTCAGGAACTCGCTGGGGTAGCTTCAGGAAAGTCAGGTCCCGTTTGGTGTTGGAAGGTGAACTTCCAGTTTCCTCTCGAGCCCTTCAATGTGCACAGGGGCTCCTCTCGAATTGAGTCCGTAAAGTGTGTTCTCCTCTCCAAAGGGGACGGCTGTGTGAGGGAACGTTCTTAGTCGAATAAAGGGTGTCAAGTACCTTTTTGCCTTTCCAGAGGGAATGTGGTATTTCTCGTGAGATGCTGCATCGCCAAATTTCCTCATCTCGCATGGAGGGGAAAATTTTGGGCTGTTTCTCGAGTTGCGCCTGGAAGCTGCGGGTGCTTCTCGAGTTGCGACGTGGACCTCAGGAACTCGCTGGGGTTGCTTCAGGGAAGTCAGCTCCCCTTTGGTGTTGGAAGGGGAACTTCCGGTTTCCTTTCGAGCCCTTCAATGTGCACAGGGTCTCCTCTCGAATTGAGTCGGTAAAGTGTGTTCTCCTCTCCAAAGGGGACGGCTGTGTGAGGGAAATTTCTGAGTCGAATACAGGGTGTCAAGTACCTTTTTGCCTTTCCAGAGGGAATGTGGTATTTCTCTTCAGATGCTGCATCGCCAAATTTCCTCATCTCGCATGGAGGGGAGAATTTTGGGGTGTTTCTCAAGTTGCGGCGGGAAGCTGGGGTGCTTCTCGAGTTGCGACGGGGACCTCAGGAACTCGCTGTGGTTTCTTCAGGGAAGTCAGGTCCCCTTTTGTGTTGGAAGGGGAACTTCCGGGTTCCTCTCGAGCCCTTCAAAGTGCACAGGGGCTCCCCTTTAATTGAGTCCGTAAAGTGTGTTCTCCTCTCCAAAGGAGACGGCAGTGTGAGGGAACTTTCTAAGTCGAATAAAGGGTGTCAAGTACCTTTTTGCCTTTCCAGAGGGAATGTGGTATTTCTCGTGAGATGCTGCATCGCCAAATTTCCTCATCTCGCATGGAGGGGATAATTTTAGAATGTTTCTCGAGTTGCGGCGGGAAGCTGGGGGTGCTTCTCGAGTTGCGACGGGGACCTCAGGAACTCGCTGGGGTTGCTTCAGGGAAGTCAGGTCCCCTTTGGTGTTGGAGGGGAATTTCTGGTTTCCTCTCGAGCCCTTCAAAGGGCACAGGGGCTCCTCTCGAATTGAGTCCGTAAAGTGTTTTCTCCGTCCAAAGGGGACGGCTGTGTGAGGGAACATTCTGAGTCGAATAAAGGGTGTCAAGTACCTTTTTGCCTTTCCAGAGGGAATGTGGTATTTCTCGTGAGATGCTGCATCGCCAAATTTCCTCATCTCGCATGGAGGGGAGAATTTTGGGCTGTTTCTCGAGTTGCGGCTGGAAGCTGGGGGTGCTTCTCGAGTTGCGACGGGGACCTCAGGAACTCGCTGGGTTTGCTTCAGGGAAGTCAGGTCCCCTTTGGTGTTGGAAGGGGAACTTCCGGTTTCCTCTCGAGCCCTTCAATTGGCACAGGGGCTCCTCTCGAATTGAGTCCGCAAAGTGTGTTCTCCTCTCCAAAGCGGACGGCTGTGTGAGGGAACTTTCTGAGTCGAATAAAGGGTGTCAAGTACCTTTTTGCCTTTCGAGAGGGAATGTGGTATTTCTTGTAAGATGCTGCATCGCCAAATTTCCTCATCTCCAAACGAGGGGATAATTTTGGGGTGTTTCTCGAGTTGCGGCGGGAAGCTGGTGGTGCTTCTCGAGTTGCGACGGGGACCTCAAGAACTCGCTGGGGTTGCTTCAGGGAAGTCAGGTCCCCTTTGCTGTTGGAAGGGGAACTTCCGGTTTCCACTCGAGCCCTTCAATGTGCACAGGTGCTCCTCTCGAATTGAGTCCGTAAAGTGTGTTCTCCTCTCCAAAGGGGATGGCTGTGTGAGGGAACTTTCTGAGTCGAATAAAGGGTGTCAAGTACCTTTTTGCCTTTCCAGAGGGAATGTGGTATTTCTCGTGAGATGCTGCATCGCCAAATTTCCTCATCTCGCATGGAGGGGATAATTTTAGAGTGTTTCTCGAGTTGCGGCGGGAAGCTGGGGGTGCTTCTCGAGTTGCAACGGGGACCTCAGGTACTCGCTGGTGTTGCTTCAGCCAAGTCAGGTTCCCTTTGTTGTTGGAGGGGATTTTCTGCTTTCCTCTCGAGCCCTTCAAAGGGTACAGTGGCTCCTCTCGAATTGAGTCCGTAAATGTGTTCTCCGTCCAAAGGGGACGGCTGTGTGAGGGAACATTCTGAGTCGAATAACGGGTGTCAAGTAATTTTTTGCCTTTCCAGAGGGAATGTGGTATTTCACTTCAGATGCTGCATCGCCAAATTTCCTCATCTCGCATGGAGGGGAGAATTTTGGGGTGTTTCTCGAGTTGCGGCGGGAAGCTGGGGTGCTTCTCGAGTGTCGACGGGGACCTCAGGAACTCGCTGGAGTTGCTTCAGGGAAGTCAGGTCCCCTTTGCTTTTGGAAGGGGAACTTCCGGTTTCCTCACGAGCCCTTCAATGTGCACAGGGGCTCCTCTCGTATTGAGTCCGTAAAGTGTGTTCTCCTCTCCAAAGGGGACGGCTGTGTGAGGGAGCTTTCTGAGTCGAATAAAGGGTGTCAAGTACCGTTTTGCCTTTACAGATGGAATGTGGTATTTCTCGTGAGATGCTGCATCGCCAAATTTCCTCATCTCGCATGGAGGGGAGAATATTGGGCTGTTTCTCGAGTTGCGGCTTGAAGCTGGGGGTGCTTCTCGAGTTGCGACGGGGACTTCAGGAACTCGCTGGGGTTGCTTCAGGAAAGTCAGGTCCCGTTTGGTGTTGGAAGGTGAACTTCCGGTTTCTTCTCGATCCGTTCAATATGCACAGGGGTCCTCTCGATTTGAGTCCGTAAAGTGTGTTCTCCTCTCCAAAGGGGACGGCTGTGTTAGGGAACTTTCTTAGTCGAATAAAGGGTTTCAAGTACCTTTTTGCCTTTCCAGAGGGAATGTGGTATTTTTCGTGAGATGCTGCATCGCTAAATTTCCTCATCTCGCATGGAGGGGAGAATTTTGGGCTGTTTCTCGAGTTGCGGCTGGAAGCTGGGGGTGCTTCTCGAGTTGCGACGGGGACCTCAGGAACTCGCTGGGGTTGCTTCAGGGAAGTCAGGTCCCCTTTGGTGTTGGAAGGGGAACTTCCGGTTTCCTCTCGAGCCCTTCAGTGGGCACAGGGGCTCCACTCGAATTGAGTCCGCAAAGTGTGTTCCCCTCTCCAAATGGGACGGCTGTGTGAGGGAACTTTCTGAGTCGAATAAAGGGTGTCAAGTACCTTTTTGCCTTTCCAGAGGGAATGTGGTATTTCACTTCAGATGCTGCATCGCCAAATTTCCTCATCTCGCAACGAGGGGATAATTTTGGGGTGTTTCCCGAGTTGCGGCGGGAAGCTGGGTGTGCTTCTCGAGTTGCGACGGGGACCTCAGGAACTCGCTGTGGTTGCTTCAGGGAAGTCAGTTCCCCTTTGTTGTTGGAAGGGGAACTTCCGGTTTCCTCTCGAGCCCTTCACAGGGCACAGTGGATCTCCTCGAATTGAGTCCCTAAAGTGTGTTCTCCTCTCCAAAGGGGATGGCTGTGTGAGGGAACTTTCTGAGTCGAATAAATGGTGTCAAGTACCTTTTTGCCTTTCCAGAGGGAATGTGGTATTTCTCGTGAGATACTGCATCGCAAAATTTCCTCATCTTCCATGGAGGGGAGAATTTTGGGCTGTTTCTCGAGGTGCGGCCGGAAGCTGGGGGTGCTTCTCGAGTTGCGACGGGGAACTCAGGAACTCGCTTGGGTCGTTTCTGGGAAGTCAGGTCCCCTTTGGTGTTGGAAGGGGAACTTCCGGTTTCCTCTCAAGCCCTTCAATGTGCACAGGGGCTCCTCTCGAATTGAGTCCGCAAAGTGTGTTCTCCTCTCCAAAGGGGACGGCTGTGTGAGGGAACTTTCTGAGTCGAATAAAGGAGTCAAGTACCTTTATGCCTTTCCAGAGGGAATGTGGTATTTCTCGTGAGATGCTTCATCGCCAAATTTCCTCATCTCGCATGGAGGGGATAATTTTGGGGTGTTTCCCGAGTTGCGGCGGGAAGCTGGGGGTGCTTCTCGAGTTGCGACGGGGACCTCAGGAACTCGATGGGGTTGCTTCACGGAAGTCAGGTCCCCTATGCTGTTGGAAGGGGAAATTCTGGTTTCCTCTCGAGCACTTCAATGGGCACAGGAGCTGCTCTCGAATTGAGTCCGTAAAGTGTCTTCTCCTCTCCAAAGGGGCGGCTGTGTGAGGGAACTTTCTGAGTCGAATAAAGGGTGTCAAGTACCTTTTTGCCTTTCCAGAGGCAATGTGGTATTTCTCTTGAGATGCTGCATCGCCAAATTTCCTCATCTCGCATGGAGGGGATAATTTTAGAGTGTTTCTCGAGTTGCGGCGGGAAGCTGGGGGTGCTTCTCGAGTTGCGACGGCGACCTCAGGAACTCGCTGGAGTTGCTTCAGGGAAGTCAGCTCCCCTTTGGTGTTGGAAGGGGAACTTCCGGTTTACTCTCGAGCCCTTCAATGTGCACAGGGGCTCCTCTCGATTTGACTCCGTAAAGTGTGTTCTCCTCTCCAAAGGGGACGGCTGTGTGAGGGAACTTTCTGAGTCAAATAAAGGGTGTCAAGTACCTTTTTGCCTTTCCAGAGGGAATGTGGTATTACTCTTGAGATGCTGCATCGCCAAATTTCCTCATCTCGCATGGAGGGGATAATTTTGGTGTGTTTCTCGAGTTGCGGCGGGAAGCTGGGGGTGCTTCTCGAGTTGCGACGGGGACCTCAAGAACTCGCTGGGGTTGCTTCAGGGAAGTCAGCTCCCCTTTGGTGTTGGAAGGGGAACTTCCGGTTTCCTCTCGAGCCCTTCAATGGGCACAGGGGCTCCTCTCGAATTGAGTCCGCAAAGTGTGTTCCCCTCTCCAAATGGGACGGCTGTGTGAGGGAACTTTTTGAGTCGAATAAAGGGTGTCAAGTACCTTTTTGCCTTTCCAGAGGGAATGTGGTATTTCTTGTGAGATGCTTCATCGCCAAATTTCCTCATCTCACAACGAGGGGATAATTTTGCGGTGTTTCCCGAGTTGCGGCGGGAAGCTGGGGGTGCTTCTCGAGTTGCGACGGGGACCTCAAGACTCACTTGGGTTGCTTAAGGGAAGTCAGGTCCCCTTTGCTGTTGGAAGGGGAACTTCCGGTTTCCTCTCGAGCCCTTCAATGGGCACAGGGGCTCCTCTCGAATTGAGTCCGTAAAGTGTGTTCTCCTCTCCAAAGGGGACGGCTGTGTGAGGGAACTTTCCGAGTCGAATAAAGGGTGTCAAGTACCTTTTTGCCTTTCCAGAGGCAATGTGGTATTTCCCTTGAGATGCTGCATCGGCAAATTTCCTCATCTCGCATGAAGGGGATAATTTTAGAGTGTTTCTCGAGTTGCGGCGGGAAGCTGGGGGTGCTTCTCGAGTTGCGACGGGGACCTCAGGAACTCGCTGGGGTTGCTTCAGGGAAGTCAGGTCCCCTTTGGTGTTGGAAGTGGAATTTCCCGTTTCCTCTCGAGCCCTTAAATGTGCACAGGGTCTTCTCTCGAATTGAGTCCGTAAATTGTGTTCTCCCCTCCAAAGGGGACGGCTGTGTGAGGGAACTTTCTGAGTCGAATAAAGGGTGTCAAGTACTTTTTGCCTTTCCAGAGGGAATGTGGTATTTCTCGTGAGATGCTGCATCGCCAAATTTCCTCGTCTCTCATGGAGGGGAGAATTTTGGGCTGTTTTTCGAGTTGCGGCGGGAAGCTGGGGGTGCTTCTCGATTTGCGACGGGGACCTCAGGAACTCGCTGGGGATGCTTCAGGAAGTCAGGTCCCCTTTGGTGTTGGAAGGGGAACTTCCGGTTTCCTCTAGAGCCCTTCAATGTTCACAGGGGCTCCTCTCGTATTGTGTCCGTAAAGTGTGTTCTCCTCTCCAAAGGCGACGGCTATGTGAGGGAACTTTCTGAGTCGAATGAAGGGTGTCAAGTACCTTTTTGCCTTTCCAGAGGGAATGTGGTATTTCTCGTGAGATGCTGCATCGCCAAATTTCCTCATCTCGCATGTAGAGATAATTTTGGGGGGTTTGTCGAGTTGCGGCGGGAAGCTGGGTGTGCTTCTCGAGTTGCGACGGGGACCTCAGCAACTCGCTGGGGTTGCTTCAGGGAAGTCATGTCTCCTTTGGTGTTGGAAGGGGAACTTCCGGTTTCCTCTTGGGACCTTCAATGTGCACAGGGGCTCCTCTCGAATTGAGTCCGTAAAGTGTGTTCTCCTCTCCAAAGGGGACAGCTGTTTGAGGGAACTTTATGAGTCGAATAAAGGGTGTCAAGTACCTTTTTGCCTTTCCAGAGGGAATGTGGTATTTCTCTTGAGATGCTGCATCGCCAAATTTCCTCATCTCACATGGAGGGGATAATTTTGGCGTGTTTCTCGAGTTGCGGCGGGAAGCTGTGGGTGATTCTCGAGTTGCGACGGGGACCTCAGCAACTCGCTGGGGTTGCTTCAGGGAAGTCAGGTCCCCTTTGGTGTTGGAAGGGGAACTTCCGGTTTCCCCTCGAGCCCTTCAATGTGCACAGGGGCTCCTCTTTAAGTGAGTCCATAACGTGTGTTCACCTCTCCAAAGGGGACGGCTGTGTGACGGAACTTTCTGAGTCGAATAAAGGGTGTCAAGTACCTTTTTGATTTCAAAAGGGAATATGGTATTTCTCTTGAGATGATGCATCGCCAAATTTCCTCATCTCTCATGGAGTGGATAATTTTGGGGTGTTTTTCGAGTTGCGGTGGGAAGCTGGGGGTGCTTCTCGAGTTGCGATGGGGACCTCAGCAACTCGCTTGAGTTGCTTCAGGAAGTCAGGTCCCCTTTGGTGTTGGAAGGGGAATTTCCGATTTCCTCTAGAGCCCTTCAATGTTCACAGGGGCTCCTCTCGTATTGTGGCCGTAAAGTGTATTCTCCTCTCCAAAGGGGACGGCTGTGTGAGGGAACTCTCTGAGTCGAATGAAGGGTGTCAAGTACCTTTTTGCCTTTCCAGAGGGAATGTGGTATTTCTTGTGAGATGCTTCATCGCCAAATTTCCTCATCTCGCAACGAGGGGATAATTTTGGGGTGTTTCCCGAGTTGCGGCGGGAAGCTGGGGGTGCTTCTCGTGTTGCGACGGGGACCTCAGGAACTCGCTGGGGTTGCTTCAGGGAAGTCAGTTCCCCTTTGGTGTTGGAAGGGGAACTTCCGGTTTCCTCTCGAGCCCTTCAAAGGGCACAGTGGATCCTCTCGAATTGAGTCCGTAAAGTGTGTTCTCCTCTCCAAAGGGGACGGCTGTGTGAGGGAACTTTCTGAGTCGAATAAATGGTGTCAAGTACCTTTTTGCCTTTCCAGAGGGAATGTGGTATTTCTCGTGAGATACTGCATCGCAAAATTTCCTCATCTCGCATGGAGGGGAGAATTTTGGGCTGTTTCTCGAGTTGCGGCCGGAAGCTGGGGGTGCTTCTCGAGTTGCGACGGGGAACTCAGGAACTCGCTTGGGTCGTTTCTGGGAAGTCAGGTCCCCTTTGGTGTTGGAAGGGGAACTTCCGGTTTCCTCTCAAGCCCTTCAATGTGCACAGGGGCTCCTCTCGAATTGAGTCCGCAAAGTGTGTTCTCCTCTCCAAAGGGGACGGCTGTGTGAGGGAACTTTCTGAGTCGAATAAAGGAGTCAAGTACCTTTTTGCCTTTCCAGAGGGAATGTGGTATTTCTCGTGAGATGCTTCATCGCCAAATTTCCTCATCTCGCATGGAGGGGATAATTTGGGGGTGTTTCCCGAGTTGCGGCGGGAAGCTGGGGGTGCTTCTCGAGTTGCGACGGGGACCTCAGGAACTCGCTGGGGTTGCTTCACGGAAGTCAGGTCCCCTATGCTGTTGGAAGGGGAACTTCCGGTTTCCTCTCGAGCCCTTCAATGGGCACAGGAGCTCCTCTCGAATTGAGTCCGTAAAGTGTGTTCTCCTCTCCAAAGGGGCGGCTGTGTGAGGGAACTTTCTGAGTCGAATAAAGGGTGTCAAGTACCTTTTTGCCTTTCCAGAGGCAATGTGGTATTTCTCTTGAGATGCTGAATCGCCAAATTTCCTCATCTCGCATGGAGTGGATAATTTTAGAGTGTTTCTCGAGTTGCGGCGGGAAGCTGCGGGTGCTTCTCGAGTTGCGACGGGGACCTCAGGAACTCGCTGGGGTTGCTTCAGGGAAGTCAGCTCCCCTTTGGTGTAGGAAGGGGAACTTCCGGTTTCCTCTCCAGGCCTTAAATGTGAACAGGGGCTCATCTCGAATTGAGTCCATACAGTGTGTTCTCTTCTCCAAAGGGGACGGCTGTGTGAGGGAACTTTCTGAGTCGAATAAAGGGTGTCAAGTACCTTTTTGCTTTCAAGAGGGAATGTGGTATTTCTCTTGAGATTCTGCATTGCAAAATTTCCTCCTCTCACATTGAGGGGATAATTTTGGGGTGTTTCTCGAGTTGCTGCGGGAAGCTGGGGGTGCTTCTCAGGTTGCGACGGGGACTTCAGCAACTCGCTTGGGTTGCTTCACGGAAGTCAGGACCCCTATTTTGTTGGAAGGGGAACCTCCGGTTTACTCTCCAGCCGTTAATGGGAATAGGGGCTCATCTTGAATTGAGTCCATAAAATGTGTTCTCCTCTCCAATGGGGACTCATATTACTGAAATTTCTGAGTCGAATAAAGGGTGTCAAGTACCCATTGCCTTTGAAGAGGGAATGTGGTATTTCACTTGAGATTCTGAAGCACAAAATTTCCTCATCTCGCATTGAGTCTATAATATTGTGGTGTTTCTATAGTTGCGGGGAGAAGCTGGGGGTACTTCTTGAATTGCGTCGGGGACCTCAGGAACTCGCTCGGGTTGATTCAGGGAAGTCAGGTCCCCTTTCGTTTTGGCATAGGAACGACTGGTTTACTCTGGAGCCGTTAAATAGGAATAGGGCCTCCTCTGGAATTGAGTCCTTAAAGTGTGTTCTCCTCTCCAATGGGGACGGCTGTGTGAGGGAACATTTTGAGTCGCATAAAGGGTGTCAAGTACCCTTTTGCCTTTCAAGAGGGAATGTGGTATTTCTCTTGAGATGCAGCACAAAATTTCCTCACCTCGCATTGCGGGGAAAATTTTGTGGTTTTTCACGTGCTGCGGCGGGAAGCTGGGGTAACAGCTCGAGTTGCGACGGGGACCCCAGGAAGTCGCTCTGGTTGCTTCAGGGAAGTCAGGTCCCCATTGGAGTTGGAAGGGGAACTTCCGGTTTACTCTCCAGCCGTTAAATGGGAATAGGGGCTCATCTCGTATTGAGTGCATAAAGTGTGTTCTCCTATCCAACGCGGACAGCTCTGTGAGGGAAATTTCTGAGTCGCAAAAAGGGTGTCCTGTACCCTTTTGCCTTGCAAGAAGGAATGTGGTATTTCTCTTGAAATTCTGCAGCGCATAATTTCTTCATCTCGCATTGAGGGGATAATTTTGTGGTGTTTCTCAAATTGCGACGGGATGCTGGGGGTACTTCTCGAGTTGCGACGGGGACGTCAGGAACTCGCTGGGGTTTCTTCAGGGAAGTCAGGTCCCCTATGGTGTTGGAAGGGGATCTTGCGGTTTCCTCTCGAGCCCTTAAATGTGAACAGGGGCTCATCTAGAATTGAGTCCATAAAGTGTGTTCTCCTCTCTAATGTGGATGGCAGTGAGAAAACTTTCTGAGTCGAATAAAGGGTGTCAAGTACCATTTTGCCTTTGAAGAGGGAATGTGGTATTTCTCTTGAGATGCTGCATCGCAAAATATCCTCATCTTGCATGGAGGGGATAATTTTGGGTGTTTCTCGAGTTGCACGGGAAGGTGGGGGTGCTTCTCGAGTTGCGACGGGGACCTCAGGAACTCGCTGGGGTTGCTTCAGGGAAGTCAGCTCCCCTTTGGTGTTGGAAAGGGAACTTCCGGTTTCCTCTCGAGCCCTAAAATGTGAACAGGGGCTCCTATCGAATTGAGTCTGTAAAGTGTGTTCTTCTTTCCAAAGGGGACGGCGTGTGAGGGAACTTTCTGAGTCGAATAAAGGATGTCAAGTAACTTTTTGCCTTTCCAGAGGGAATGTGGTATTTCTCTTGAGATGTTGCATCGCCAAATTTCCACATCTCGCATGGAGGGGATAATTTTGTGGTGTTTCTCGAGTTGCGGCGGGAAGCTGGCTGTGCTTCTCGAGTTTCGACGGGAATCTCAGGAACTCGCTGGGGTTGCTTCAGGGAAGTCATGTCCCCTTTGGTGTTGGAAGGGGAACTTCCGGTTTCCTCTCGAGTCCTTCAATGTGCACAGGGGCTCCTCTCTAATTGAGTCCGTAAACTGTGTTCTCCTCTCCAAAGGGGACGGCTGTTTGAGGGAACTTTCTGAGTCGAATAAAGGGTGTCAAGTAGCTTTTTGCCTTTCTAGAGGGAATGTGGTATTTCTCTTGAGATGCTGCATCGCCAAATTTCCTCATCTCACATGGAGGGGAGAATTTTGGGCTGTTTTTCGAGTTGCGGCGGGAAGCTGGGGGTGCTTCTCGATTTGCGACCTGGACCTCATGATCTCGCTGGGGTTGCTTCAGGGAAGTCAGGTCCCCTTTGGTGTTGGAAGGGGAACTTCCGGTTCCTTCTCGAGCCATTCAATGTGCACAGGGGCTCCTCTCGAATTGAGTCCGTAAAGTGTGTTCTCCTCTCCAAAGGGGACGGCTGTGTGAGGGAACTTTCTGAGTCGAATAAAGGGTGTCAAGTACCTTTTTGCCTTTCCAGAGGGAATGTGGTATTTCTTGTGAGATGCTGCATCGCCGAATTTCCTCATCTCGCATTGAGGGGATAATTTTGGGGTGTTTCTCTTGATGCGGCGGGAAGTTTGGGGTGCATTTCGAGTTGCGACCGGGACCTCAGGAACTCGCTGGGGTTTCTTCAGGGAAGTCAGGTCCCCTTTCGTGTTGGAAAGGGAACATCTGGTTTCCTCTCGAGCCTTTCAATTTGCACAGGGGCTCCTCTCGAATTAAGTCCGTAAAGTGTGTTCTCCTCTGCAAAAGGGACGGCTGTGTGAGCGAACTTTCTGAGTCGAAAAAAGGGTGTCAAGTACCTTTTTGCATTTCCAGAGGGAATGTGATATTTCTCTTGAGATGCTGCATCGCCAAATTTCCTCATCTCGCATGGAGGGGATAATTTTGGGGTGTTTCTCGAGTTGCGGCAGGAAGCTGGGTGTGCTTCTCGAGTTGCGACGGGGACCTCAGGAACTCGCTGGGCTTGCTTCAGGGAAGTCAGGTCCCCTGTGGTGTTGAAAGGGGAACTTCCGGTTTCCTCTCGAGCCCTTCAATGTGCACAGGGGCTCCTCTTGAATTGAGTCCGTAAAGTGTGTTCTCCTCCCCAAAGGGGACGGCTGTGTGAGGGAACTTTCTGAGTCGAATAAAGGGTGTCAAGTACGTTTTTGCCTTTCCAGAGGGAATGTGGTATTTCTCTTGAGATGCTGCATCGCGAAATTTCCTCATCTCGCATGGAGGAGATAATTTTGGGGTGTTTCTCGAGTTGCGGCAGGAAGCTGGGTGTGCTTCTCGAGTTGCGACGGGGACCTCAGGAACTCGCTGGGCTTGCTTCAGGGAAGTCAGGTCCCCTGTGGTGTTGGAAGGGGAACTTCCGGTTTCCTCTCCAGCCCTTCAATGTGCACAGGGGCTCCTATCGAAATGAGTCCGTAAAATGTGTTCTCCTCTCCAAAGGGGACGGCTGTGTGAGGGAACATTCTGAGTCCAATAAAGGGTGTCAAGAACCTTTTTGCCTTTCAAAAGGGAATATAGTATTTTTTTGAGATGATGCATCGCCAAATTTACTCATCTCGCATGGAGGGGATAATTTTGGGGTGTTTCTCGAGTTGCAGTGGGAAGCTGGGGGTGCATCTCCACTTGCGACGGAGACCTCAGGAAGTCGCTGGGGTTGCTTCAGGCAAGTCAGGTCACCTTTGTTGTTGGAAGGGGAACTTCCGGTTTCCTCTCGAGCCCTTCAATGTGCACAGGGGCTCATCTCGTATTGAGTCCATAAAGTCTGTTCTCTGCTAAGGAGACGGCTATGTGAGGGAATTTTCTGAGTCGAATAAAGGGTGTCAAGTACGTTTTTGCCTTTCATGAGGGAATGTGGTATTTCTCTTGAGATGCTGCATCGCAAAATTTCCTCATCTCGCATTGAGGGGATAATTTTGGGGTGTTTCTCGAGTTGCGGAGGGAAGCTGGAAGTGCTTCTTGAGTTGCGACGGGGACCTCAGGAAATCGCTGGGGTTGCTTCCGGGAAGTCAGGTCCCCTTTGCTGTTGGAAGGGGAACTTTCGCTTTCCTCTCGAGCCCATAAATGTGAACAGGGCCTCATCTCGAATTGAGTCCATGAAGTGTTTTCTCTTCTCCAAAGGGGACGGCTGTGTGAGGGAACTTTCTGAGTCGAATAAAGGGTGTCAAGTACCTTTTTGCCTTTCAAGTGGTAATGTGGTGTTTCTCTTACATTCTGCATTGCAAATTTCCTTATCTCGCATTGAGTGGATAATTTTGGGGTGTTTCTCGAGTTGCGGCGTGAACCTGGGGGTGCTTCTCGAGTTGCGTCGGGGCCTCAGACCTCGCTCAGGTTGCTTCAGGCAAGTCAGGTCCCCTTTGGTGTTGGAAGGGGAACTTCCGGTTTCCTCTCGTGCCCTTAAATCTGAACAGGGGCTCATCTCGAATTGAGTCCATAAAATGTGTTCTCTCCAATGTGGATGGATTTTAGTGAACTTTCTGAGTGGCACAAAGGAAATCAGGTACCCTTTTGCCTTTCAAGCGGGTATGTGGGATTTCTCGTGGGATTTTGCAGGGCAAAATTTCCTCAACTCGCATTGAGGGGATAATTTTGTGGTGTTTCTGGAATTGCGGCGGGAACCTGGGGGTACTTCTCCAGTTGCGATTGAACCTCAGGAACTCACTCGAGTTACTTCAGGGAAGTCAGGTCCTTTTTTTCTGTAAGGGAACTTCAGGATTACTCTCGAGCACTTAGTGGGAATAGGGCCTCTTCTCGAGTCCATAAAATGTGTTCTCCTCTCCAATAAGGACGGTTTTTAGGGATCATCCTGCGTCGCCTAAGGGGAGTCAAGTACCCTTTTGCCTTTCAAGCGGGAATATGGGATTTCTCTTTAGATTCTGTAGCACAAAATTTCATCTCGCATTGAGTGGATAATTTTATGCTGTATCTCGAATTGCGGCGGGAAGCTGGGGGTACTTCTCCAGTTGCGAGGTGACCTCAGGAACTCACTCGAGTTGCTTCAGGGAAGTCAGGTCCCCTTTTTTGCTTGAAGGGGAAGTTCCGCATTACTCTCGAGCCCTTTAACGGGAATAGGGCCTATTCTCTATTTGAGTCCATAAGGTGTGTTCTCCTCTCCAATGGGGACAGATGTTAGGGAACTTTCTGAGTTGCATAAAGGGTGTCAAGTACCTTTATGTCGTTGAAGAGGGAATGTGGTATTTCTCCTGAGCTTCTGCATCGCAAAATTTCCTCCTCTAGCATTGAGGGGATAATTGTCTGGTGTTTCTCGAGTTGCGGCGGAAAACTGGGGGTACTTCTCGTGTTGCGACGGGAACCTGAGGAACTCGCTGGGGTTACTTCAGGGAAGTCAGGTCCCCTTTGGTGATGGAAGGGGAACTTCCGCTTTGCTCTCGACCCCTTTATTGTGAACAGGGGCTCATCTCGAATTGAGTCCATAAAGTGTGTTCTCCTCTCCAAAGGGGACGGCTGTGTGAGGGAACTTTCTGAGTCGAATAAAGGGTGTCAAGTACCATTTTGCCTTTCAAGAGGAAATGTGGTATTTTTTTGAGATCTGCCTCGCAAAATTTTCTCATCTCGCATTGAGGGGATAATTTTGGGGTGTTTCTTGAGTTGCGGCGTGAATTTGGGGGTGCTTCTCGAGTTGCGACGGTGACCTCAGGAACTCTCTCGGTTTGCTCCAGGGAAGTCAAGTTCCCTTTTGTGTTGGAAGGGGAACTTCTTGATTACTCTTGAGCCTTTAAATGGGAATATTTCCTCTTCTCGATTTGAGTGTATGAAGAGTGTTCTCCTCTCCATTGAGGATGGATGTTAGGGGACATTCTGAGTCGCATAAAGGGAGTCAAGTACCCTTTTGCCTTTCAAGCAGGAATGTGGGATTTCTCTTGAGATTCTGCAGCGAAAATTTTCCTCTTCTCGCATTGAGGGTATAATTTTGTGGTGTTTCTCCAGTTGCGTCGGGAGGAGGGGGTATGTCTCAAGTTGCGGCAGGGACCTCAGGAACTCGCTAGGGTTGCTTCAGGGAAGTCAAGTCCCCTTTTGTGTTGGAAGGGGAACTTCCGAATTACTCTCGAGACGTTAAAAGGGAATATTGCCTCCTCTCCATTTGAGTCCATAAAATGTGTTCTCCTCTCCACTGAGGACAGATGTTAGGGAACATTCTGAATCGTATAAAGGGGGTCAAGTACCCTTTTGCCTTTCAAGCGGGAATGTGGGATTTCTCTTGAGATTCTGCAGCGTTAAATTTCCTCATCTCGCATTGAGGGGATAATATTGTGTTGTTTCTCGAGTTGCGGCTGGAAGCATGGGGTACTTCTCGAGTTGAGCTGGGAACCTCAGGAACTCGCTCGGGTTGCTTCAGGGAAGTCAAGTCCTTTTTTGTGTTGGAAGGGGAACCTCTTGATTACTCTCTAGCCTTTAAATGGGAATATTGCCTCTTTTCGATTTGAGTCCATGAGGTGTGTTTTCCTCTCCACTGAGGATGGATGTTAGGGAACATTCTGAGTCGCATAAACGGAGTCAGTACCCTTTTGCCTTTCAAGCCGGAATGTGGGATTTCTCTTGAGATTCTGCAGCGCAAAATTTCCTCATCTCGCAGTGAGGGGAATATTTTGTGGTGTTTCTCGAATTGCGGCGGGACGCTGGGGGTACTTCTTGAGTTTAGATGGCGACCTCAGGAACTCACTCGAGTTTCTTCAGGGAAGTCAGGTCCCCTTTTGTGCTGGAAGGGGAACTTCCGGATTAGTCTCGAGCCCTTTAATGGGAATAGGGCCTCTTCTGGAGTTGAGTCCATAAAGTGTGTATGCCTCTCCAATGGGGACGGATGTTAGGGAACATTCTGAGTGGCATAAAGTGTGTCAAGTTCCCTTTTTCTTTCAAGCGGGAATGCGGGATTTCTCTTGAGATTCTGCAGCAGAAAATTACCTCATCTCGCACTGAGGGGATAATATTGTGTCGTTTCTCGAGTTTGGGCGGGAAGCAGGGGGTACTTCTGGAGTTGAGACGGGACCCTCAGGAACTCGCTCAGGTTGCTTCAGGGAAGTCAAGTCCTTTTTTGTGTTGGAAGCGGAACTTCTTGATTACTCTCGAGCCTTTAAATGGGAATATAGCCTCTTTTCGATTTGAGTCCATGAAGTGTGTTTTCCTCTCCACTGAGGACGGATGTTAGGGAACATTCTGAGTCGCCTAAAGGGAGTCAGGTACCATTATGCCTTTCAAGCGGGAATGTGGGATATCTCTTGAGACTCTGCAGCGCAAAATTTCCTCATTGAGTGGATAATTTTGTTGTGTTTCTCGAGTTGCGAAGGGGACCTCAGGAACTTTCTCGAGTTACTTCAGGGAATCAGGCCCCTTTTTCCTGGAAGGAGAACTTCCGGATTACTCTTGAGCCCTTTAATGGGAATAGGGCCTCTTCTGGAGTTGAGTCCATAAAGTGTGTTATCCTCTCCACTGAGGACGAATGTTAGGGACCATTCTGAGTCGGCTAAAGGGAGTCAAGTACCCTTTTGCCTTTCAAGCGGATATCTGGGATTTCACTTGAGATTCTGCAGCCCAAAATTTCCTCATCTCACATTGTGGGGAAAATTTTGTGGTGTTTCTCCAGTTGCGATGGGGACCTCAGAAACTTACTCGAGTTACTTCAGGGAATCAGGTACCATTTGTGCTGGAAGGGGAACTTCCTGAATACTTTTGAGCCCTGTAATGGGAATAGGGCCTCTTCTCCAGTTGAGTCCCTAAAGTGTGTTAACTTCTCCAATGGGACGGATATTATTGAACTCTCTGAGTGGCATAAAGTGTGTCAAGTACCATTTTGCCTTTCAAGCGGGAATGTGGGATATCTCTTGAGATTCTGCAGCGCAAGAAACCTCATCTCTCATTGAGGGGATAATTTTGTGGTGTTTCTCGAATTGCGGCGGGAAGCTGGGGGTACTTCTCGAGTTGCGGCGGGGACTTCAGGAACTCGCTCGGGTTGCTTCAGGGAAGTCAAGTCCCCTTTTGTGTTGGAAGGGGAACTTCCGGAATACTCTCGAGCCATTAAAAGGGAATATTGCCTCTTCTCCATTTGAGTCCATAAAATATGTTCTCCTCTCCACTGTGGATGGATGTTAGGGAATATTCTGAATCGCTTAAAGGGAGTCAAGGACCCTTTTGCCTCTCAAGCGGGAATGTGGGATTTCTCTTGAGATTCTGCAGCGCAAATTTTCCTCATCTCGCATTGAGGGGATACTTTTGTGGTGTTTCTCGAATTGAGGCGGGAAGATGGGGGTACTTCTGGAGTTGCGACGGGGACCTCAGGAACTCACTCCAGTTACTTCAGGGAATGCAGGTCCCCTTTTGTTCTTGAAGGGGAGCTTCCGGATTACTCTGGAGCCCTTTAAATGGAATAGGGCCTCTTCTGGAGTTGAGTCCATAAAGTGTGTTCTCCTCTCCAATGGGGAAGGATGTTAGGGAACTTTCTGAGTGACATAAAGGGAGTCAAGTACGCTTTTGCCTTTCAATTGGGAATGTGGGATTTCTCTTCAGATTCTGCAGCGCAAAGTTTCCTCCTCTCGCATTGAGGGGATAATTTTGTGGTGTTTCCCGAATTTCGGCGGGAAGCTGGGGGTACTTCTCGAGTTTCAACGGGGACCTCAGGAACTCACTGGAGTTACTTCAGGGAAGTCAGTTCCCCCATTGTGCTGGACGGGGAACTTCCGGATTACTCTCGAGCCCTTTAATGGGAATAGGGGCTCTTCTGGAGTTGAGTCCATAAATTGAGTACGCCTCTGCAATGGGGACGGATTTTAGGGAACTTTCTGAGGGGCATAAAGTATGCCAAGTTCCCTTTTGCCTTTCAAGCGGGAATGTGGGATTGCCCTTGAGATTCTGCAGCGCAAAATTACCTCATGTCGCATTGAGGGGATAATATTGTGTTGTGTCTCGAGTTGTGGTGGGAAGTAGGGGATACTTCTGGAGTTGAAACGGGAACCTAAGGAACTCTCTCGGTTTGCTCCAGGGAAGTCAAGTTCCCTTTTGTGTTGGAAGGGGGACTTCTTGATTACTCTTGAGCCTTCAAATGGGAATATTTCCTCTTCTCGATTTGAGTGTATGAAGAGTGTTCTCCTCTCCATTGAGGATGGATGTTAGGGAACATTCTGAGTCGCATAAACGGAGTCAAGTACCCTTTTGCCTTTCAAGCAGGAATGTGGGATTTCTCTTGAGATTCTGCAGTGAAAATTTTCCTCTTCTCGCATTGAGGGTATAATTTTGTGATGTTTTTCCAGTTGCATCGGGAAGAGGGGGTATGTCTCGAGTTGCGGCGGGGACCTCAGGAACTCGCTAGGGTTGCTTCAGGGAAGTCAAGTCCCCTTTTGTGTTGGAAGGGGAACTTCCGGATTACTCTCGAGACGTTAAAAGGGAATATTGCCTCCTCTCCATTTGAGTCCATAAAATGTGATCTCCTCTCCACTGAGGACAGATGTTAGGAAACATTTTGAGTTGTATAAAGAGGGTCAAGTACCCTTTTGCCTTTCAAGCGGGAATGTGGGATTTCTCTTGAGATTCTGCAGCGTTAAATTTCCTCATCTCGCATTGAGGGGATAATATTGTGTTGTTTCTCAAGTTGCGGCTGGAAGCATGGGGTACTTCTCGAGTTGAGGTGGGAACCTCAGGAACTCGCTCGGGTTGCTTCAGGAAAGTCAAGTCCTTTTTGTGTTGGAAGAGGAACTTCTTGATTACTCTCTAGCTTTTAAATGGGAATATTGCCTCTTTTCGATTTGAGTCCATGAGGTGTGTTTCCTCTCCACTGAGGAAGGATGTTAGGGAAGATTCTGAGTCCCATAAATGGAGCCAGTACCATTTTTCCTTTCAAGCCGGAATGTGGGATTTCTCTTGAGATTCTGAAACGCAAAATTTCCTCATCTCGCATTGAGGGGATAATTTTGGGGTGTTTCTCGAGTTGCGGCGGGAAGCTGGGGGTGCTTCGCGAGTTACGACGGGACCACAGGAACTCGCAGCGATTACTTCAGGGAAGTCAGGTCCCCTTTGGTGTTGGAAGGGGAACTTCCTGTTTCCTCTTGAGCCCTTAAATGTGTACAGGGGTTCATCTCGAATTGAGTCCATAAAGTATGTTCTCCTGTCCAAGGGGACGGCTGTGTGAGGGAACTTTCTGAGTCGATTAAAGGGTGTCAAGTATCTTTTTGCCTTTCAAGAGGGAATGTGGTATTTCTCTTGAGATTCTGCATCGCAAAATTATCTCCTCTCGCATTGAGGGAATAATTTTGGGGTGTTTCTCGAGTTGGGGCGGGAAGATGTGGGTGCTACTCGAGTTGAGACGAGAACCTCAGGAACTCGCTGGGGTTGCTTGAGGGAAGTCAGGACCCCTTTGCTGTTGGAAGGGGAACTTCCGGTTTCCTCTCGAGCATTTAAATGTGAACAGGGGCTTATCTCGAATTGAGACCATAAAGTATGTTCTCCTATCCAAGGGGACGGCTGTTTGAGGGAATGTTCTGAGTCGAATAAAGGGTATCAAGTACCTTTTTGCCTTTCAAGAGGGAATGTGGTATTTCTCTTGAGAATCTGCATCGCACAATTTCCTAATCTCGCATTGAGGGGATAATTTTGTGGTGTTTCTCGAGTTGCTGCGGGAGGCTGGGTGTGCTTCTCGAGTTGCGACGGGGGCCTCAGGAACTCGCTGGAGTTGCTTCAGGGAAGTCAGGTCCCCTTAGGTGTTGGACCGGAACTACCGGTTTCCTCTCGCTCCCTTAAATGTGAACAGGGGCTCATCTCGAATTGAGTCCATAAAGTGTGTTCTCCTCTCCAAGGGTACGGCTGTGTGAGGGAACTTTCTGAGTCGAATAAAGGTTGTCAAGTAACTTTTGGCGTTTCAAGAGGGAATGTGGTATTTCTCTTGAGATGCTGCATCGAAAAATTTCCTCATCTCGCATTGAGGAGATAATTTTGGTGTGTTTCTCGAGTTGCGGCGGGAAGCTGGGGGTGCTTCTAGAGCTGCAACGGGGACCTCAGGAACTCGCTGGGGTTGCTTCAGGGAAGTCAGGTCCACTTGCTCTTGGAAGGGGAACTTCCGGATTCCTCTAGAGCCCTTCATTGTGCCCAGGGGCTCCTCTCGAATTGAGTCCTAAAAGTGTGTTCTCCTCTCCAAAGTGGACGGCTGTTTAAGGGAACTTTCTGAGTCGAATAAAGGGTGTCAAGTACCTTTTTGCCTTTCAAGAGGGAATGTGGTATTTCTCTTGAGATGCTGCATCGCAAAAATTCCTAATCTCGCATTAAGGGGATAATTTTGGAGTGTTTCTCGATTTGCGGCGGGAAGCAGGGGATGCTTCTCGAGTTGCGACGGGGACCTCAGGAACTCGCTGGGGTTGCTTCAGGAAAGTAATGTCCCCTTTGGTATTTTAAGGAGAACTTCCGGTTCCTCTCGTGCCCTTAAATTTGAACAGGGGCTCAACTCGAATTGAGTCCATTAAGTGTGTTCTCCTCTCCAAAGGGGACGGCTGTGTGAGGGAATTTTCTGAGTCGAATAAATGGTGTCAAGTACCTTTTTGCCTTTCAAGAGGTAATGTGGTATTTCTCTTGAGATTCTACATCGCAAAATTTCCTGTTCTCTCATTGAGGGGATAATTATGTGGTGTTTCTCAAGTTGCGGGGGGATGCTGGGGGTACTTCTCGAGTTGCGACGAGGACCTCAGGAACTCACTCGGGTTGCTTCAGGGAAGTCAGGTCCCATGTGGTGTTGGAAGGGGAACTTCCGGTTTCCTCTCGAGTTCTTAAATGTGAACAGGGGTTCATATTCAATTGAGTCCATAAAGTGTGTTCTCCTCTACAAAGGGGACCGCTGTGTGAGGGAACATTCTGAATCGAATAAAGGGTGTCAAGTACCTTTTTGCCTTTCAAGAGGAAATGTGGTATTTCTATTGAGATTCTGCATCGCAAAATTTCCTCATCTCGCATTGAGGCGAATATTTTGGGGTGTTTCTCGAGTTGCGGCGGGAAGCTGGGTGTGCTTCTCGAGCTACGACGGGGACCTCAGGAACTCGCTGGGGTTGCTTCAGGGAAGTCAGGTCCCCTTTGGTGTTCGAAGGGGGAATTCCGGTTTCCTCTTGAACCCTTAAATGTGAACAGGGGTCATATCGATTTGAGTCCTTATAGCATGTTCTCCTCTCCAAAGGGGACGGCTGTGTGAGGGAACTTTCTGAATCGAATAAAGGGTGTCACGTAACTTGCATTTCAAGAGGGAATGTGGTATTTCTCTTGAGATTCTGCATCGCAAAATTTTCTCCTCTCGCATTGAGGGGATCATTTTGGGGTGTTTCTAGAGTTGTGCGGTAAGCTGGGGGTGCTTCTCGAGTTGCAACCAGGACCTCAGGAACTCGCTGAGTTTGCTTAAGGGAAGGCATGTCCCCTTAGATGTTCGAATGGGAACTTCCGGTCTCCTCTCGAGCCCTTAAATATGAACAGGTGCTCATCTCGAACTGAGTCCATAAAGTGTGTTCTTTCTCTCCAAAGGGGACGGCTGTGTGAGGTAACTTTCTGAGACGAATAAAGGGTGTCAAGTACCTTTTTGCCTTACAAGAGTGAATGTGGTATTTCTCTTAGATTCTGCATTGCAAAATTTCCTCACCTCGCATTGAGCGGATAATTTTGGTCTGTTTCTCGAGTTACGGCGGGAACCTGGGGGTGCTTCTCGAGTTACGACGGGGACCTCAGACCTCGCTCGGGTTGTTTCAGGGAAGTCAGTTACCCTTTGGTGTTGGAAGGGGAATTTCCGGTTTACTATCCAGACCTTAAATGTGATCTGGGGCTCATCTCGAATTGAGTCCATAAAGTGTGTTTTCCTCTCCAATGGAGACGGCAGTTTGAGGGAACTTTCTGAGTCGAAGAAAGGGTGTCAAGTAAATTTTTGCCTTTCAAGAGGGTTATCGTATTTCTCTTGAGATTCTTCATCGCAAAATTTCGTCCTTTCGTATTGAGGAGATCATTTTCTTGTGTTGCAAGTGTTGTGGCGGGAATCTGTGAGTGCTTCCCGAGTTGCGATGGGGAACTCAGGAACTCGCTGGGGTTGGTTCAGGGAAGTCAGGTCCCCTTTAGTGTTGGAAGGGGAACTTCCGGTTTCCTCTCGAGACATTAAATGTGAACAGGGGCTCATCGCGAATTGAGTCCATAAACTGTCTTCTCCTTTCAAAGGGGATGGCTGTGTAAGGAAACTTTCTGAGTCGAATAAAGGGTGTCAAGTACCTTTTGGCCTTTCAAGAGGGAATGTGGTATTTCTCTTGAGATTCTGCATCGCAAAATTTCCTCATCTCGCATGGAAGGGATAATTTTGTGGTGTTTCTCAAGTTGCAGTGGAAAGCTGGGGATGCTCTCGAGTTACGATGGGGACCTCAGGAATTCACTCGAGTTACTTAAGGGAAGTCAGGTCCGCTTTTGTGCTGGAAGGCAATTTCTGGGTTACTGTCTATCCATTAAATGGCAATATTGCCTCTTCTCGATTTGAGTCCATAAAGTGTGTTCTCCTCTCCACTGAGTTCAGATGTTAGGGAACATTCTGAGTCGCAAAAAGGGAGTCAAGTACCCTTTTGCCTTTCAAGCGGGAATGTGTTATTTATCTTGAGATTCTGCAGCGCAAAATTTCCTCATCTCTCATTGAGTGGATAATTTTGGGGTGTTTCTCGAGTTGCGGCGGGAAGCTGGGGGTGCGTCTCGAGTTGCGACGGGGACCTCAGGAACTCGCTGGGGTTGCGTCAGGGAAGTCAGGTCCCCTTTGGTGTTGGAAGGGGAACTTCCGGTTTCCTCTCGAGCCCTTCAATGTGCACAGGGGCTCCTCTCGAATTGAGTCCGTAAAGTGTGTTCTCGTCTCCAAAGGGGACGGCTGTGTGAGGGAACTTTCTGAGTCGAATAAAGGGTGTCAAGTACCTTTTTTCCTTTCCAGAGGGAATGTGGTATTTCTCGTGAGATGCTGCATCGCCAAATTTCCTCATCTCGCATGGAGGGGAGAATTTTGGGGTGTTTCTCGAGTTTCGGCAGGAAGCTGGGGGTGCTTCTCGAGTTGCGACGTTTACTTCAGGAACTCGCTGGGGTTGCTTCAGGGAAGTCAGGTCTCCTTTGGTGTTGGAAGGGGAACTTCCGGTTTCCTCTCGAGCCCTTCAATGTGCACAGGGGCTCCCCTCGAATAGAGTCCGTAAAGTGTGTTCTCCTATACAAAGGGGACGGCTGTGTGAGGGAACTTTGTGAGTCGAATAAAGGGTGTCAAGTACCTTTTTGCCTTTCCAGAGGGAATATGGTATTTCTCGTGAGATGCTGCATCGCCAAATTTCCTCATCTCGCATGGAGGGGAGAATTTTGGGCTGTTTCTCGAGTTGCGGCGGGAAGCTGGAGATGCTTCTCGAGTTGCGACGGGGACCTCAGGAACTCGCTGGGGTTGCTTCAGGGAAGTCAGGTCCCCTTTGGTGTTGGAAGGGGAACTTCCGGTTTCCTCTCGAGCCCTTCAATGTGCACAGGGTCTCCCCTCGAATCGAGTCCGTAAAGTGTGTTCTCCTCTCCAAAGGGGACGGCTGTGTGAGGGAACTTTCTGAGTCGAATAAAGGGTGTCAAGTACCTTTTTGCCTTTCCAGAGGGAATGTGGTATTACTCGTGAGATGCTGCATCGCCAAATTTCCTCATCTCGCATGGAGGGGAGAATTTTGGGCTGTTTCTCGAGATGCGGCGGGAAGCTGGAGATGCTTCTCGAGTTGCGACGGGGACCTCAGGATCTCGCTGGGGTTGCTTTAGGGAAGTCAGGTCCCTTTTGCTGTTGGAAGGTGAACATCCGGTTTCCTCTCGATCCCTTCAATGTGCACAGGGGCTCCTCTAGAATTGAGTCCGTAACGTGTGTTCTCTCCAAAGGGGACGGCTGTGTGAGGGAACTTTCTGAGTCGAATAAAGGGTGTCAAGTACCATTTTGCCTTTCCAGAGGGAATGTGGTTTTTCTACTGAGATGCTGCATCGCCAAATTTCCTCATCTCGCATGGAGGGGATAATTTTGGGGTGTTTCACGAGTTGCGGCTGGAAGCTGGGAGTGCTTCTCGAGTTGCGACGGGGACCTCAGGAACTCGCTGGGGTTCGTTCAGGGAAGTCAGGTCCCCTTTGGTGTTGGAAGGGGAAATTCCGGTTTCCTCTCGAGCCCTTCAATGGGCACAGGGGCTCCTCTCGTATTGAGTCCGTAAATAGTGTTCTCCTCTCCAAAGGGGACCGCTGTGTGAGGGAAATTTCTGAGTCGAATAAATGGGTCAGGTACTTTTTGCCTTTCCAGAGGGAATGTGGTATTTCTCGTGAGATGCTGCATCGACAAATTTCCTCATCTCGCATGGAGGGGAGAATTTTGGGCTGTTTCTCGAGTTGCGGCTGGAAGCTGGGGGTGCTTCACGAGTTGCGCATGGGACTTCAGGAACTCGCTGGGGTGCTTCAGGGAAGTCAGGTCCCCTTTGCTGTTGGAAGGGGAACTTCCGGATTCCTCTCGAGCCCTTCAGTGTGCACAGGGGCTCCTCTCGAATTGAGTCCGTAAAGTGTGTTCTCCTCTCCAAAGGGGACGGCTATGTGAGGGAACATTCTGAGTCGAATAAAGGGTGTCAAGTACCTTTTTACCTTTCCAGAGGGAATGTGGTAATTCTCGTGAGATGCTGCATCGCCAAATTTCCTCATCTCGAATTGAGGGGAGAATTTGGGGGTGTTTCTCGAGTTGCGGCGGGAAGCTGGGGGTGCTTCTCGAGTTGGGACGGGGACCTCAGGAACTCGCTGGGGTTGCTTCAGGGAAGTGAGGTCCCCTTTGGTATTGGAAGGGGAACTTCCGGTTTCCTCTCGAGCCCTTCAATGTGCACAGGGGCTCCCCTCGAATTGAGTCCGTAAAGTTTGTTCTCCTCTCCAAAGGGGACGGCTGTGTGAGGGAACTTTCTGAGTGGAATAAAGGGTGTCAAGTACCTTTTTGCCATTCCAGAGGGAATGTGGTATTTCTCGTGAGATGCTGCATCGCCAAATTTCCTCATCTCGCATGGAGGGCAGAATTTTGGGGTGTTTCTCGAGTTGCGGCGGGAAGCTGGGGGTGCTTCTCGAGTTGCGACCGTGACCCCAGGAACTCGCTGGGGTTGCTTCAGGGATGTCAGGTCCCCTTTGGTGTTGGAAGGGGAACTTCCGGTTTCCTCTCGAGCCCTTCAATGTGCACAGGGGCTCCCCTCGAATTGAGTCCGGAAAGTGTGTTCTCCTCTCCAAAGGGGACGGCTGTGTGAGGGAACTTTCTGAGTCGAATAAAGGGTGTCAAGTACCTTTTTGAATTTCCAGAGGGAATGTGGTATTTCTCGTGTGATGCGCATTGCCAAATTTCCTCATCTCGCATGGAGGGGAGAATTTTGGGCTGTTTCTCGAGTTGAGGCGGGAAGGTGGGGGTGCTTCTCGAGTTATGACGGGGACCTCAGGAACTCGCTGGGGTTGCTTCAGGGAAGTCAGGTCCCTTTGGTGTTGGAAGGGGAACTTTCGGTTTCCTCTCGAGCCCTTCAATGTGCACAGGGGCTCCCCTAGAATTGAATCCGTAAAGTGTGTTCTCCTCTCCAAAGGGGACGGCTGTGTGAGGGAACTTTCTGAGTCGAATAAAGGGTGTAAAGTACCTTTTTGCCTTTCCAGAGGCAATGTGGTATTTCTCTTCAGATGCTGCATGGGAAAATTTCCACATCTCGCATGGAGGGGTGAATTTTGGGGTGTTTCTTGAGTTGCGGCGGGAAGCTGGGGGTGCTTTTCGAGTTGCGACGGGGACCTCAGGAACTCGCTGGTGTTGCTTCAAGAAAGTCAGGTCCCCTATGGTGTTGGAAGGGGTACTTCCGGTTTTCTCTCGAGCCCTTCAATGTGCACAGGGGCTCCTCTCGAATTGTGTCCGTAAAGTATGTTCTCCTCTCCAACGGGGACGGCTGTGTGAGGGAATATTGTGAGTCGAATAAAGGGTGTCAAGTACCTTTTTGCCTTTCCAGAGGGAATGTGGTATTTTTCGTGAGATGCTGCATCGCCAAATTTCCTCCTCTCACATGAAGGGGAGAATTTTAGGGTGTTACTCGAGTTGCGGCGAGAAGCTGGGGGTGCTTCTCGAGTTGCGACTGGGATGTCAGGAATTCGCTGGGGTAGCTTCAGGGAAGTCAGGTCCCCTTTGGTGTTGGAAGGGGAACTTCCGGTTTCCTCTCGAGCCCTTCAATGTGCACAGGGTCTCCCCTCGAATTGAGTCCGTAAAGTGTGTTCTCCTCTCCAAAGGGGACGGCTGTGTGAGGGAACTTTCTGAGTCGAATAAAGGGTGTCAAGTACCTTTTTGCCTTTCCAGAGGGAATGTGGTATTTCTCTTGAGATGCTGCATCTCCAAATACCCTCAACTCGCATGGAGGGCAGAATTTTGGGGTGTTTCTCGAGTTTCGGCGGGAAGCTGGGGGTGCTTCTCGAGTTGCGACGGGGACCTCAGCAACTCGCTGGGGTTGCTTCAGGGAAGTCAGGTCCCCTTTGGTGTTGGAACGGGAACTTCCGTTTTCCTTTCGAGCCCTTCAATGTGCACAGGGGCTCATCTCGAATTGAGTCCGTAAAGTGTGTTCTCCTCTCCAAAGGGGACGGCTGTGTGAGGGATCTTTCTGAGTCGAATAAAGGGTGTCAAGTACCTTTTACCTTTCCAGAGGGAATGTGGTATTTCTCTTGAGATGCTGTATCGAAAATTTCCTCATCTCGCATGGAGTGGATAATTTTGGGGTGTTTCTCGAGTTGCGGCGGGAAGCTGGGGGTGCTTCTCTAGTTGCCATGTGGACCTCAGGAACTCGCTGGGGTTGCTTCAGGGAAGTCAGGTCCCCTTTGGTGTTGGAAGGGGAACTTCCGGTTTCCTCTCGAGCCCTTCAATGTGCACAGGGTCTCCTCTCGAATTGAGTCCGTAAACTGTGTTCTCCTCTCCAAAGGGGACGGCTGTGTGAGGGAACTTTCTGAGTCGAATAAAGCGTGTCAAGTACCTTTTTGCCTTTTCAGAGGGAATGGGGTATTTCTCTTGAGATGCTGCATTGCCAAATTTCCTCATCTCGCATGGAGGGGAGAATTTTGGGCTTTTTCTCGAGATGCGGCGGGAGGCTGGAGATGCTTCTCGAGTTGCGACGGGGACCTCAGGAACTCGCTGGGGTTGCTTTAGGGAAATCAGGTCCCTTTTGGTGTTGGAAGGGGAACTTCCGGTTTCCTCTCGATCCCTTCACTGTGCACAGGGGCTCCTCTAGAATTGAGTCCGTAAAGTGTGTTCTATCCAAAGGGGACGGCTGTGTGAGGGAACGTTCTGAGTCGAATAAAGGGTGTCAAGTACCATTTTGCCTTTCCAGAGGGAATGTGGTTTTTCTACTGAGATGCTGCATCGCCAAATTTCCTCATCTCGCATGGAGGGGATAATTTTGGGGTGTTTCACGAGTTGCGGCGGGAAGCTGGGGGTGCTTCTCGAGTTGCGACGGGGACCTCAGGAACTCGCTGGGGTTCGTTCAGGGAAGTCAGGTCCCCTTTGATGTTGGAAGGGGAAATTCCGGTTTCCTCTCGAGCCCTTCAATGGGCACAGGGGCTCCTCTCGTATTGAGTCCGTAAATAGTGTTCTCCTCTCCAAAGGGGACCGCTGTGTGAGGGAACTTTCTGAGTCGAATAAATGGGTCAAGTACTTTTTGCCTTTCCAGAGGGAATGTGGTATTTCTCGTGAGATGCTGCATCGACAAATTTCCTCATCTCGCATGGAGAGGAGAATTTTGGGCTGTTTCTCGAGTTGCGGCGGGAAGCTGGGGGTGCTTCACGAGTTGCGACTGGGACTTCAGGAACTCGCTGGGGTTGCTTCAGGGAAGTCAGGTCCCCTTTGCTGTTGGAAGGGGAACTTCCGGATTCCTCTCGAGCCCTTCAGTGTGCACAGGGGCTCCTCTCGAATTGAGTCCGTAAAGTGTGTTCTCCTCTCCAAAGGGGACGGCTGTGTGAGGGAACTTTCTGAGTCGAATAAAGGGTGTCAAGTACCTTTTTGCCTTTCCAGAGGGAATGTGGTATTTCTCTTGAGATGCTGCATCGCCAAATTTCCTCATCTCGCATGGAGGGCAGAATTTTGGGGTGTTTCTCGAGTTGCGGCGGGAAGCTGGGGGTGCTTCTCGAGTTGCGACGGGGACCTCAGCAACTCGCTGGGGTTGCTTCAGGGAAGTCAGGTCCCCTTTGGTGTTGGAAGGGGAACTTCCGGTTTCCTCTTGGGACCTTCAATGTGCACAGGGGCTCCTCTCGAATTGATTCCGTAAAGTGTGTTCTCCTCTCCAAAGGGGACGGCTGTGTGAGGGAACTTACTGAGTCGAATAAAGGGTGTCAAGTATCTTTTTGCCTTTCCAGAGGGAATGTGGTATTTCTCTTGAGATTCTGCATCGCCAAGTACCCTCAACTCGCATGGAGGGGATAATTTTGGGGTGTTTCTCGAGTTGCGGCGTGAAGCTGGGTGTGCTTCTCGAGTTGCGACGGGGACCTCAGAAACTCGCTGGGGTTGCTTCAGCGAAGTCAGGTCCACTTTGGTGTTGGAAGGGGCCTTCCGGTTTCCTCTCGAGCCATTCAATGTGCACAGTGGCTCCTCTCGAATTGAGTCCGGAAACTGTTTTCTCCTCTCCAAAGGCACGGCTGTGTGAGGGAACTTTCTGAGTCAAATACAGGGTGTCAAGTACCTTTTTGCCTTTCCAGAGGGAATGCGGTATTTCTCTTGAGATGCTGCATCGCCAAATTTCCTCATCTCGCATGGAGGGGATAATTTAGGGTGTTTCTCGAGTTGCGGCTGAAAGCTGGGGGTGCTTCTCGAGTTGCGACGGGGACCTCAGGAACTCGCTGGGGTTGCTTCAGGGAAGTCAGGTCCCCTTTGGTGTTGGAAGAGTAACTTCCGGTTTCCTCTCGAGCCCTTCAATGTGCGCAGGGGCTCCTCTCGAATTGAGTCCGTAAAGTGTGTTCTCCTCTCCAAAGGGGACGGCTGTTTGAGGGAACTTTCTGAGTCGAATAAAGGGTGTCAAGTACCTTTTTGCCTTTCCAGAGGGAATGTGGTATTTCTCGTGAGATGCTGCATCCCCAAATTTCCTCATCTCGCATGGAGGGGAGAGTTTTGGGCTGTCTCTCGAGTTGCGGCGAGAAGCTGGGGGTGCTTTTCGAGTTGCGACGGGGACCTCAGGAACCAGCTGGGGTTGCTTCAGGGAAGTCAGGTCCCCTTTGGTGTTGGAAGGGGAACTTCCGGTTTCCTCTCGAGCCCTTCAAGATGCACATGGGCTCTTCTCGAATTGAGTCGGTAAAGTGTTCTCCTCTTCAAAGGGGACTGCTGTGTGAAGGAACTTTCTGAGTCGAATAAAGGGTGTCAAGTACCTTTTTGCCTTTCCAGAGGGAATGTGGCATTTCTCTTGAGATGCTGCATCGCCAAATTTCCTCATCTCTCATGGAGGGGATAATTTTGGGGTGTTTCTCGAGTTGTGGCAGGAAGCTGGGGGTGCTTCTCGAGTTGCTAAGGGGAGCTCACGAACTCGCTGGGGTTGCTTCAGGGAAGTCAGGTCCCCTTTGGTGTTGGAAGGTGAACTTCCGGTTTCCTCTTGAGCCCTTCAATGTTCACAGGGACTCCGCTCGAATTGAGTCCGTAAAGTGTGTTCTCCTCTCAAAGGGGACGGCTGTGTGAGGTAACTTTCTGAGTCGAATAAAGGGTGTCAAGTACCTTTTTGCCTTTCCAGAGGGAATATGTTATTTCTCTTGAATTGCTGAAGCGCCAAATTTCCTCATCTCGCAAAGAGGGGAGAATTTTGGGGGTGTTTCTCGAGTTGCGGCGGGAAGCTGGGGGTGCTTCTCGAGTTGCGACGGGGACCTCAGGAACTCGCTGGGGTTGCTTCAGGGAAGTCAGGTCCCCTTTGGTGTTGGAAGGGGAACTTCCGGTTTCCTCTCGAGCCCTTCAAAGTGCACAGGGGCTCCTCTCGAATTGAGTCCGTAAAGTGTGTTCTCCTCTCCAATGGGGACGGCTGTGAAGGAACTTTCTGAGTCGAATAAAGGGTGTCATGTAACTTTTTGCCTTTCCAGAGGGAATATGGTATTTCTCTTGAGATGCTGCATCTCCAAATATCCTTATCTCGCATGGAGGGAAAATTTTGGGGTGTTTCTCAAGTTGCGGCGGGAAGCTGGGGGTGCTTCTCGAGTTGAGACTGGGACCTCATGAACTCGCTGGGGTTGCTTCAGGGAAGTCAGTTCCCCTTTGGTGTTGGAAGGGGAAATTCCGGTTTCCTCTCGAGCCCTTCAATGTGCACAGGGGCTCCTCTCGAATTGAGTCCCTAAAGTGTGTTCTCCTCTCCAAAGGGGACGGCTGTGTGAGGGAACTTTCTGAGTCGAATAAAGGGTGTCAAGTACCTTTTTGCCTTTCCAGAGGGAATGTGGTATTTCTCTTGAATTGCTGAAGCGCCAAATTTCCTCATCTCGCATGGAGGGGATAATTATGGGGTGCTACTCGAGTTGCGAGGGGGACCTCAGGAACTCGCTGAGTTTGCTTCAGGGAAGTCAGGTCCCCTTTGGTGTTGGAAGGGTAACTTCCGGTTTCCTCTCGAGCCCTTCAATGTGCGCAGGGGCTCCTCTCGAATTGAGTCCGTAAAGTGTGTTCTCCTCTCCAACGGGGACGGCTGTGTGAGGGAACTCTCTGAGTCGAATAAAGGGTGTCAAGTACCTTTTTGCCTTTCCAGAGGGAATGTGGTATTTCTCGTGAGATGCTGCATCCCCAAATTTCCTCATCTCGCATGGAGGGGAGAGTTTTGGGCTGTCTCTCGAGTTGCGGCGGGAAGCTGGGGGTGCTTTTCGAGTTGCGACGGGGACCTCAGGAACTCGCTGGGGTTGCTTCAGGGAAGTCAGGTCCCCTTTGGTGTTGGAAGGGGAACTTCCGGTTTCCTTTCGAGCCCTTCAATGTGCACAGGGGCTCCCCTCGAATTGAGTCCGTAAAGTGTGTTCTCCTCTCCAAAGGCGACGGCTGTGTGAGGGAACTTTCTGAGTCGTATAAAGGGTGTCAAGTACCTTTTTGCCTTTCCAGAGGGAAGGTGGTATTTCTCGTGAGATGCTGCATCGCCAATTTCCGCATCTCGCATGGAGGGGATAATATTGGGGTGTTTCTCGAGTTGCGGCCGGATGCTGGAGGTGCTTCTCGAGTTGCGACGGGGACCTCAGGAACTCGCTGGGGTTGCTTCAGGGAAGTCAGGTCCCCTTTGGTGTTGGAAGGGGAACTTCCGGTTTCCTCTCAAGCCCTTCAATGTGCACAGGGGCTACTCTCGAATTGAGTCCGTAAAGTGTGTTCTCCTCTCCAAAGGGGACGGCTGTGTGAGGGAACTTTCTGAGGCGAATAAAGGGTGTCAAGTACCTTTTTGCCTTTCCAGAGGGAAGGTGGTATTTCTAGTGAGATGCTGCATCGCCAAATTTCTTTATCTCGCATGAAGGGGAGAATTTTGGGGTGTTTTTCGAGTTGCGGCGGGAAGCTGGGGGTGCTTCTCGAGTTGCGACGGGGACCTCAGGAACTCGCTGGGGTTGCTTCAGGGAAGTCAGGTCCCCTTTGGTGTTGGAAGGGGAAATTCCGGTTTCCCCTCGAGGCCTTCAATGTGCACAGGGGCTCCTCTCGAATTGAGTCCTTAAAGTGTGTTCTCCTCTCCAAAGGGGACGGCTGTATGAGGGAACTGTCTGAGTCGAATAAAGGGTGTCAAGTACCTTTTGGCCTCTCCAGAGGGAATGTGGTATTTCTCGTGAGATGCTGCATCCCCAAATTTCCTCATCTCGCATGGAGGGGAGACTTTTGGGCTGTCTTTCGAGTTGCGGCGGGAAGCTGGATGTGCTTTTCGAGTTGCGACGGGGACCTCAGGAACTCGCTGGGGTTGCTTCAGGGAAGTCAGGTCCCCTTTGCTGTTGGAAGGGGAAATTACGGTTTCCTCTCGAGCCCTTCAATGTGCACAGGGGCTCCTCTCGAATTGAGTCCCTAAAGTGTGTTCTCCTCTCCAAAGGGGACGGCTGTGTGAGGGAACTTTCTGAGTCGAATAAAGGGTGTCAAGTACCTTTTTGCCTTTACAGAGGGAATGTGGTATTTCTCTTGAATTGCTGAAGCGCCAAATTTCCTCATCTCGCATGGAGGGGATAATTATGGGGTGCTTCTCGAGTTGCGAGGGGGACCTCAGGAACTCGCTGGGTTTGCTTCAGGGAAGTCAGGTCCCCTTTGGTGTTGGAAGGGTAACTTCCGGTTTCCTCTCGAGCCCTTCAATGTGCGCAGGGGCTCCTCTCGAATTGAGTCCGTAAAGTGTGTTCTCCTCTCCAAAGGGGACGGCTGTGTGAGGGAACTTTCTGAGTCGAATAAAGGGTGTCAAGTACCTATTTGCCTTTCCAGAGGGACTGTGGTATTTCTCTTGAGATGCTGCATCGCAAAATTTCCTCATCTCGCATGGAGGGGATAATTTTGGTGTGTTTCTCGAGTTCCGGCGGGAAGCTGGGGGTGCTTCTCGAGTTTCGACGGGGACCTCAGGAACTCGCTGTGGTTTGCTTCAGGGAAGTCAGGTCCACTTTTGTGTTGGAAGGGGAACTTCCGGAATACTCTCGAGCCATTAAAAGGTAATATTTCCTCTTCTCCATTTGAGTCCATAAAATATGTTCTCCTCTCCACTGAGGATGGATGTTAGGGAATATTCTGAATCGCATAAAGGGAGTCAAGTACTCTTTTGCCTTTCAAGCGGGAATGTGGGATTTCCCTTGAGATTCTGCAGCGCAAATTTTCCTCATCTCGCATTGAGGGGATAATTTTGTGGTGTTTCTCGAGTTGCGGCTGGAGGCTAGGGTATTTCTCGAGTTGCCACGGGGACCTCAGGAACTCGCTTGGGTTGCTTCAGGGAAGTCAGTCCCCTTTGGTGTTGGAAGGGGAACTTCCGGTTTACTCTCGAGCCGTTTATTGGGAATAGGGCCTCATCTTGATTTGAGTCTGTAAAGTGTGTTCTCCTGTCCAATGAGGACGGCTGTGTGAGGGAACTTTCTGAGTCGCATAAAGGGTTTCAAGAACCGTTTTGCCTTTCAAGAGGGAATGTGGTATTTCTCTTGAGATTCTGTAACGCAAAATTTCCTATTCTTGAATTGAGGGGATAATTTTGTGGTTTCTCGAGTTGCGGCGGGAAGCTGGGAGTACTTCTCAAGTTGCTATGCGTACCTCAGGAACTCACTCGGGTTTCTTCACGTAAGGCAGGTCCCCTTTTTGTTGGAAGGGGAACTTCCGATTTACTCTCGAGCAGTTAATTGGCAATAGTGCCTCATTTTGAATTGAGCACATAAAGTTCGTTCACCTCTCCAATGGGGACTGATGTTAGTGAAATTTCTGAGTCGCATAAAGGATGTCAAGTACCCTTTTGCCTTTCAAGAGAGAATGTGGTATTTCTCTTGAGATTCTGCAGCGCAAAATATCCTCATCTCACATTGGAGATAATTTTGTGGTTTATGTCAAGTTGTGGCAGGAATTTTGGATTACTTCTCGTGTTGCGATGAGGACCTCAGGAATTTGCTCGAGTTGCTTCTGAAAGTCAGGTCCCCTTTTGTGTTGGAAGGGGAAATTCCGGTTTAGTCTGGAGCCGTTAAATGGGAATAGGGCCTCATCTCGAATTGAGTCCATAAAGTGTGTTCTCCTCGAAATTTCTGAGTCGCATAAACGGTATGAAGTACTTTTTGCCTTTCAAGAGGGAATGAATAGTGGTATTTCTCTTGAGATTCTGCAGCCCAAAATTTCCTCTTCTCGCATTGAGGGGATAATTTTGTGGTGTTTCTCTAGTTGCGGCAGGAAGCTTGGGGTACTTCTCGAGTTGCCATGTGGACCTCAAGAACTTGCTTGGGTTTCTTCAGGTAAGGCATGTCCCCTTTTGTGTTGGAAAGGGCACTTCCGGTTTACTCTCCAGCCATTAAATGGGAATAGGGCTTCATCTCGAATTGAGTCCATAAAGTGTGTTCTCCTCTCCAATGGGGACGGCTGTGTGAGGGTACTTTCTGAGTCGCATAAAGGGTGTCAAGTACCTTTTTGCCTTTCAAGCGGGAATGTGGTATTTCTCTTGAGATTCTGCAGCGCACAATTTCCTCATCTCGCATTGAGGGGATAATTCTGTGGTGTTTGTCGAGTTGCGGCGGGATGCTGGGGGTGCTTCTCGAGTTGCAACGGGGACCTCAGGAAGTGGCTCGGGTTGCTTCAGGGAAGTCAGGTCCCCTTTTGTGTTGGAACGGGAACTTCCGGTTTACTTTCGAGCCGTTAATTGGGAATACGGATTCATCTGGAGTTGAGTCCAAAAGGTGTTTTTTCCTCTCCAATGGGTACGGCTCTGTGAGCGAACTTTCTGGGTCACATAAAGTGTGTCAAGTGACCTTTTGCCTCTCAAGCGGGTATGTGGGAATTCTCTTGAGATTTCGGAGCGCAAAATTTCCTCATCTCGCATTGTGGGGATAATTTTGTTGTGTCTCGAGTTTTGGCTTGGATCTGGGGGTACTTCTCGAGTTGCAGCGTGGACCTCAGGAACTCGTTCGTGTTGCTTCAGGGAAGTCAGGTCCCCTTTTTTTGGAAGTGGAACTTCCAGATTACTCTCGAGCCCTTAAATGGGAATAGGTCCTCTTCTAGATTTGAGTCCATGAAGTGTGTTCTCCGCTCCAATAAGTACGGGTGTTAGGAAACTATCTGAATCGCATAAAGTGTGTCAAGTGCCCTTTTGCCTTTCAAGCGGGAATGTGGGATTTCTATTTAATTGTGCAGTGCAAAATTTCCTCATCTCACATTGAGCGGATAATTTTTTGGTGTTTCCCCTTTTGAGGCGGGAAGCTGGGGGTACTTCTCGAGTTGCGACGGGGACCTCAGGAACTCGCTTGTGTTGCTTCACGGAAGTTAGTCACCCTTTTCTACTGGAACGGGAAGTTCGGGATTACTCTCGAGCCGTTAAATGGGAATAGGGCCTCTTCCCAAGTTGAGTCCATAAATTGTGTTCTCCTCTCCAATGGGGATGGCTGTGTGAGGGAATTTTCTGAGTCGCATAAAGGGTGTCAAATACAGTTTTGCCTTTCCAGCGGGACGTGGGATTTCTCTTGAATTGTGCAGCGGAATATTTTCCTGATCTCCCATTGAGGGGATAATTTTGTGGTGTTTCTAGAGTTGCAGCGGGAACCTGGTTGAACTTCTCAGGTAGCAAACAGGACTTCAGGAATTCTCTCTGGCTGCTTCAGGGAAGTCAGGAACCGTTTTGTGTTGGAAGGGGAATTTCGGGATTACTGTTGAGCCTTTAAATGGGTATAGGGCCTCTTCTCGAGTTAAGTCCGTAAAGTGTGTTCTCCTCTCCAATGGGGATGACTGTTTGAGGGAACTTTTTGAGTCTCACCCGGCTGTGCAAAAGGGAGAAATACCAGCCCCACCCGCGCAGACACAAGCGATGCCAGCCCAGGCGGCTGAGACGCCAGAGACACGGGCCTTGCCGGCGCAGACGCGAGAGAGGCCTTCCCCACCCGCGCAGACGGGAGAGAACCCGGCCCCACCCGCGCAGACTCGAGAGACCCCGGCCCCGCCCGCTCAGACTCGAGAGACCTCGGCCCCGCCCGCTCAGATGCTATTGTTGCTGGCGCCGCCAGCGCGCAGACGCAAGCGAAGCCGGCCCTGCCTGCACAGATGCCAGAGACCCTTGCCCAGCCCGCGCAGGCGCGAGAGACCCCGGCCCCGCCCGCCCAGATGGGAGAGACCCCGGCCCCGCCCACCAGACGCGGGATACGCAGGCCCCGCCTGCGCAGACTGGAGAGAAGCCGGCCCTGGCACAACCGACCATGCAGAGATGCGCAGCGGTGAGGAGCTACCCCATGCCTGAGGCCAGGGCAGGCGGCCGAGAGGAGGTACCCCACCTCCAATATGCGGTGGCTGTGCGGGGGAGGGCCGAGAGGAGGTACTCACGTTCAAGATCAGGAGGGGCGGCCTTGAGGACATACCCCTCATCCAAGGTAAGGTGCAGCAGCTGTGCTTTCTTGGAGCAGCTGTGAAGAGATATCCCACACCCAAGGTAAGAGAAACTCAAATCAGATGGTAGGTATTGCGAGGGGGCTTCAGATGGCAGACACACTGAAATCATAATCACAGGAATCTACTCCACCTGATTACATGGACCACAGCCGAATGTGGTCCACTGGAGAAGGGAATGGCAAACCACTTCAGTATATTTGCATTGAGAACCCCATGAACAGTATCAAAGGGCCAAATGACAGGATACTGAATGAGGAATTCCCCAGGTCTGTAGGTGCCCAGTATGCTACTGGAGATCAGTGGAGAAATAACTCTAGAAGGAATGAAGGGATGGAGCAAAAGCAAAACCAGTACCCAGTTGTGGATGTGACCGGTGATAGAAGCAAGGTCTGGTGCTGTAAAGAGCAATATTGCATAGGAACCTGGAATGTAAGGTCCAGGAATCAAGGCAAATTGGAAGTGGTCAAACAGGAGATGGCAAGAGTGAACATAGACATTCTAGGAATCAGTGAATTAAAATGGACTGGAATGTGTGAATTTAACTCAGATGACCATTATATATATACTACTGTGGGCAGAAATCCCTTAGAAGAAATGGAGTAGCCATCATGGTCAACAAGAGACTCCGAAATGCAGTACTTGGATGCAATCTTAAAAACGACAGAATGATTTCTGTTCGTTTCCAAGGCAAACCATTCAACATTACAGTAATCCAGGCCTATGCCCCAACCACTAACGCTGAAGAAGCCGAAGTTGAACGGTTCTATGAAGACCTACAAGACCTTTTAGAACTAACACCCAAAAAGATGTCCTTTTCATTCTAGGGGACTGGAATGCAAAAGTAGGAAGTCAAGAAACACCTGGAGTAACAGGCAAATTTGGCCTTGGAGCACGGAATGAAACAGGGCCAAGTCGAATAGAGTTTTGTCAAGAGAACGCACTGGTCATAGCAAACTCCCTCTTCCAACAACACAAGAGAAGACTCTACACGTGGACATCAGCAGATGGTCAACACCGAAATCAGATCGATTATATTCTTTGCAGCCAAAGATGAAGAAGCTGTATACAGTTAGCAAAAACAAGACCAGGAGCTGACTGTGGCTCAGATCATGAACTCCTTATTGTCAAATTCAGACTTAAATTGAAGAAAGTAGGGAAAACCCCTAGACCATTCAGATATGACCTCAATCAAATCCCTTATGATTATATAGTGGAAGTGAGAAATAGATTTAAGGCACTAGATCTGATAGATAGAGTGCCTGATGAACTCTGGATGGAGGTTTGTGACATTGTACAGGAGACAGGGACCAAGAGCATCCCCATGGAAAAGAAATGCAAAAAAAGCAAAATGGCTGTCTGAGGTGGCCTTACAAATAGCTGTGAAAAGAAGAGAAGCGAAAAGCAAAGGAGAAAGGGAAAGATATAAGCATTAGAATGCAGAGTTCCAAAGAATAGCAAGGAGAGATAAGAAAGCCTTCCTCAGTGATCAATGCAAAGAAATAGAGGAAAACAACAGAATAGGAAAAACAAGAGATCTCTTCAAGAACATTAGAGATTCCAAGGGAACATTTCATGCAAAGATGGGCTCGATAAAGGACAGAAATGGTATGGACCTAACAGAAGCAGAAGATATTAAGAAGAGGTGGCAAGAACACACAGAAGAACTGTACAAAAAAGATCTTCACGACCAGGATAGTCACGAAAATGTGATCACTGGCCTAGAGCCAGACATCTTGGAATGTGAATTCAAGTGTGCCTTAGAAAGCAACACTACGAACAAAGCTAGTGGAAGTGATGGAATTCCAGTTGAGCGATTTCAAATCTTGAAAGATGATGCTGTGAAAGTGCTGCACTCAATATGCCAACAAATTTGGAAAACTCAGCAGTGGCCACAGGACTGGAAAAGGTCAGTCTTCATTCTAATCCCAAAGAAAGGCAATGCCAAAGAATGCTCAAGCTACCGCACAATTGCACTCATCTCACACGCTAGTACAGTCATGCTCAAAATTCTCCAAGCCAGGCTTCAGCAATATGTGATCCGTGAACTCCCAGATGTTCAAGCAGGTTTTAGAAAAGGCAGAGGCACCAGAGATCAAATTGCCAACATCCGCTGGATCATGGAGAAAGCGAGAGAGTTCCAGAAAAACATCTATTTCTGCTTCATTGACTATGCCAAAGCCTTTGACTGTGTGGATCACAATAAACTGTGGAAGATTCTGAAAGAGATGGGAATACGAGACCACCTGACCTGCCTCTTTAGAAACCTGTATGCAGGTCAGGAAGCAACAGTCAGAACTGTGCATGGAACAACAGACTGGTTCCAAATAGGAAAAGGAGTACGTCAAGGCTGTATATTGTAATCTTGCTTATTTAACTTCTATGCAGAGTGCATCATGAGAAATGCTGGGCTGGAAGAAGAACAACTGGAATCAAGATTGCTGGGAGAAATATCAATAACCTCAGATATGCAGATGACACCACCTTTAGGGGAGAAAGTGAGGAGGAACTCAAAAGCCTCTTGATGAAAGTGAAAGAGGAGAGTGAAAAGGTTGGCTTGAAGCTCAACATTCAGAAAACAAAGGTGATGGAATCTGGTCCCAACACTTCACGGGAAATAGATGGAAAAACAGTGGAAACAGTGTCACACTTTATTTTTGGGGGCTCCAAAATCACTGCAGATGCTGATTGAAGCCATGAAATTAAAAGGCGCTTACTCCTTGGAAGGAAAGTTATGATCAACCTTGATAGTATATTAAAAAGCAGAGACATCACTTTGCCACAAAAGCTCCATCTAGTCAAAGCTATGGCTTTTCCCGTGGTCATGTATGGATGTGAGAGTTGGACTGTGAAGAAAGCTGATCGCCAAAGAACTGATGCTTTCGAACTGTGGTATTGGAGAAGACTCTTCAGAGTCCCTTGGACTGCAAGAAGATCCAACCAGTCCATTCTAAGGGAGATCAATCGTCGGTGTTCATTGGAAGGACTGATGCTAAAGCTGAAATTGCAATACTTCGGCCACCTCATGCGATGAGTTGACTCACTGGAAAAGATTCTGATGCTAGGAGAGGTTGGGGGCTGAAGGAGAAGGGGACGACAGAGAATGAGATGGCTGGATAGCATCACCGACTCTGTGGCCATGAGTTTGAGTGAACTCCGGGAGTTGGTGTAGGACAGGGAGGCCTAGCGTACAGTGACTCATGGGGTCGCGGAGAGTTGGACACGACTGAGCGACTGAACTGAACTGAACTGAATAAAGTGTGTCAAATACCCTTTTCCCTTTCAGGCGGGAATGTGGGATTTCTCTTGAAATTCTGCAGCGCAAAATTTCTTCATCTCGCATTGAGGGGATAATTTTGTGGTGTTTCTCGAATTGCGGTGGGAAGCTGGGGGTATTCCTCGAGGTGCGAAGGGGACCTCAGGAACTCACTCGAGTTACTTCAGGGAAATCAGGTCCCCGATTGTGCTGGAAGGGGAACTTCCGGATTACTCTCGAGCCGTTAAATGGGAATATTGCCTCTTCTCGATTTGAGTCCTTAAAGTGTGTTCTCCTCTCCACTGAGGACGGATGTTAGGCATCATTCTGATTTGCCTAAAGGGAGTCAAGTTCCCTTTTGCCTTTCAAGCGGGAATGTGGGATATCTCTTGAGATTCTGCAGTGCAAAATTTCCTCATCTCGCATGGAGGGGATAATTATGTGCTGTTACACGAATTGGGCTGGGAAGCTGGGGGTGATTCTCCAGTTGCGACGAGGACCTCTGGAACACACTCGGATTACTTCAGGGAAGTGAGGTCCCCTTTTGTGCTGGAAGGGGAACTTCCGGATTGTTCTCGAGCCCTTTAATGGGAATAGGGCCTCCTCTCGATTTGAGTCCATAAATTGTGTTCTCCTCTCCAATGGGGACGGATGTTAGGGAAATTTCTGAGTGGCATAAAGTGTGTCAAGTACCCTTTTGCCTTTCAAGCGGGAATGTGGGATTTCTCTTGAGATTCTGCAGCGCAAAATTACCTCATCTCGCATTGAGGGGATAATTTTGTGGTATTTCTCGAGTTGCAGAGGGAAGCAGGGGATACTTCTCGACTTGCAACGGGGACCTCAGGAACTCGCTCGGGTTGCTTCAGTGAAGTCAAGTCCCCTTTTGTGTTGGAAGGGGAACTTCCAGATTACTCTCGAGCCGTTAAATGGGAACATTGCCTCTTCTCGATTTGAGTCCAGAGAGTGTGTTCTCCTCTGCACTGAGGACGGATGTTAGGGAACACTCTGAGTCGCCTAAAGGGAGTCAAGTACACTGTTGCCTTTCAAGTGGGAATGTGGGATTTCTCTTGAGATTCTGCAGCGCAAAATTTCTTCATCTCGCACGGAGGGGATAATTTTTTGGTGTTTCACGAATTGAGTTGGGAAGCTGGGGGTACTTCTGCAGTTCCGACGAGTACCTCTGGACCACACTCGAGTTACTTCAGAGAAGTCTGGTCCCATTTTGTGCTGGAAGGGGAACTTCCCTATTACTCTCGAACCCTTTAATGTGAATAGGGCCTCTTCTCGAATAGAGTCCATAAAGTGTGTTCTCCTCCCAATGGGGACGGCTGTGTGAGGGAACTTTCAGAGTTGCATAAAGGGTGTTTAGTACCCTTTTGCCTTTTATGAGGAAATGTGGTATTTCTCTTGAGATTCTGCAGCGCAGAATTTCCTCATCTCGCAGTGAGGGGATAATTTTGGGGTGTTTCTCGAGTTGCGGCGGGAAGCTGGGGGTGCTTCTAGAGTTGCGATGGGGACCTCAGGAACTCGCTGGGGTTGCTTCAGGGAAGTCAGGTCCCCTTTGATGTAGGAAGGGGAACTTCCGGTTTCCTCTCCAGGCCTTAAATGTGAACAGGGGCTCATCTCGAATTGAGTCCATACAGTGTGTTCTCTTCTCCAAAGGGGACGGCTGTGTGAGGGAACTTTCTGAGTCGAATAAAGGGTGTCAAGTACCTTTTTGCTTTCAAGAGGGAATGTGGTATTTCTCTTGAGATTCTGCATTGCAAAATTTCCTCCTCTCACATTGAGGGGATAATTTTGGGGTGTTTCTCGAGTTGCTGCGGGAAGCTGGGGGTGCTTCTCAGGTTGCGACGGGGACTTCAGCAACTCGCTTGGGTTGCTTCACGGAAGTCAGGACCCCTATTTTGTTGGAAGGGGAACCTCCGGTTTACTCTCCAGCCGTTAATGGGAATAGGGGCTCATCTTGAATTGAGTCCATAAAATGTGTTCTCCTCTCCAATGGGGACTCATATTACTGAAATTTCTGAGTCGAATAAAGGGTGTCAAGTACCCATTGCCTTTGAAGAGGGAATGTGGTATTTCACTTGAGATTCTGAAGCACAAAATTTCCTCATCTCGCATTGAGTCTATAATATTGTGGTGTTTCTATAGTTGCGGGGAGAAGCTGGGGGTACTTCTTGAATTGCGTCGGGGACCTCAGGAACTCGCTCGGGTTGATTCAGGGAAGTCAGGTCCCCTTTCGTTTTGGCATAGGAACGACTGGTTTACTCTGGAGCCGTTAAATAGGAATAGGGCCTCCTCTGGAATTGAGTCCTTAAAGTGTGTTCTCCTCTCCAATGGGGACGGCTGTGTGAGGGAACATTTTGAGTCGCATAAAGGGTGTCAAGTACCCTTTTGCCTTTCAAGAGGGAATGTGGTATTTCTCTTGAGATGCAGCACAAAATTTCCTCACCTCGCATTGCGGGGAAAATTTTGTGGTTTTTCACGTGCTGCGGCGGGAAGCTGGGGTAACAGCTCGAGTTGCGACGGGGACCCCAGGAAGTCGCTCTGGTTGCTTCAGGGAAGTCAGGTCCCCATTGGAGTTGGAAGGGGAACTTCCGGTTTACTCTCCAGCCGTTAAATGGGAATAGGGGCTCATCTCGTATTGAGTGCATAAAGTGTGTTCTCCTATCCAACGCGGACAGCTCTGTGAGGGAAATTTCTGAGTCGCAAAAAGGGTGTCCTGTACCCTTTTGCCTTGCAAGAAGGAATGTGGTATTTCTCTTGAAATTCTGCAGCGCATAATTTCTTCATCTCGCATTGAGGGGATAATTTTGTGGTGTTTCTCAAATTGCGACGGGATGCTGGGGGTACTTCTCGAGTTGCGACGGGGACGTCAGGAACTCGCTGGGGTTTCTTCAGGGAAGTCAGGTCCCCTATGGTGTTGGAAGGGGATCTTGCGGTTTCCTCTCGAGCCCTTAAATGTGAACAGGGGCTCATCTAGAATTGAGTCCATAAAGTGTGTTCTCCTCTCTAATGTGGATGGCAGTGAGAAAACTTTCTGAGTCGAATAAAGGGTGTCAAGTACCATTTTGCCTTTGAAGAGGGAATGTGGTATTTCTCTTGAGATGCTGCATCGCAAAATATCCTCATCTTGCATGGAGGGGATAATTTTGGGTGTTTCTCGAGTTGCACGGGAAGGTGGGGGTGCTTCTCGAGTTGCGACGGGGACCTCAGGAACTCGCTGGGGTTGCTTCAGGGAAGTCAGCTCCCCTTTGGTGTTGGAAAGGGAACTTCCGGTTTCCTCTCGAGCCCTAAAATGTGAACAGGGGCTCCTATCGAATTGAGTCTGTAAAGTGTGTTCTTCTTTCCAAAGGGGACGGCGTGTGAGGGAACTTTCTGAGTCGAATAAAGGATGTCAAGTAACTTTTTGCCTTTCCAGAGGGAATGTGGTATTTCTCTTGAGATGTTGCATCGCCAAATTTCCACATCTCGCATGGAGGGGATAATTTTGGGGTGTTTCTCGAGTTGCGGCGGGAAGCTGGCTGTGCTTCTCGAGTTTCGACGGGAATCTCAGGAACTCGCTGGGGTTGCTTCAGGGAAGTCATGTCCCCTTTGGTGTTGGAAGGGGAACTTCCGGTTTCCTCTCGAGTCCTTCAATGTGCACAGGGGCTCCTCTCTAATTGAGTCCGTAAACTGTGTTCTCCTCTCCAAAGGGGACGGCTGTTTGAGGGAACTTTCTGAGTCGAATAAAGGGTGTCAAGTAGCTTTTTGCCTTTCTAGAGGGAATGTGGTATTTCTCTTGAGATGCTGCATCGCCAAATTTCCTCATCTCACATGGAGGGGAGAATTTTGGGCTGTTTTTCGAGTTGCGGCGGGAAGCTGGGGGTGCTTCTCGATTTGCGACCTGGACCTCATGATCTCGCTGGGGTTGCTTCAGGGAAGTCAGGTCCCCTTTGGTGTTGGAAGGGGAACTTCCGGTTCCTTCTCGAGCCATTCAATGTGCACAGGGGCTCCTCTCGAATTGAGTCCGTAAAGTGTGTTCTCCTCTCCAAAGGGGACGGCTGTGTGAGGGAACTTTCTGAGTCGAATAAAGGGTGTCAAGTACCTTTTTGCCTTTCCAGAGGGAATGTGGTATTTCTTGTGAGATGCTGCATCGCCGAATTTCCTCATCTCGCATTGAGGGGATAATTTTGGGGTGTTTCTCTTGATGCGGCGGGAAGTTTGGGGTGCATTTCGAGTTGCGACCGGGACCTCAGGAACTCGCTGGGGTTTCTTCAGGGAAGTCAGGTCCCCTTTCGTGTTGGAAAGGGAACATCTGGTTTCCTCTCGAGCCTTTCAATTTGCACAGGGGCTCCTCTCGAATTAAGTCCGTAAAGTGTGTTCTCCTCTGCAAAAGGGACGGCTGTGTGAGCGAACTTTCTGAGTCGAAAAAAGGGTGTCAAGTACCTTTTTGCATTTCCAGAGGGAATGTGATATTTCTCTTGAGATGCTGCATCGCCAAATTTCCTCATCTCGCATGGAGGGGATAATTTTGGGGTGTTTCTCGAGTTGCGGCAGGAAGCTGGGTGTGCTTCTCGAGTTGCGACGGGGACCTCAGGAACTCGCTGGGCTTGCTTCAGGGAAGTCAGGTCCCCTGTGGTGTTGAAAGGGGAACTTCCGGTTTCCTCTCGAGCCCTTCAATGTGCACAGGGGCTCCTCTTGAATTGAGTCCGTAAAGTGTGTTCTCCTCCCCAAAGGGGACGGCTGTGTGAGGGAACTTTCTGAGTCGAATAAAGGGTGTCAAGTACGTTTTTGCCTTTCCAGAGGGAATGTGGTATTTCTCTTGAGATGCTGCATCGCGAAATTTCCTCATCTCGCATGGAGGAGATAATTTTGGGGTGTTTCTCGAGTTGCGGCAGGAAGCTGGGTGTGCTTCTCGAGTTGCGACGGGGACCTCAGGAACTCGCTGGGCTTGCTTCAGGGAAGTCAGGTCCCCTGTGGTGTTGGAAGGGGAACTTCCGGTTTCCTCTCGAGCCCTTCAATGTGCACAGGGGCTCCTATCGAAATGAGTCCGTAAAATGTGTTCTCCTCTCCAAAGGGGACGGCTGTGTGAGGGAACATTCTGAGTCCAATAAAGGGTGTCAAGAACCTTTTTGCCTTTCAAAAGGGAATATAGTATTTTTTTGAGATGATGCATCGCCAAATTTACTCATCTCGCATGGAGGGGATAATTTTGGGGTGTTTCTCGAGTTGCAGTGGGAAGCTGGGGGTGCATCTCCACTTGCGACGGAGACCTCAGGAAGTCGCTGGGGTTGCTTCAGGCAAGTCAGGTCACCTTTGTTGTTGGAAGGGGAACTTCCGGTTTCCTCTCGAGCCCTTCAAAGGGCACAGTGGATCCTCTCGAATTGAGTCCGTAAAGTGTGTTCTCCTCTCCAAAGGGGACGGCTGTGTGAGGGAACTTTCTGAGTCGAATAAATGGTGTCAAGTACCTTTTTGCCTTTCCAGAGGGAATGTGGTATTTCTCGTGAGATACTGCATCGCAAAATTTCCTCATCTCGCATGGAGGGGAGAATTTTGGGCTGTTTCTCGAGTTGCGGCCGGAAGCTGGGGGTGCTTCTCGAGTTGCGACGGGGAACTCAGGAACTCGCTTGGGTCGTTTCTGGGAAGTCAGGTCCCCTTTGGTGTTGGAAGGGGAACTTCCGGTTTCCTCTCAAGCCCTTCAATGTGCACAGGGGCTCCTCTCGAATTGAGTCCGCAAAGTGTGTTCTCCTCTCCAAAGGGGACGGCTGTGTGAGGGAACTTTCTGAGTCGAATAAAGGAGTCAAGTACCTTTTTGCCTTTCCAGAGGGAATGTGGTATTTCTCGTGAGATGCTTCATCGCCAAATTTCCTCATCTCGCATGGAGGGGATAATTTGGGGGTGTTTCCCGAGTTGCGGCGGGAAGCTGGGGGTGCTTCTCGAGTTGCGACGGGGACCTCAGGAACTCGCTGGGGTTGCTTCACGGAAGTCAGGTCCCCTATGCTGTTGGAAGGGGAACTTCCGGTTTCCTCTCGAGCCCTTCAATGGGCACAGGAGCTCCTCTCGAATTGAGTCCGTAAAGTGTGTTCTCCTCTCCAAAGGGGCGGCTGTGTGAGGGAACTTTCTGAGTCGAATAAAGGGTGTCAAGTACCTTTTTGCCTTTCCAGAGGCAATGTGGTATTTCTCTTGAGATGCTGAATCGCCAAATTTCCTCATCTCGCATGGAGTGGATAATTTTAGAGTGTTTCTCGAGTTGCGGCGGGAAGCTGCGGGTGCTTCTCGAGTTGCGACGGGGACCTCAGGAACTCGCTGGGGTTGCTTCAGGGAAGTCAGCTCCCCTTTGGTGTAGGAAGGGGAACTTCCGGTTTCCTCTCCAGGCCTTAAATGTGAACAGGGGCTCATCTCGAATTGAGTCCATACAGTGTGTTCTCTTCTCCAAAGGGGACGGCTGTGTGAGGGAACTTTCTGAGTCGAATAAAGGGTGTCAAGTACCTTTTTGCTTTCAAGAGGGAATGTGGTATTTCTCTTGAGATTCTGCATTGCAAAATTTCCTCCTCTCACATTGAGGGGATAATTTTGGGGTGTTTCTCGAGTTGCTGCGGGAAGCTGGGGGTGCTTCTCAGGTTGCGACGGGGACTTCAGCAACTCGCTTGGGTTGCTTCACGGAAGTCAGGACCCCTATTTTGTTGGAAGGGGAACCTCCGGTTTACTCTCCAGCCGTTAATGGGAATAGGGGCTCATCTTGAATTGAGTCCATAAAATGTGTTCTCCTCTCCAATGGGGACTCATATTACTGAAATTTCTGAGTCGAATAAAGGGTGTCAAGTACCCATTGCCTTTGAAGAGGGAATGTGGTATTTCACTTGAGATTCTGAAGCACAAAATTTCCTCATCTCGCATTGAGTCTATAATATTGTGGTGTTTCTATAGTTGCGGGGAGAAGCTGGGGGTACTTCTTGAATTGCGTCGGGGACCTCAGGAACTCGCTCGGGTTGATTCAGGGAAGTCAGGTCCCCTTTCGTTTTGGCATAGGAACGACTGGTTTACTCTGGAGCCGTTAAATAGGAATAGGGCCTCCTCTGGAATTGAGTCCTTAAAGTGTGTTCTCCTCTCCAATGGGGACGGCTGTGTGAGGGAACATTTTGAGTCGCATAAAGGGTGTCAAGTACCCTTTTGCCTTTCAAGAGGGAATGTGGTATTTCTCTTGAGATGCAGCACAAAATTTCCTCACCTCGCATTGCGGGGAAAATTTTGTGGTTTTTCACGTGCTGCGGCGGGAAGCTGGGGTAACAGCTCGAGTTGCGACGGGGACCCCAGGAAGTCGCTCTGGTTGCTTCAGGGAAGTCAGGTCCCCATTGGAGTTGGAAGGGGAACTTCCGGTTTACTCTCCAGCCGTTAAATGGGAATAGGGGCTCATCTCGTATTGAGTGCATAAAGTGTGTTCTCCTATCCAACGCGGACAGCTCTGTGAGGGAAATTTCTGAGTCGCAAAAAGGGTGTCCTGTACCCTTTTGCCTTGCAAGAAGGAATGTGGTATTTCTCTTGAAATTCTGCAGCGCATAATTTCTTCATCTCGCATTGAGGGGATAATTTTGTGGTGTTTCTCAAATTGCGACGGGATGCTGGGGGTACTTCTCGAGTTGCGACGGGGACGTCAGGAACTCGCTGGGGTTTCTTCAGGGAAGTCAGGTCCCCTATGGTGTTGGAAGGGGATCTTGCGGTTTCCTCTCGAGCCCTTAAATGTGAACAGGGGCTCATCTAGAATTGAGTCCATAAAGTGTGTTCTCCTCTCTAATGTGGATGGCAGTGAGAAAACTTTCTGAGTCGAATAAAGGGTGTCAAGTACCATTTTGCCTTTGAAGAGGGAATGTGGTATTTCTCTTGAGATGCTGCATCGCAAAATATCCTCATCTTGCATGGAGGGGATAATTTTGGGTGTTTCTCGAGTTGCACGGGAAGGTGGGGGTGCTTCTCGAGTTGCGACGGGGACCTCAGGAACTCGCTGGGGTTGCTTCAGGGAAGTCAGCTCCCCTTTGGTGTTGGAAAGGGAACTTCCGGTTTCCTCTCGAGCCCTAAAATGTGAACAGGGGCTCCTATCGAATTGAGTCTGTAAAGTGTGTTCTTCTTTCCAAAGGGGACGGCGTGTGAGGGAACTTTCTGAGTCGAATAAAGGATGTCAAGTAACTTTTTGCCTTTCCAGAGGGAATGTGGTATTTCTCTTGAGATGTTGCATCGCCAAATTTCCACATCTCGCATGGAGGGGATAATTTTGGGGTGTTTCTCGAGTTGCGGCGGGAAGCTGGCTGTGCTTCTCGAGTTTCGACGGGAATCTCAGGAACTCGCTGGGGTTGCTTCAGGGAAGTCATGTCCCCTTTGGTGTTGGAAGGGGAACTTCCGGTTTCCTCTCGAGTCCTTCAATGTGCACAGGGGCTCCTCTCTAATTGAGTCCGTAAACTGTGTTCTCCTCTCCAAAGGGGACGGCTGTTTGAGGGAACTTTCTGAGTCGAATAAAGGGTGTCAAGTAGCTTTTTGCCTTTCTAGAGGGAATGTGGTATTTCTCTTGAGATGCTGCATCGCCAAATTTCCTCATCTCACATGGAGGGGAGAATTTTGGGCTGTTTTTCGAGTTGCGGCGGGAAGCTGGGGGTGCTTCTCGATTTGCGACCTGGACCTCATGATCTCGCTGGGGTTGCTTCAGGGAAGTCAGGTCCCCTTTGGTGTTGGAAGGGGAACTTCCGGTTCCTTCTCGAGCCATTCAATGTGCACAGGGGCTCCTCTCGAATTGAGTCCGTAAAGTGTGTTCTCCTCTCCAAAGGGGACGGCTGTGTGAGGGAACTTTCTGAGTCGAATAAAGGGTGTCAAGTACCTTTTTGCCTTTCCAGAGGGAATGTGGTATTTCTTGTGAGATGCTGCATCGCCGAATTTCCTCATCTCGCATTGAGGGGATAATTTTGGGGTGTTTCTCTTGATGCGGCGGGAAGTTTGGGGTGCATTTCGAGTTGCGACCGGGACCTCAGGAACTCGCTGGGCTTGCTTCAGGGAAGTCAGGTCCCCTTTCGTGTTGGAAAGGGAACATCTGGTTTCCTCTCGAGCCTTTCAATTTGCACAGGGGCTCCTCTCGAATTAAGTCCGTAAAGTGTGTTCTCCTCTGCAAAAGGGACGGCTGTGTGAGCGAACTTTCTGAGTCGAAAAAAGGGTGTCAAGTACCTTTTTGCATTTCCAGAGGGAATGTGATATTTCTCTTGAGATGCTGCATCGCCAAATTTCCTCATCTCGCATGGAGGGGATAATTTTGGGGTGTTTCTCGAGTTGCGGCAGGAAGCTGGGTGTGCTTCTCGAGTTGCGACGGGGACCTCAGGAACTCGCTGGGCTTGCTTCAGGGAAGTCAGGTCCCCTGTGGTGTTGGAAGGGGAACTTCCGGTTTCCTCTCGAGCCCTTCAATGTGCACAGGGGCTCCTATCGAAATGAGTCCGTAAAATGTGTTCTCCTCTCCAAAGGGGACGGCTGTGTGAGGGAACATTCTGAGTCCAATAAAGGGTGTCAAGAACCTTTTTGCCTTTCAAAAGGGAATATAGTATTTTTTTGAGATGATGCATCGCCAAATTTACTCATCTCGCATGGAGGGGATAATTTTGGGGTGTTTCTCGAGTTGCAGTGGGAAGCTGGGGGTGCATCTCCACTTGCGACGGAGACCTCAGGAAGTCGCTGGGGTTGCTTCAGGCAAGTCAGGTCACCTTTGTTGTTGGAAGGGGAACTTCCGGTTTCCTCTCGAGCCCTTCAATGTGCACAGGGGCTCATCTCGTATTGAGTCCATAAAGTCTGTTCTCTGCTAAGGAGACGGCTATGTGAGGGAATTTTCTGAGTCGAATAAAGGGTGTCAAGTACGTTTTTGCCTTTCATGAGGGAATGTGGTATTTCTCTTGAGATGCTGCATCGCAAAATTTCCTCATCTCGCATTGAGGGGATAATTTTGGGGTGTTTCTCGAGTTGCGGAGGGAAGCTGGAAGTGCTTCTTGAGTTGCGACGGGGACCTCAGGAAATCGCTGGGGTTGCTTCCGGGAAGTCAGGTCCCCTTTGCTGTTGGAAGGGGAACTTTCGCTTTCCTCTCGAGCCCATAAATGTGAACAGGGCCTCATCTCGAATTGAGTCCATGAAGTGTTTTCTCTTCTCCAAAGGGGACGGCTGTGTGAGGGAACTTTCTGAGTCGAATAAAGGGTGTCAAGTACCTTTTTGCCTTTCAAGTGGTAATGTGGTGTTTCTCTTACATTCTGCATTGCAAATTTCCTTATCTCGCATTGAGTGGATAATTTTGGGGTGTTTCTCGAGTTGCGGCGTGAAGCTGGGGGTGCTTCTCGAGTTGCGTCGGGGCCTCAGACCTCGCTCAGGTTGCTTCAGGCAAGTCAGGTCCCCTTTGGTGTTGGAAGGGGAACTTCCGGTTTCCTCTCGTGCCCTTAAATCTGAACAGGGGCTCATCTCGAATTGAGTCCATAAAATGTGTTCTCTCCAATGTGGATGGATTTTAGTGAACTTTCTGAGTGGCACAAAGGAAATCAGGTACCCTTTTGCCTTTCAAGCGGGTATGTGGGATTTCTCGTGGGATTTTGCAGGGCAAAATTTCCTCAACTCGCATTGAGGGGATAATTTTGTGGTGTTTCTGGAATTGCGGCGGGAACCTGGGGGTACTTCTCCAGTTGCGATTGAACCTCAGGAACTCACTCGAGTTACTTCAGGGAAGTCAGGTCCTTTTTTTCTGTAAGGGAACTTCAGGATTACTCTCGAGCACTTAGTGGGAATAGGGCCTCTTCTCGAGTCCATAAAATGTGTTCTCCTCTCCAATAAGGACGGTTTTTAGGGATCATCCTGCGTCGCCTAAGGGGAGTCAAGTACCCTTTTGCCTTTCAAGCGGGAATATGGGATTTCTCTTTAGATTCTGTAGCACAAAATTTCATCTCGCATTGAGTGGATAATTTTATGCTGTATCTCGAATTGCGGCGGGAAGCTGGGGGTACTTCTCCAGTTGCGAGGTGACCTCAGGAACTCACTCGAGTTGCTTCAGGGAAGTCAGGTCCCCTTTTTTGCTTGAAGGGGAAGTTCCGCATTACTCTCGAGCCCTTTAACGGGAATAGGGCCTATTCTCTATTTGAGTCCATAAGGTGTGTTCTCCTCTCCAATGGGGACAGATGTTAGGGAACTTTCTGAGTTGCATAAAGGGTGTCAAGTACCTTTATGTCGTTGAAGAGGGAATGTGGTATTTCTCCTGAGCTTCTGCATCGCAAAATTTCCTCCTCTAGCATTGAGGGGATAATTGTCTGGTGTTTCTCGAGTTGCGGCGGAAAACTGGGGGTACTTCTCGTGTTGCGACGGGAACCTGAGGAACTCGCTGGGGTTACTTCAGGGAAGTCAGGTCCCCTTTGGTGATGGAAGGGGAACTTCCGCTTTGCTCTCGACCCCTTTATTGTGAACAGGGGCTCATCTCGAATTGAGTCCATAAAGTGTGTTCTCCTCTCCAAAGGGGACGGCTGTGTGAGGGAACTTTCTGAGTCGAATAAAGGGTGTCAAGTACCATTTTGCCTTTCAAGAGGAAATGTGGTATTTTTTTGAGATCTGCCTCGCAAAATTTTCTCATCTCGCATTGAGGGGATAATTTTGGGGTGTTTCTTGAGTTGCGGCGTGAATTTGGGGGTGCTTCTCGAGTTGCGACGGTGACCTCAGGAACTCTCTCGGTTTGCTCCAGGGAAGTCAAGTTCCCTTTTGTGTTGGAAGGGGAACTTCTTGATTACTCTTGAGCCTTTAAATGGGAATATTTCCTCTTCTCGATTTGAGTGTATGAAGAGTGTTCTCCTCTCCATTGAGGATGGATGTTAGGGGACATTCTGAGTCGCATAAAGGGAGTCAAGTACCCTTTTGCCTTTCAAGCAGGAATGTGGGATTTCTCTTGAGATTCTGCAGCGAAAATTTTCCTCTTCTCGCATTGAGGGTATAATTTTGTGGTGTTTCTCCAGTTGCGTCGGGAGGAGGGGGTATGTCTCAAGTTGCGGCAGGGACCTCAGGAACTCGCTAGGGTTGCTTCAGGGAAGTCAAGTCCCCTTTTGTGTTGGAAGGGGAACTTCCGAATTACTCTCGAGACGTTAAAAGGGAATATTGCCTCCTCTCCATTTGAGTCCATAAAATGTGTTCTCCTCTCCACTGAGGACAGATGTTAGGGAACATTCTGAATCGTATAAAGGGGGTCAAGTACCCTTTTGCCTTTCAAGCGGGAATGTGGGATTTCTCTTGAGATTCTGCAGCGTTAAATTTCCTCATCTCGCATTGAGGGGATAATATTGTGTTGTTTCTCGAGTTGCGGCTGGAAGCATGGGGTACTTCTCGAGTTGAGCTGGGAACCTCAGGAACTCGCTCGGGTTGCTTCAGGGAAGTCAAGTCCTTTTTTGTGTTGGAAGGGGAACCTCTTGATTACTCTCTAGCCTTTAAATGGGAATATTGCCTCTTTTCGATTTGAGTCCATGAGGTGTGTTTTCCTCTCCACTGAGGATGGATGTTAGGGAACATTCTGAGTCGCATAAACGGAGTCAGTACCCTTTTGCCTTTCAAGCCGGAATGTGGGATTTCTCTTGAGATTCTGCAGCGCAAAATTTCCTCATCTCGCAGTGAGGGGAATATTTTGTGGTGTTTCTCGAATTGCGGCGGGACGCTGGGGGTACTTCTTGAGTTTAGATGGCGACCTCAGGAACTCACTCGAGTTTCTTCAGGGAAGTCAGGTCCCCTTTTGTGCTGGAAGGGGAACTTCCGGATTAGTCTCGAGCCCTTTAATGGGAATAGGGCCTCTTCTGGAGTTGAGTCCATAAAGTGTGTATGCCTCTCCAATGGGGACGGATATTAGGGAACATTCTGAGTGGCATAACGTGTGTCAAGTTCCCTTTTGCTTTCAAGTGGGAATGCGGGATTTCTCTTTAGATTCTGCAGCAGAAAGTTACCTCATCTCGCACTGAGGGGATAATATTGTGTCGTTTCTCGAGTTGGGCCCGGAAGCAGGGGGTACTTCTGGAGTTGAGACGGGACCCTCAGGAACTCGCTCAGGTTGCTTCAGGGAAGTCAAGTACTTTTTTGTGTTTGAAGGGGAACTCCTTGATTACTCTCGAGCCTTTAAATGGGAATATTGCCTCTTTTCGATTTGAGTCCATGAAGTGTGTTTTCCTCTCCAATGAGGAAGGATGTCAGGGAACATTCTGAGTCGCCTAAAGGGAGTCAGGTACCCTTATGCCTTTCAAGCTGGAATGTAGGATTTCTCTTGAGATTCTGCAGCGCAAGATTCCTCATCTCACATTGAGGGGATAATTTTGTGATGTTTCTCGAGTTGTGGCAGGAAGCAGGGAGTACTTCTCTAGTTCCTGCGGGGACCTCAGGAATTCGATCGGGTTGCTTCAGGGAAGTCAAGTCCCCTTTTGTGTTGGAAGGGGAACTTCCGGATGACTCTCGAGCTGTTAGATGTGAATAATGCCTCTTCTCGATTTGAGTCCATAAAATGTGTTTCCCTCTCCACTGAGGAAGGATGTTAGGGAACTTTCTGAGTCGCCTAAAGGGAGTCAAGTACCCTTTTGCCCTTCAAGCGGGAATGTGGGATTTCTCTTGAGATTCTGCAGCGCAAAATTTCCTCATCTCGCATTGAGGGGATAATTTTGTTGTGTTTCTCGAGTTGCGATGGGGACCTCAGGAATTTTCTCGAGTTACTTCAGGGAATCAGGCCCCTTTTTTCCTGGAAGGAAAACTTCCGGATTACTCTTGAGCCCTTTAATGGGAATATGGCCTCTTCTGGAGTTGAGTCCATAAAGTGTGTTTTCCTCTCCGCTGAGGACAAATGTTAGGGACCATTCTGAGTCGGCTAAAGGGAGTCAAGTAACCTTTTGCCTTTCAAGCGTAAATGTGGGATTTCACTTGAGATTCTGCAGTGCAAAATTTCCTCATCTCACATTGTGGGGATAATTTTGTGGTGTTTCTCGAGTTGCGAATACCTCAGAAACTTACCCGAGTTACTTCAGGGAATCAGGTGCCATTTGTGCTGGAAGGGGAACTTCCGGAATACTTTTGAGCCCTGTAATGGGAATAGGGCCTCTTCTCCAGTTGAGTCCCTAAAGTGTGATTTCCTCTCCAGTGGAGACGGAGCTTAGGGAACTTTCTGAGTGGCATAAAGTGTGTCAAGTAAGCTTTTGCCTTTCAATGGTAATGTGGATTTTCTTTTGAAATTCTGCAGCGCAAAATTTCCTCATCTCGCATTGAGGTGATAATTTTGTGGTGTTTCTCCAGTTGTGGTGGGAAGCAGGAGGCACTTCTATAGCTATGGCGGGCACCTCAGGAACTCTCTCGGGTTTCTTCAGGGAAGTCAAGTCGCCTTTTGTGTTGGAAGGGGAACTTCCGGATTACTGTCCAGACGTTAAAAGGGAATATTGACTCCTCTCCATTTAAGTCCATAAATTATGTTCTCCTCTCCACTGAGGATGGATGTTAGGGAACATTCTGAGTCGCCTAAAGGGAGTCAAGTACCCTTCTGCCTTTCAAGCGGGAATGTGGGATTTCTCTTGAGATTCTGCAGCGCAAAATTTCCTCATCTCCCATTGAGGGGATAATTGTGTGGTGTTTCTCGAGTTGCGGCGGGAAGCTGGGGGTACTTCTCGAGTGGCAGCGGGGACCTCAGGAACTCGCTTGGGTTGCTTCAGGGAAGTCCTTTTTTGTGTTGGAAGAGGAACTTCCGGATTACTCTCGAGCTGTTAAATGGGAAAAAAGCCTCTTCTCGATTTGAGTCCATAAAGTGTGTTTTCCTCTCCACTGAGGAAGGATGTTAGGGAAGATTCTGAGTCGCATAAACGGAGTCAGTACCCTTTTGCCTTTCAAGCCGGAATGTGGGATTTCTCTTGAGATTCTGCATCGCAAAATTTCCTCATCTCGCAGTGAGGGGAATATTTTGTGGTGTTTCTCGAATTGCGGCGGGACGCTGGGAGTACTTCTTGAGTTTAGATGGGGACCTCAGGAACTCACTCGAGTTTCTTCAGGGAAGTCAGGTCCCCTTTTGTGCTGGAAGGGGAACTTCCGGATTAGTCTCGAGCCCTTTAATGGGAATAGGGCCTCTTCTGGAGTTGAGTCCATAAAGTGTGTATTCCTTCCAATGGGGAAGGATGTTAGGGAACTTTCTGAGTGACATAAAGGGAGTGAAGTACGCTTTTGCCTTTCAATTGGGAATGTGGGATTTTTCTTCAGATTCTGCAGCGCAAAGTTTCCTCATCTCACATTGAGGTGATAATTTTGTGGTGTTTCCCGAATTTCCGCGGGAAGCGGGGGGTACTTCTCGAGTTTCAACTGGGACCTCAGGAAGTCACTGGAGTTACCTTAGGGAAGTCAGGTCCCCTTTAGTGCTGGACGGGGAACTTCCGGATTACTCTCGAGCCCTTTAAGGGAATAGGGGCTCTTCTGGAGTTGAGTCCATAAATTGTGTATGCCTCTGCAATGGGGATGGATTTTAGGGAACTTTCTGGGGAGCATAAAGTATGCCAAGTTCCCTTTTGCCTTTCAAGCGTTAATGTGGGTTTTCTCTTGAGATTCTGCAGCGCAAAATTACCTCATGTCGCATTGAGGGGATAATACTGTGTTGTTTCTCGAGTTGTGGTTGGAAGTAGGGGATACTTCTGGAGTTGAAACGGGAACCTCAGGAACTCTCTCCAGGGAAGTCAAGTCCCCTTTTGTGTTGGAAGGGGAACTTCTTGATTACTCTTGAGCTTTAAATGGGAATATTGCTTCTTCTCGATTTGACTGCATGAAGAGTGTTCTCCTCTCCACTGAGGATGGATGTTAGGGAACATTCTGAGTCGCATAAAGGGAGTCAAGAACCCTTTTGCCTTTCAAGAGGGAATGTGATATTTCTCTTGAGATTCTGCAGAGCAATATTTCTTCATCTTGCATTGAGGTGATAATTTTGTGGTGTATGTCCAGTTGCGGCGGGAAGCTGGGGGTACTTCTCGACTTGCGATGGGGACATCAGGAACTCGCTCGGGTTTCTTCAGGTAAGGCAGGTCCCGTTTTGTGTTTGAAGGGGAACTTCCGGTTCACTATCGAGCCGTTAAGTGGGAATCGGTCCTCATCTCGAATTGAGTCCATAAACTGTGTTCTCCTCTCCAATGGGCACTGCTCTGTGAGGGAACTTTCTGAATCGCATAAAGGGTGTTAAGAGTCCTTTTGCCTTTCAAGAGGGAATGTGGTATTTCTCTTGAGATTCTGCAGCGCAAAATTTCCTCATCTCGCACTGAGGGGATAATTTTGTGGTGTTTCTCGAGTTGCGGCTGGAGGCTAGGGTATTTCTCGAGTTGCGACAGGGACCTCAGGAACTCGCTTGGGTTGCTTCAGGGAAGTCAGGTCCCCTTTGGTGTTGGAAGGGGAACTTCCGGTTTACTCTCGAGCCGTTTATTGGGAATAGGGCCTCATCTTGATTTGAGTCCATAAAGTATGTTCTCCTGTCCAATGGGGACGGCTGTGTGAGGGAACTTTCTGAGTCGCATAAAGGGTTTCAAGAACCGTTTTGCCGTTCAAGAGGGAATGTGGTATTTCTCTTGAGATTCTGTAACGCAAAATTTCCTATTCTTGCATTGAGGGGATAATTTTGTGGTGTTTCTCAAGTTGCGGCGGGAAGCTGGGGGTACTCCTCAAGTTGCTATGGGTACCTCAGGAACTCACTCGGGTTTCTTCAGGTAAGGCAGGTCCCCTTTTTGTTGGAAGGGGAACTTCCGATTTACTCTCGAGCAGTTAATTGGCAACAGTGCCTCATTTTGAATTGAGTACATAAAGTTCGTTCACCTCTCCAATGGGGACTGATGTTAGTGAAATTTCTGAGTCGCATAAAGGATGTCAAGTACCCTTTTGCATTTCAAGAGGGAAAGTGGTATTTCTCTTGAGATTCTGCAGCGCAAAATATCCTCATCTCGCATTGAGGAGATAATTTTGTGGTGTATGTCAAGTTGTGGCGGGAATTTTGGATTACTTCCCGTGTTGCGACGGGGACCTCAGGAATTTGCTCGAGTTGCTTCTGGAAAGTCAGGTCCCCTTTTGTGTTGGAAGGGGAACTTTCGGTTTAGTCTGGAGCCGTTAAATGGGAATAGGGCCTCATCTCGAATTGAGTCCATAAAGTGTGTTCTCCTCTCCAATGGGGACGGCTGTGTGAGGGTACTTTCTGAGTCGCATAAAGGGTGTCAAGTACCCTTTTGCCTTTCAAGCGGGAATGTGGTATTTCTCTTGAGATTCTGCAGCGCACAATTTCCTCATCTCGCATTGAGGGGATAATTCTGTGGTGTTTGTTGAGTTGCGGCGGGATGCTGGGGGTGCTTCTCGAGTTGCAACGGGGACCTCAGGAAGTGGCTCGGGTTGCTTCAGGGAAGTCAGGTCCCCTTTTGTGTTGGAACTGGAACTTCCGGTTTACTTTCGAGGCGTTCATTGGGAATAGAGATTCATCTGGAGTTGAGTCCAAAAGGTGTTTTTTCCTCTCCAACGGGTACGGCTCTGTGAGCGAACTTTCTGGGTCACATAAAGTGTGTCAAGTGACCTTTTGCCTTTCAAGTGGGTATGTGGGACTTCTCTTGAGATTTCGGAGAGCAAAATTTCCTCATCTCGCATTGTGGGGATAATTTTGTTGTGTCTCGGGTTTCGGCTTGGATCTGGGGGTACTTCTCGAGTTGCAGCGTGGACCTCAGGAACTCGTTCGTGTTGCTGCAGGGAAGTCAGGTCCCCTTTTTTTGGAAGTGGACTTCCAGATTACTCTCGAGCCCTTAAATGGGAATAGGTCCTCTTCTAGATTTGAGTCCATGAAGTGTGTTCTCCGCTCCAATAAGTACGGGTGTTAGGAAACTATCTGAATCGCATAAAGTGTGTCAAGTGCCTTTTTGCCTTTCAAGCGGGAATGTGGGATTTCTATTTAATTGTGCAGTGCAAAATTTCCTCATCTCACATTGAGCGGATAATTTTTTGGTGTTTCCCCTTTTGAGGCGGGAAGCTGGGGGTACTTCTCGAGTTGCGACGGGGACCTCAGGAACTCGCTTGTGTTGCTTCAGGGAAGTTAGTCACCCTTTTCTACTGGAACAGGAATTTCGGGATTACTCTCGAGCCGTTAAATGGGAATAGGGCCTCTTCGCAAGTTGAGTCCGTAAACTGTGTTCTCCTCTCCAATGGGGATGGCTGTGTGAGGGAATTTTCTGAGTGGAATAAAGGGTGTCAAATACAGTTTTGCCTTTCCATTTGAGCATGGGATTCCTCTTGAATTGTGCAGCGGAATATATTCCTGATCTCGCATTGAGGGGATAATTTTGTGGTGTTCCTAGAGTTGCCTCCTGAAGCTGGGGGTGCTTCTTGAGGTGCAACGGGAACCTCAGGAACTCGCTGGGGTTGCTTCAGGAAAGTAAGGTCCACTTTGGTGTTGGAAGGGGAACTTCCGGTTTACTCTAGAGCCCTCAAATATGAACAGGGGCTCATCTCGAATGGAGTCCATAAAGTGTGTTCTCCTCTCCAATGGGGATGGCAGTGAGGGAACTTTCTGAGTCGAATAATGCGTGTCAAGTACCTTTATCTCTTTCAAGAGGGAATGTGGTATTTTTCTTGAGATTATTCAAGGCGAAATTTCCTCATCTCGCATTGAGGGGATAATTTTGTGGTGTTTCTCGAGTTGCCTCCTGAAGGTGGGGGTGCTTCTTGAGGTGCAACGGGAACCTCAAGAACTCGCAGGGGTTGCTTCAGGGAAGTCAGGTCCACTTTGGTGTTGGAAGGGGAACATCCGGTTTGCTCTCGAGCCCTTCAGCTTGAAAAGGGGCTCATTTCGAATTGAGTCCATAAAGTGTGTTCTCCTCTAAAAAGGGGACGGCTCTGTGAGGGAACTTTCTGAGTCGAATAAACTGTGTCAAGTAACTTTTCGCCATTCAAGAGGGAATGTGGTATTTCTCTTGAGATGCTGCATCGCAAAATTTCCTCATCTCGCATGGAGGGGATAATATTGGGGTGTTTCGCGAGTTGCGACGGGAAGCTGGGGTTGCCTCTCGAGTTGCGACGTGGAACTCAAGAACTCGCTGAGGTTGCATCAGGGAAGTAAGGTCCCCTTTGGTGTTGGAAGGGGAACTTCCGGTTTCATCTCGAGCCCTTAAATGTGCACAGGGGCTCATCTCGAATTGAGTCCATAAAGTGTGAGTCCTCTTCAAAGGGGACGGCTGTGTGAGGGAACTTTCTGAGTCGAATAAAGTGTGTCAAGTACCTTTCTGCCTTTCAAGAGGGAATGTGGTATTTCTCTTGAGATGCTGCATCGCGAAATTTCTCATCTCGCATGGAGGGGATAGTTTTGGGGTTTTCCTCGCGTTGCGGCGGGAAGCTGGGGGTGCTTCTCGAGTTGTGACGGGGACCTCAGAAACTCGCTGGGGTTGCTTCACGGAAGTCAAGTCCCATTTGGTGTTGGAAGGGGAACTTTAGGTTTCCTCTCGAGCCCTTCAATGTGCACAGGGGCTCATCTCGAATTGAGTCCGTAAAGTGTGTTCTCCTCTCCAAAGGGGACGACAGTGTGAGGGAACTTTCTGAGTTGAATAAAGGGTGTCAAGTACCTTTCTGTCTTTCAAGAGGTAATGTGGTATTTCTCTTGAGATGCTGCATCGCAAAATTTCCTCATCTCGCATTGAGGGGATAATTTTGGCGTGTTTCTCGAGTTTTGTGGGGAAGCTGGGGGTGCCTCTCGATTCGCGACGGCGACCTCAGTAACTCACTGGGGTTGCTTCAGCGAAGTCAGGTCCCTTTTGGTGTTGGAAGTGGAACTTCCGGTTTCCTCTCGAGCCCTTCAATGTGCACAGGGGCTCATCTCGAATTGAGTCCATAAAGTGTGTTCTCCTCTAAAAGGGGACGGCTGTGTGAGGGAACTTTCTGAGTCGAATAAAAGGTGTCAAGTACCTTTTTGCCTTTCAAGAGGGAATGTGTTATTACTCTTGAGATGCTGCATCGCAAAATTTACTCATCTCGCATTGAGGGGATAATTTTGGGGTGTTTCTCAAGTTGCGTCGGGAACCTATAGGTGCTTCCCGAGTTGCATCGGGGACCTCAGCAACTCGCTGGGGTTGCTTCAGGGAAGTCAGGTCCCCTTTGGTGTTGGAAGGGGAACATCCGGGTTACTCTCGAGCCCTTAAATTTGCACAGGGGCTCATTTCGAATTGAGTCCATAAAGTGTTTTCTCCTCTCCAAAGGGGACAGCTGTGTGAGGGAACGTTCTGCGTCTAGTAAAGGGTGTCAAGTACCTTCTTGCTTTTCAAGAGGGAATGTGGTATTTCTCTTGAGATGCTGCATCGCAAAATTTCCTCATCTCGCATTGAGGGGATAACATTGGTGTGTTTCTCGAGTTGTGCCGGGAAGCTAGGGGTGCTTCTCCAGGTCCGACGGGGACCTCAGGGAGTCGCTGGGGTTGCTTCAGGGAAGTCAGGTCCCCTTTGGTGTGGGAAGCGGAACTTCCGGTATCCTCTCCAGCCCTTAAATGTGCACAAGGGCTCATCTCGAATTGAGTCCATAAAGTCTGTTCACTCCTAAGGAGACGGCTATATGAGGGAACTTTCTGAGTCGAATAAAGTGTGTGAAGTAACTTTTTGCCTTTCAAGAGGGAATATCGTATTTCTGTTGAGATGCTGCATCACAAAATTTCCTCATCTCGCATTGAGGGGATAATTTTTGTATGTTTCTCGAGTTGCGGCGGGAAGCTGGGGGTGCTTCTCGAGTTGGGAAGGGGACCTCAGGAACTCGCTGGGGTTGCTTCAGGGAAGTCAGGTCCCCTTTGCTGTTGGAATCGGAAGTTCCGGGTTACACTCGAGCCCTTTAATGTGCACAGGGGCTCATCTCAAACTGAGTCTATAAAGTGTGTTCTCCTCTAAAAGGGGACGGCTGTGTGAGTGAAATTTCTGAGTCGAACATATGGTGTCAAGTACCTTTCTGCCTTTCCAGAGGGAAAGTGGTATTTCTCTTGAAATGCTGCATCGCAAAATTTCCTCATCTCGCATTGAGGGGGTAATTTTGGGGTGTTTCTCGAGTTGCGGCGGGAAGCTGGGGGTGCTTCTTGAGTTGCGACGGGGACATCAGGAACTCGCTGGGGTTGCTTCAGGGAAGTCAGGTCCACTTTGCTGTTGGAAGGGGAACTTCCGGGTTCCTCTCGAGCCCTTAAATGTGCACAGGGGCTCATCTCGAATTGAGTCCATAAAGTGTGTCTCCTCTAAAAGTGGACGGCTGTGTGAGGGAAATTTCTGAGTCGAATGAAGGGTGTCAAGTACCTTTTTGCCTTTCAAGAGGGAATGTGGTATTTCTCTTGAGATGCTGCATCGCAAAATTTCCTCATCTCGCATGGAGGGGATAATTTGGTAGTGTTTCTCGAGTTGCGGCGGGAAGCTGGGGGTGCTTCTCTAGTTGCGACAGAGACCTCAGTAACTCGCTGGGGTTGCTTCAGGGAATTCAGGTCCCCTTTGGTGTAGGAAGGAGAACTTTCGGGTTCCTCTGAAGCCCTTAAATGTGCACAGGGTCTCTTCTCGAATTGAGTCCATAAAGTGTGTTCTCCTCTAAAATGGGACGGCTGTGTGAGGGAACTTTCTGAAACGAATAAAGGGTGTCAAATAGCTTTTTGCCTTTCAAGAGGGAATGTGGTATTTCTCTTGAGATGCTGCATCGCAAAATTTCCTCATCTCGCATTGAGGGGATAATTTTGGGGTGTTTCTCAAGTTGCGGCGGGAAGATGGGGGTGCTTCTCGATTTACGACGGGGACCTCAGGAACTCGCTTGGGTTGCTTCGGGGGAGTCAGGTCCCCTTTGGTATTGGAAGGGGAACTTCCGGGTTACTCTCGAGCCCTTAAATGTGCACAGGTGCTCATCTCGAATTGAGTCCATAAAGTGTGTTCTCCTCTAAAAGGGGTCGGATGTGTGAGAGAATTTTCTGAGTCGAAAAAAGGGTTTCAAGTATCTTTTTGCCTTTCAAGAGGGAATGTGGTATTTCCCTTGAGATGCTGCATCGCAAAATTTCCTCATCTCGCATTGAGGGATTAATATTGGTGTGTTTCTCGAGTTGCGGGGGAAACTGGGGGTGCTTTTCAAGTTGCGACGGGGACCTCAGGAACTCGCTGGGGTTGCTTCAGGGAAGTCAGGTCCCCTATGATGTTGGAAGGGGAACTTCCGGTTTCCTCTCGAGTCCTTAAATGTGCACAGGGGCTCATCTCGAATTGAGTCCATGACGTGTGTTCTCCTCTAAAAGGGGACGGCTGTGTGAGGCAACTTTCTGAGTCGAATAAAGGATGTCAAGTACCTTTTTGCCTTTCAAGAGGGAATGTGGTATTTCTCTTGAGATGCTGCATCGCAAAATTTCCTCATCTCGCATTGAGGGGATAATATTGGGTGTTTCTCGAATTGTGGCGTGAAGCTGGGTGTGCTTCTCCAGTTGCGACGGGGACGTCAGGGACTCGCTGGGGTTGCTTCAGGGAAGTCAGGTCCACTTTGTTGTTGGAAGGGGAAATTCCGGGATCCTCTCGAGCCCTTAAATGTGCACAGGGGCTCATCTCGAATTGAGTCCATAAAGTCTGTTCTCTCCTAAGGAGACGGCTATGTGAGGGAACTTTCTGAGTCGAATAAAGGGTGTCAAGTACCTTTTTGCCTTTCATGAGGGAATCTGTTATTTCTCTTGAGATGCTGCATCGCAAATTTTCCTCAACTCGCATTGAGGGGATAATTTTGGGGTGTTTCTCGAGTTGCGGCGGGAAGCTGGGGATGCTTCTTGAGTTGCGACGGGGACATCAGGAACTCGCTGGGGTTGCTTCAGGGAAGTCAGGTCCCCTTTGGTGTTGGAAGGGGAAGTTCCGGGTTCCTCTCGAGCCTTTAAAAGTGCACTGTGGCTCATCTCGAATTGAGTCCATAAAATGTGTTCTCTCCAAAGGAGACGGCTGTGTGATGGAACTTTCTGAGTGGAATAAAGGGTGTCAAGTACCTTTTTGCCGTTCAAGAGCGAATGTGGTATTTCTCTTGAGATGCTGCATCTCAAAATTTCCTCATCTCGCGTTGAGGGAATAATTTGCGGTGTTTTTCGTGTCGCGTCGGGAAGCTGGTGGTGCTTCTCGAGTTGCGACGGGGACCTCAGGAACTCAGTGGGGTTGCTTTAGGGAAGTCAGGTCCCCTTTGGTGTTGTAAGGGGAACTTCCGGTTTCCTCTCGAGCCCTTAAATGTGCACATGGGCTCATCTCGAATTGAGTCCATGACGTGTGTTCTCCTCTCCATTGGGGACGGGTATTAGGGAAATTTCTGAGTGGCATAAAGTTTGTCAAGTACACTTTTGCCTTTCAAGCGGTAACGGGCGATTTGTCTTGAGATTCTGCAGCGCAAAATTACCTCATCTCTTATTGACTGGATAATTTTGTGGTGTTTCTTGAGTTTCGGTGGGAAGCAGGGGGTACATTTCGAGTTGCGACGGGGACCTCAGGAACTCGCTCCGGTTTCTTCAGGGAAGTCAAGTCCCCTTGTGTGTTGATAGGGGAACTTCCGGATATCTCTCGAGCCGTTAAATAGGAATATTGCCTCTTCTCGATTTGAGTCCATAGAGTGAGTTCTCCTCTCAAATGAGGACGGTTTTAGGGGCCATTCTTAGTCGTCTAAAGAGAGTCAAGTACCCTTTTGCCTTTCAAGCGGGAATGTAGGATTTCTCCTGGGATTCTGCAGGACAAAATTTCCTCAACTTGCATTGAGGGGAAATTTTTGTGGTGTTTCTGGAATTGCGGCCGGAACCTGGGGGTACTTCTCCAGTTGCGACGGAACCTCAGGAAGTCACTCGAGTTACTTCAGGGAAGTCAGGTCCCCTTTTTTGCTGTAAGGGAACTTCCGGATTACTCTCGAGCACTTTAGTGGGAATAGGGCCTCTTCTCGAGTCCATAAAATGTGTTCTCCTCTCCAATAAGGACGGTTTTTAGGGACCATCCTGAGTCGCCTAAGGGGAGTCAAGTACCCTTTTGCCTTTCAAGCGGGAATGTGGCATTTCTCTTTAGATTCTGTAGCACAAAATTTCATCTCGCATTGAGTGGATAATTTTATGCTGTATCTCGAATTGCGGCGGGAAGCTGGGGGTACTTCTCCAGTTGCGAGGGGACCTCAGGAACTCACTCGAGTTGCCTCAGGGAAGTCAGGTCCCCTTTTGTGCTTGAAGGAGAACTTCCGCATTACTCTCCAGCCCTTTAACGGGAATAGGGCCTATTCTCTATTTGAGTCCATAAGGTGTGTTCTCCTCTCCAATGGGGACAGATGTTAGGGAACTTTCTGAGTGGCATAAAGTGTGTCAAGAACCCTTTTGCCTTTCAAGCGGGAATGCGGGAATTGTCTTAAGATTCTGTAGCGCAAAATTACCTCATCTCGCATTGAGGGGATAATTTTGTGGTGTTTCTCGAGTTTCGGCGGGAAGCAGGGAGTACTTCTCGAGTTGTGACGGGGACCTCAGAAACTCGTTCAGGATGATTCAGGGAGGGCAGGACCCGTTTTGAGTTGGAAGGGGAACTTCCGGTTTACTCTCGAGCGGTTAATTGGGGATAGGACCTCATCTCAAATTGAGTCCATAAGGTGTGTTCTCGTCTCCAATGGGAACTGACATTAGTGAAATTTCTGAGTCACATAAAGGGAGTCAACTACCCTTTTGCCTTTCAAGAGTGAATGTGGTATTTCTCTTGAGATTCTGCAGCGTATATTTTCCTCATCTCGCATTAGGGAATAAATTTTAGTGTTTCTCAGTTGCGACGTGAAGATGTGGGTACTTCTCAAGTTTTGACGGGGACCTCAGGAACTCGCTTGGGTTTCATCAGGGAAGTCAGGTCCCCTTTGGTGTTGGAATGGGAACTTCCGGTTTCCTCTAGAGCCGTTAAATGGGAATAGGGTCTCATCTCGAACTGAGTCCAGAAAGTGTGTTCTCCTCTCCAATGGGGACTGATGTTAGTGAAATTTCTGAGTGGTATAAAGGGTGTCAAGTACCCTTTTGCCTTTCAAGAGGTAATGTGGTATTTCTCTTGAGATTCTGCAACGTAAAATTTCCTCATCTCTCATTGAGAGAATAATTTTGTGGTGTTTCTCGAGTTGCGACTGGGACCTCAGGAAATCTCTCGGGTTTCTTCAGGGAAGGCAGGTCCCCTTTTTTGTTGGAACGGAACTCCCGGTTTACTCTCGAGCCGTTAAATGGGAATAGGGCCTCAACTCGAATTGAGTCCATAAAGTGTGTTCTCCTCTCCAATGGGGACGGAAAAACAGTGGAAACAGTGTCAGACTTTATTTTTTTGGGCTCCAAAATCACTGCAGATGCTGATTGCGGCCATGAAATTAAAAGACGCTTGCTCCTTGGAAGGAAAGTTATGACCAACCTTAATAGTATATTAAAAAGCAGAGACATTACTTTGCCAACCAAGATCCGTCTAGACAAGGCAATGGTTTTTCCCGTGGTCATGTATGGATGTGAGAGTTGGACTGTGAAGAAAGCTGATCGCCAAAGAATCGATGCTTTTGAACTGTGGTGTTGGAGAAGACTCTTGAGAGTCCCTTATACTGCAAGGAGATCCAACCAGTCCATTCTAAAGGAGATCAATCCTGGGTTTTCATTGGAGGGACTGATGCTAAAGCTGAAACTGCAATACTTTGGCCACCTCATGCGACGAGTTGACTCACTGGAAAAGACTCTGATGCTGGGAAAGGTTGGGGGTGGGAAGAGAAGGGGACGACGGAGAATGAGATGGCTGGATGCCATCACCGACTCTGTGGACATGAGTTTGAGTGTACTCCGGGAGTTGGTGATGGACAGGGAGGCCTGGCGTGCTGTGATTCATGGGGTCGTGGAGAGTCGGACACGACTGAGCGACTGAACTGAACTGAACTGAACTGTGTGAGGAAACTTTCTGAGTCGCATAAAGAGTGTCAAGTACCCTTTTGCCTTTCAAGCGGGAACGTGGGAATTCTCTTCAGATCTGCAGCGCAAAATGACCTCATCTCGAATTGAGGGGATAATTTTGTGGTGTTGGTCAAGTTGCCGGCTGAAGCAGTGATTACTTCTCGAGTTGCGACGGGGACCTCAGGAACTCACTCACTTGCTTCAGTGAAGTCAAGTCCCCTTTGGTGTTGGAAGGGGAACTTCCGGATTATTCTCGAGCCGTTAAATGGGAATATTAGCTCTTCTCGATTTCAGTCCATAAAGTGTGTTCTCCTCTCCACTGAGGACTGATGTTAGGGACCATTCTGAGTCACCTAAACGGTGTCAAATACACTTTTACCTTTCAAGCGGGAATGTGGGATTTCTCTTGAGATTCTGCAGCACAAAATTTCCTCATCTCACATTGTGGGGATAATTATGTGGTGTTTCTCGAGTTGCGATGGGGACCTCAGAAACTTACTCGAGTTACTTCAGGGAATCGGGTCCCATTTGTGCTGGAAGGGGAACTTCCGGATTGCTCTCAAGCCCTTTAATGGGACTAGGGCCTCTTTTCTAGTTGAGTCCATAAAGTGTGTTATTCTCTCCAATGGGGACGGATATTTTTGAACTTTCTGAGTGGCATAAAGTGTGTCAAGTACCCCTGTCCCTTTCAAGCGGGAATGTGGGATATCTCTTGAGATTCCGCAGCGCAAAATAACCTCATCTCACATAGAAGGGATAATTTTGTGGTGTTTCTCCAGTTGTGGTGGGAAACAGGGGGCACTTCTCTAGCTATGGCGGGGACCTCAGGAACTCGCTCGGGTTGCTTCAGGGAAGTCAAGTCGGCTTTTGCTTTGGAAGGGGAACTTCCGGATTACTGTCGAGATGTTAAAAGGGAATTTTGCCTCCTCTCCATTTGAGTCCATAAAATATGTTCTCCTCTCCACTGAGGATGGATGTTAGGGAACATTCTGAGTTGCCTAAAGGGAGTCAAGTAACCTTTTGACTTTCAAGCGGGAATGTGGGATTTCTCTTGAGATTCTGCAGCGCAAAATTTCCTCATCTCGCAGTGAGGGGAATATTTTGTGGTGTTTCTCGAATTGCGGCGGGACGCTGGGGGTACTTCTTGAGTTTAGATGGCGACCTCAGGAACTCACTCGAGTTTCTTCAGGGAAGTCAGGTCCCCTTTTGTGCTGGAAGGGGAACTTCCGGATTAATCTCGAGCCCTTTAATGGGAATAGGGCCTCTTCTGGAGTTGAGTCCATAAAGTGTGTATGCCTCTCCAATGGGGACGGATATTAGGGAACATTCTGAGTGGCATAACGTGTGTCAAGTTCCCTTTTGCTTTCAAGCGGGAATGCGGGATTTCTCTTTAGATTCTGCAGCAGAAAGTTACCTCATCTCGCACTGAGGGGATAATATTGTGTCGTTTCTCGAGTTGGGGCGGGAAGCAGGGGGTACTTCTGGAGTTGAGACGGGACCCTCAGGAACTCGCTCAGGTTGCTTCAGGGAAGTCAAGTCCTTTTTTGTGTTGGAAGCGGAACTTCTTGATTACTCTCCAGCCTTTAAATGGGAATATAGCCTCTTTTCGATTTGAGTCCATGAAGTGTGTTTTCCTCTCCACTGAGGACGGATGGTAGGGAACATTGTGAGTCGCCTAAAGGGAGTCAGGTACCATTATGCCTTTCAAGCGGGAATGTGGGATATCTCTTGAGACTCTGCAGCGCAAAATTTCCTCATTGAGTGGATAATTTTGTTGTGTTTCTCGAGTTGCGAAGGGGACCTCAGGAACTTTCTCGAGTTACTTCAGGGAATCAGGCCCCTTTTTCCTGGAAGGAGAACTTCCGGATTACTCTTGAGCCCTTTAATGGGAATATGGCCTCTTCTGGAGTTGAGTCCATAAAGTGTGTTATCCTCTCCACTGAGGACGAATGTTAGGGACCATTCTGAGTCGGCTAAAGGGAGTCAAGTACCCTTTTGCCTTTCAAGCGGATATCTGGGATTTCACTTGAGATTCTGCAGCCCAAAATTTCCTCATCTCACATTGTGGGGAAAATTTTGTGGTGTTTCTCCAGTTGCGATGGGGACCTCAGAAACTTACTCGAGTTACTTCAGGGAATCAGGTACCATTTGTGCTGGAAGGGGAACTTCCTGAATACTTTTGAGCCCTGTAATGGGAATAGGGCCTCTTCTCCAGTTGAGTCCCTAAAGTGTGTTAACTTCTCCAATGGGACGGATATTATTGAACTCTCTGAGTGGCATAAAGTGTGTCAAGTACCATTTTGCCTTTCAAGCGGGAATGTGGGATATCTCTTGAGATTCTGCAGCGCAAGAAACCTCATCTCTCATTGAGGGGATAATTTTGTGGTGTTTCTCGAATTGCTGCGGGAAGCTGGGGTTACTTCTCGAGTTGCGGCGGGGACTTCAGGAACTCGCTCGGGTTGCTTCAGGGAAGTCAAGTCCCCTTTTGTGTTGGAAGGGGAACTTCCGGAATACTCTCGAGCCATTAAAAGGGAATATTGCCTCTTCTCCATTTGAGTCCATAAAATATGTTCTCCTCTCCACTGTGGATGGATGTTAGGGAATATTCTGAATCGCTTAAAGGGAGTCAAGGACCCTTTTGCCTCTCAAGCGGGAATGTGGGATTTCTCTTGAGATTCTGCAGCGCAAATTTTCCTCATCTCGCATTGAGGGGATACTTTTGTGGTGTTTCTCGAATTGAGGCGGGAAGATGGGGGTACTTCTGGAGTTGCGACGGGGACCTCAGGAACTCACTCCAGTTACTTCAGGGAATGCAGGTCCCCTTTTGTTCTTGAAGGGGAGCTTCCGGATTACTCTGGAGCCCTTTAAATGGAATAGGGCCTCTTCTGGAGTTGAGTCCATAAAGTGTGTTCTCCTCTCCAATGGGGAAGGATGTTAGGGAACTTTCTGAGTGACATAAAGGGAGTCAAGTACGCTTTTGCCTTTCAATTGGGAATGTGGGATTTCTCTTCAGATTCTGCAGCGCAAAGTTTCCTCCTCTCGCATTGAGGGGATAATTTTGTGGTGTTTCCCGAATTTCGGCGGGAAGCTGGGGGTACTTCTCGAGTTTCAACGGGGACCTCAGGAACTCACTGGAGTTACTTCAGGGAAGTCAGTTCCCCCATTGTGCTGGACGGGGAACTTCCGGATTACTCTCGAGCCCTTTAATGGGAATAGGGGCTCTTCTGGAGTTGAGTCCATAAATTGAGTACGCCTCTGCAATGGGGACGGATTTTAGGGAACTTTCTGAGGGGCATAAAGTATGCCAAGTTCACTTTTGCCTTTCAAGCGGGAATGTGGGTTTTCCCTTGAGATTCTGCAGCGCAAAATTACCTCATGTCGCATTGAGGGGATAATATTGTGTTGTGTCTCGAGTTGTGGTGGGAAGTAGGGGATACTTCTGGAGTTGAAACGGGAACCTAAGGAACTCTCTCGGTTTGCTCCAGGGAAGTCAAGTTCCCTTTTGTGTTGGAAGGGGGACTTCTTGATTACTCTCTAGCTTTTAAATGGGAATATTGCCTCTTTTCGATTTGAGTCCATGAGGTGTGTTTCCTCACCACTGAGGAAGGATGTTAGGGAAGATTCTGAGTCCCATAAATGGAGCCAGTACCATTTTTCCTTTCAAGCCGGAATGTGGGATTTCTCTTGAGATTCTGAATCGCAAAATTTCCTCATCTCGCATTGAGGGGATAATTTTGGGGTGTTTCTCGAGTTGCGGCGGGAAGCTGGGGGTGCTTCGCGAGTTACGACGGGACCTCAGGAACTCGCTGGGATTACTTCAGGGAAGTCAGGTCCCCTTTGGTGTTGGAAGGGGAACTTCCTGTTTCCTCTTGAGCCCTTAAATGTGTACAGGGGTTCATCTCGAATTGAGTCCATAAAGTATGTTCTCCTGTCCAAGGGGACGGCTGTGTGAGGGAACTTTCTGAGTCGATTAAAGGGTGTCAAGTATCTTTTTGCCTTTCAAGAGGGAATGTGGTATTTCTCTTGAGATTCTGCATCGCAAAATTTTCTCCTCTCGCATTGAGGGAATAATTTTGGGGTGTTTCTCGAGTTGGGGCGGGAAGATGTGGGTGCTACTCGAGTTGAGACGGGAACCTCAGGAACTCGCTGGGGTTGCTTGAGGGAAGTCAGGACCCCTTTGCTGTTGGAAGGGGAACTTCCGGTTTCCTCTCGAGCATTTAAATGTGAACAGGGGCTTATCTCGAATTGAGACCATAAAGTATGTTCTCCTCTCCAAGGGGACGGCTGTTTGAGGGAATGTTCTGAGTCGAATAAAGGGTATCAAGTACCTTTTTGCCTTTCAAGAGGGAATGTGGTATTTCTCTTGAGAATCTGCATCGCACAATTTCCTCATCTCGCATTGAGGGGATAATTTTGTGGTGTTTCTCGAGTTGCTGCGGGAGGCTGGGTGTGCTTCTCGAGTTGCGACGGGGACCTCAGGAACTTGCTGGAGTTGCTTCAGGGAAGTCAGGTCCCCTTAGGTGTTGGACCGGAACTACCGGTTTCCTCTCGCTCCCTTAAATGTGAACAGGGGCTCATCTCGAATTGAGTCCATAAAGTGTGTTCTCCTCTCCAAGGGTACGGCTGTGTGAGGGAACTTTCTGAGTCGAATAAAGGTTGTCAAGTAACTTTTGGCGTTTCAAGAGGGAATGTGGTATTTCTCTTGAGATGCTGCATCGAGAAATTTCCTCATCTCGCATTGAGGAGATAATTTTGGTGTGTTTCTCGAGTTGCGGCGGGAAGCTGGGGGTGCTTCTAGAGTTGCAACGGGGACCTCAGGAACTCGCTGGGGTTGCTTCAGGGAAGTCAGGTCCACTTGCTCTTGGAAGGGGAACTTCCGGATTCCTCTAGAGCCCTTCATTGTGCCCAGGGGCTCCTCTCGAATTGAGTCCTAAAAGTGTGTTCTCCTCTCCAAAGTGGACGGCTGTTTAAGGGAACTTTCTGAGTCGAATAAAGGGTGTCAAGTACCTTTTTGCCTTTCAAGAGGGAATGTGGTATTTCTCTTGAGATGCTGCATCGCAAAATTTCCTAATCTCGCATTAAGGGGATAATTTTGGAGTGTTTCTCGATTTGCGGCGGGAAGCAGGGGATGCTTCTCGAGTTGCGACGGGGACCTCAGGAACTCGCTGGGGTTGCTTCAGGAAAGTAATGTCCCCTTTGGTATTTTAAGGAGAACTTCCGGTTCCTCTCGTGCCCTTAAATTTGAACAGGGGCTCATCTCGAATTGAGTCCATAAAGTGTGTTCTCCTCTCCAAAGGGGACGGCTGTGTGAGGGAATTTTCTGAGTCGAATAAATGGTGTCAAGTACCTTTTTGCCTTTCAAGAGGGAATGTGGTATTTCTCTTGAGATTCTACATCCCAAAATTTCCTGTTCTCTCATTGAGGGGATAATTATGTGGTGTTTCTCAAGTTGCGGGGGGATGCTGGGGGTACTTCTCGAGTTGCGACGAGGACCTCAGGAACTCACTCGGGTTGCTTCAGGGAAGTCAGGTCCCATGTGTTGTTGGAAGGGGAACTTCCGGTTTCCTCTCGAGTTCTTAAATGTGAACAGGGGTTCATATTCAATTGAGTCCATAAAGTGTGTTCTCCTCTACAAAGGGGACCGCTGTGTGAGGGAACATTCTGAATCGAATAAAGGGTGTCAAGTACCTTTTTGCCTTTCAAGAGGAAATGTGGTATTTCTATTGAGATTCTGCATCGCAAAATTTCCTCATCTCGCATTGAGGCGAATATTTTGGGGTGTTTCTCGAGTTGCGGCGGGAAGCTGGGTGTGCTTCTCGAGCTACGACGGGGACCTCAGGAACTCGCTGGGGTTGCTTCAGGGAAGTCAGGTCCCCTTTGGTGTTCGAAGGGGGACTTCCGGTTTCCACTTGAGCCCTTAAATGTGAACAGGGGTCATATCGATTTGAGTCCTTATAGCATGTTCTCCTCTCCAAAGGGGACGGCTGTGTGAGGGAACTTTCTGAGTCGAATAAAGGGTGTCACGTAACTTGCATTTCAAGAGGGAATGTGGTATTTCTCTTGAGATTCTGCATCACAAAATTTTCTCCTCTCGCATAGAGGGGATCATTTTGGGGTGTTTCTAGAGTTGTGGCGGTAAGCTGGGGGTGCTTCTCGAGTTGCAACCAGGACCTCAGGAACTCGCTGAGTTTGCTTAAGGGAAGGCAGGTCCCCTTAGATGTTCGAATGGGAACTTCCGGTTTCCTCTCGAGCCCTTAAATATGAACAGGTGCTCATCTCGAACTGAGTCCATAAAGTGTGTTCTTTCTCTCCAAAGGGGACGGCTGTGTGAGGTAATTTTCTGAGACGAATAAAGGGTGTCAAGTACCTTTTTGCCTTACAAGAGGGAATGTGGTATTTCTCTTGAGATGCTGCATTGCAAAATTTCCTCACCTCGCATTGAGCGGATAATTTTGGTCTGTTTCTCGAGTTACGGCGGGAACCTGGGGGTGCTTCTCGAGTTACAACGGGGACCTCAGACCTCGCTCGGGTTGCTTCAGGGAAGTCAGTTACCCTTTGGTGTTGGAAGGGGAATTTCCGGTTTACTATCCAGACCTTAAATATGATCTGGGGCTCATCTAGAATTGAGTCCATAAAGTGTGTTTTCCTCTCCAATGGAGACGGCTGTTTGAGGGAACTTTCTGAGTCGAAGAAAGGGTGTCAAGTAAATTTTTGCCTTTCAAGAGGGAATATCGTATTTCTCTTGAGATTCTTCATCGCAAAATTTCCTCCTCTCGTATTGAGGAGATCATTTTCTTGTGTTTCAAGTGTTGTGGCGGGAATCTGTGAGTGCTTCCCGAGTTGCGACGGGGAACTCAGGAACTCGCTGGGGTTGGTTCAGGGAAGTCAGGTCCCCTTTAGTGTTGGAAGGGGAACTTCCGGTTTCCTCTCGAGCCCTTAAATGTGAACAGGGGCTCATCGCGAATTGAGTCCATAAACTGTCTTCTCCGTTCAAAGGGGATGGCTGTGTAAGGAAACTTTCTGAGTCGAATAAAGGGTGTCAAGTACCTTTTGGCCTTTCAAGAGGGAATGTGGTATTTCTCTTGAGATTCTGCATCGCAAAATTTCCTCATCTCGCATGGAAGGGATAATTTTGTGGTGTTTCTCGAGTTGCGGTGGAAAGCTGGGGATGCTCTCGAGTTACGATGGGGACCTCAGGAATTCACTCGAGTTACTTAAGGGAAGTCAGGTCCGCTTTTGTGCTGGAAGGCAATTTCTGGGTTACTGTCTATCCATTAAATGGCAATATTGCCTCTTCTCGATTTGAGTCCAAAGAGTGTGTTCTCCTCTCCACTGAGTTCAGATGTTAGGGAACATTCTGAGTCGTATAAAGGGAGTCAAGTACCCTTTTGCCTTTCAAGCGGGAATGTGTTATTTATCTTGAGATTCTGCAGCGCAAAATTTCCTCATCTCGCATTGAGTGCATAATTTTGGGGTGTTTCTCGAGTTGCGGCGGGAAGCTGGGGGTGCGTCTCGAGTTGCGACGGGGACCTCAGGAACTCGCTGGGGTTGCTTCAGGGAAGTCAGGTCCCCTTTGGTGTTGGAAGGGGAACTTCCGGTTTCCTCTCGAGCCCTTCAATGTGCACAGGGGCTCCTCTCGAATTGAGTCCGTAAAGTGTGTTCTCCTCTCCAAAGGGGACTGCTGTGTGAGGGAACTTTCTGAGTCGAATAAAGGGTGTCAAGTACCTTTTTGCCTTTCCAGAGGGAATGTGGTATTTCTCGTGAGATGCTGCGTCTCCAAATTTCCTCATCTCGCATGGAGGGGATAATTTTGGGGTGTTTCTCGAGTTGCGGCGGGAAGCTGGGGGTGCTTCTCGAGTTGCGACGGGGACCTCAGCAACTCGCTGGGGTTGCTTCAGGGAAGTCAGGTCCCCTTTGGTGTTGGAAGTGGAACTTCCGGTTTCCTCTCGAGCCCTTCAATGTGCACAGGGTCTCCTCTCTAATGTGTCCGTAGAGTGTGTTTTCCTCTCCAAAGCGGTCGGCTGTGTGAGGGAACTTTCTGAGTCGAATAAAGGGTGTCAAGTACCTTTTGCCTTTCCAGAGGGAATGTAGTATTTCTCTTGAGATGCTGTATCGCAAAATTTCCTCATCTCGCATGGAGGGAATAATTTTCGGGTGTTTCTCGAGTTGCGCCGGGAAGCTGGGGGTGCTTCTCTAGTTGCGACGGGGACCTCAGGAACTCGCTGGGGTTGCTTCAGGGAAGTCAGGTCTCCTTTGGTATTGGAAGGGGAACTTCCGGTTTCCTCTCGAGCCCTTCAATGTGCACAGGGTCTCCTCTCGAATTGAGTCCGTAAACTGTGTTCTCCTCTCCAAAGGGGACGGCTGTGTGAGGGAACTTTCTGAGTCGAATAAAGGGTGTCAAGTACCTTTTTGCCTTTCCAGAGGGAATGTGGTATTTCCCTTGAGATGCTGCATCGCCAAATTTCCTCATCTCTCATGGAGGGGATAATTTTGTGGTGTTTTTCGAGTTGCGGTGGGAAGCTGGGGGTGCTTCTCGAGTTGCGATGGGGACCTCAGCAACTCGGTGGAGTTGCTTCAGGGAAGTCAGGACCCCTTTGCTGTTGGAAGGGGAACTTCCGGTTTCCTCTCGAGCCATTCAATATGCACAGGGGCTCCTGTCGAATTGAGTCCGGAAACTGTGTTCTCCTCTCCAAAGGCACGGCTGTGTGAGGCAACTTTCTGAGTCAAATACAGGGTGTCAAGTACCTTTTTGCCTTTCCAGAGGGAATGTGGTATTTCTCTTGAGATGCTGCATCGCCAAATTTCCTCATCTCGCATGGAGTAGATAATTTTGGTCTTTCTCGAGTTGCTGCTGAAAGCTGGGGGTGCTTCTCGAGTTGCGACATGGACCCCAGGAACTCGCTGCCGTTGCTTCAGGGAAGTCAGGTCCCCTTTGGTGTTGGAAGGGGAACTTCCGGTTTCCTCTCGAGCCCTTCAATGTGCACAGGGGCTCCTCTCGAATTGAGTCCGTTAAGTGTGTTCTCCTCTCCAAAGGGGACGGCTGTGTGAGGGAACTTTCTGAGTCGAATAAAGGGTGTCAAGTACCTTTTTGCCTTTCCAGAGGGAATGTGGTATTTCTCTTGAGAGGCTGCATCGCCAAATTTCCTCATCTCGCATGGAGGGGATAATTTTGGGGTGTTTCTCGAGTTGCGGCGGGAAACTGGGTGTGCTTCTCGAGATGCGACGGGGACCTCAGGAACTCGCTGGGGTTGCTTCAGGGAAGTCAGGTCCACTTTGGTGTTGGAAGGGGAACTTCCGGTTTCCTCTCGAGCCCTTCAATGTGCACAGGGGATTCCTCTCGAATGGAGTCCGTAAAGTGTGTTCTACTCTCCAAAGGGGACGGCTGTGTGAGGGAACATTCTGAGTCGAATAAAGTGTGTCAAGTACCTTTTTGCCTTCCAGAGGGAATGTGGTATTTCTCGTGAGATGCTTCATCGCCAAATTTCCTCATCTCGCATGGAGGGATTTATTTTGGGATATTTCTCGAGGTTCGCCGGGAAGCTGGGGGTGCTTCTTGAGTTGCGACGAGGCCCTTAGGAACTCGCTGGGGTTGCTTCAGGGAAGTCAGGTCCCCTTTGCTGTTGGAAGGAAAACTTCCGGTTTCCTCTCGGGCCCTTCAATGTGCAAAGGGGCTCCTCTCGAATTGAGTCTGTAAAGTGTGTTCTCCTCTCCAAAGGGGACGGCTGTGTGAGGGAACTTTCTGAGTCAAATAAAGGGTGTCAAGTACCTTTTTGCCTTTCCAGAGGGAATGTGGTATTTCTCTTGAGATGCTGCATCGCCAATTTCCTCATCTCGCATGGAGTGGATAATTTTGGGGTGTTTCTCGAGTTGCGGCGGGAAGCTGGGGGTGCTTCTCGAGTTGCGACGGGGACCTCAGGAACTCGCTGGGGTTGCTTCAGGGAAGTCAGGTCCCCTTTGGTGTTGGAAGGGGTACTTCGGGTTTCCTCTCGAGCCCTTCAATATGCACAGGGGCACCTCTCGAATTGGGTCCGTAAACTGTGCTCTCCTCTCCAAAGGGGACTGCTGTGTGAGGGCACTTTCTGAGTCGAATAAACGGTGTCAAGTACATTTTTGCCTTTCCAGAGGGAATGTGGTATTTCTCCTGAGATGCTGCATCGCCAAATTTCCTCATCTCGCATGGAGGGGATAATTTTGAGGTGTTTCTCGAGTTGCGGCGGAAAGCTGGGGGTGCTTCTCGAGTTGCCACGGGGACCTCAGTAACTCGCTGGGGTTGCTTCAGGGAAGTCAGGTCCCCTTTGGTGTTGGAAGGGGACCTTCCGGTTTCCTCTCGAGCACTTCAATGTGCACAAGGGCTCCCCTCGAATTGAGTCCGTAAAGTGTGCTCTCCTCTCCAAATGGGAGGCTGTGTGAGGGAACTTTCTGACTCGAATAAAGGGTGTCAAGTACGTTTTGCATTTCCGGAGGCAATGTGGTATTTCTGTTGAGATGCTGCATCGCAAAATTTCCTCATCTCGCATGGAGGAGATAATTTTGGGGTGTTTCTCGAGTTGCGGCGGGAATCTGGGGGTGCTTCTCGAGTTGCGACGGGGACCTCAGGAACTCGCTCGGGTTGCTTCAGGGAATTCAGGTCCCCTTTGGTGTTGGAAGGGGAACTTCCGGGTTCCTCTCGAGCCCTTCAATATGCACAGGGGCTCCTCTCGAATTGAGTCCGTAAAGTGTGTTCTCCCTTCCAAATTGGTTGGCTGTGTGAAGGAACTTTCTGAGTCGAATAAAGGGTGTCAAGTACCTTTTTGCCTTTCCAGAGGGATGTGGTATTTCTCTTGAGATGCTGCATCGCCAAATTTCCTCATCTCGCATGGAGGGGAGAATTTTGGGGTGTTTCTCGAGTTGCGGCGGGAAGCTGGGGGTGCTTCTCGAGTTGCGACGGGGACCTCAGGAACTCGCTATGGTTGCTTCTGGGAAGTCAGGTCCCCTTTGCTGTTGGAAGGGGAACTTCCGTTTTCCTCTCGAGCCCTTCAATGTGCACAGGGGCTCTTCTCGAATTGAGTCCGTAAAGTGTGTTCTCCCTTCCAAAGGGGACGGCTGTGTGAGGGAACTTTCTGAGTCAAATAAGGTTGTCAAGTACCTTTTTGCCTTTCCAGAGGGAATGTGGTATTTCTCTTGAGATGCTGCATCGCCAAATTTCCTCATCTCGCATGGAGTGGATAATTTTGGGGTGTTTCTCGAGTTGTGGCGGGAAGCTGGGGGTGCTTCTCGAGTTGCGACGGGGACCTCAGGAACTCGCTGGGGTTGCTTCAGGGAAGTCAGGTCCCCTTTGGTGTTGGAAGGGGAACTTCGGGTTTCCTCTCGAGCCCTTCAATATGCACAGGGGCACCTCTCGAATTGGGTCCGTAAACTGTGCTCTCCTCTCCAAAGGGGACTGCTGTGTGAGGGCACTTTCTGAGTCGAATAAACGGTGTCAAGTACATTTTTGCCTTTCCAGAGGGAATGTGGTATTTCTCCTGAGATGCTGCATCGCCAAATTTCCTCATCTGGCATGGAGGGGATAATTTTGGGGTGTTTCTCGAGTTGCGGCGGAAAGCTGGGGGTGCTTCTCGAGTTGCCACGGGGACCTCAGGAACTCGCTGGGGTTGCTTCAGGGAAGTCAGGTCCCCTTTGGTGTTGGAAGGGGACCTTCCGGTTTCCTCTCGAGCACTTCAATGTGCACAGGGGCTCCCCTCGAATTGAGTCCGTAAAGTGTGTTCTCCTCTCCAAAGGGGAGGCTGTGTGAGGGAACTTTCTGACTCGAATAAAGGGTGTCAAGTACGTTTTGCATTTCCGGAGGCAATGTGGGGTTTCTGTTGAGATGCTGCATCGCAAAATTTCCTCATCTCGCATGGAGGAGATAATTTTGGGGTGTTTCTCGAGTTGCGGCGGGAATCTGGGGGTGCTTCTCGAGTTGCGACGGGGACCTCAGGAACTCGCTCGGGTTGCTTCAGGGAAGTCAGTTCCCCTTTGGTGTTGGAAGGGGAACTTCCGGGTTCCTCTCGAGCCCTTCAATATGCACAGGGGCTCCTCTCCAATTGAGTCCGTAAAGTGTGTTCTCCCTTCCAAATTGGATGGCTGTGTGAAGGAACTTTCTGAGTCGAATAAAGGGTGTCAAGTACCTTTTTGCCTTTCCAGAGGGAATGTGGTATTTCTCTTGAGATGCTGCATCGCCAAATTTCCTCATCTCGCATGGAGGGGAGAATTTTGGGGTGTTTCTCGAGTTGCGGCGGGAAGCTGGGGGTGCTTCTCGAGTTGCGACGGGGACCTCAGGAACTCGCTGGGGTTGCTTCAGGGAAGTCAGGTCCCCTTTGGTGTTGGAAGGGGAACTTCCCGTTTCCACTCGAGCCCTTCAATATGCACAGGGGCTCCTCTCGAATTGAGTCCGTAAAGTGTGTTCTCCTCTACAAAGGGGAGGGTTGTGTGAGGGAACTTTCTGTGTGGAATAAAGGGTGTCAAGTACCTTTTTGCCTTTCCAGAGGGAATGTGGTATTTCTCTTGAGATGCTGCATCGCCAAATTTCCTCATCTCGCATGGAGGGGATAATTTTGGGGTGTTTCTCGAGTTGCGGCGGGAAGCTGGGTGTGCTTCTCGAGTTGCGACGGGGACCTCAGGAACTCGCTGTGGTTGCTTCAGGGAAGTCAGGTCCCCTTTGGTGTTGGAAGGGGAACTTCCGTTTTCCTCTCGAGCCCTTCAATGTGCACAGGGGCTCTTCTCGAATTGAGTCCGTAAAGTGTGTTCTCCCTTCCAAAGGGGACGGCTGTGTAACGGAAATTTCTGAGTCGAATAAAGGGTGTCAAGTACCTTTTTGCCTTTCCAGAGGGAATGTGGTATTTCTCTTGAGATGCTGCATCGCCAAATTTCCTCATCTCGCATGGAGGGGATAATTTTGGGGTGTTTCTCGCGTTGCGGTGGGAACCTGGGGGTGCTTCTCGAGTTGCGACGGTGACCTCAGGAACTCGCTGGGGTTGCTTCAGGGAAGTCAGGTCCCCTTTGGTGTTGGAAGGGGACCTTCCGGTTTCCTCTCGAGCACTTCAATGTGCACAGGGGCTCCCCTCGAATTGAGTCCGTAAAGTGTGTTCTCCTCTCCAAAGGGGACGGCTGTGTGAGGGAACTTTCTGAGTCGAATAAAGGGTGTCAAGTACGTTTTGCATTTCCAGAGGCAATGTGGTATTTCTGTTGAGATGCTGCATCGCAATATTTCCTCATCTCGCATGGAGGGGATAATTTTGGGGTGTTTCTTGAGTTGCGGCTGGAAGCTGGGGGTGCTTCTCGAGTTGCCACGGGGACCTCAGGAACTCGCTGGTGTTGCTTCAGGGGAGTCAGGTCCCCATTGGTGTTGGAAGGGGAACTTCCGGGTTCCTCTCGAGCCCTTCAATATGCACAGGGGCTCCTCTCGAATTGAGTCCGTAAAGTGTGTTCTCCCTTCCAAATCGGACGGCTGTGTGAAGGAACTTTCTGAGTCGAATAAAGGGTGTCAAGTACCTTTTTGCCTTTCAAGAGGGAATGTGGTATTTCTCTTGAGATGCTGCATCGCAAAATTTCCTAATCTCGCATTAAGGGGATAATTTTGGAGTGTTTCTCGATTTGCGGCGGGAAGCAGGGGATGCTTCTCGAGTTGCGACGGGGACCTCAGGAACTCGCTGGGGTTGCTTCAGGGAAGTCAGTTCCCCTTTGGTGTTCGAAGGGGGACTTCCGGTTTCCACTTGAGCCCTTAAATGTGAACAGGGGTCATATCGATTTGAGTCCTTATAGCATGTTCTCCTCTCCAAAGGGGACGGCTGTGTGAGGGAACTTTCTGAGTCGAATAAAGGGTGTCACGTAACTTGCATTTCAAGAGGGAATGTGGTATTTCTCTTGAGATTCTGCATCACAAAATTTTCTCCTCTCGCATTGAGGGGATCATTTTGGGGTGTTTCTAGAGTTGTGGCGGTAAGCTGGGGGTGCTTCTCGAGTTGCAACCAGGACCTCAGGAACTCGCTGAGTTTGCTTAAGGGAAGGCAGGTCCCCTTAGATGTTCGAATGGGAACTTCCGGTTTCCTCTCGAGCCCTTAAATATGAACAGGTGCTCATCTCGAACTGAGTCCATAAAGTGTGTTCTTTCTCTCCAAAGGGGACGGCTGTGTGAGGTAATTTTCTGAGACGAATAAAGGGTGTCAAGTACCTTTTTGCCTTACAAGAGGGAATGTGGTATTTCTCTTGAGATGCTGCATTGCAAATTTTCCTCACCTCGCATTGAGCGGATAATTTTGGTCTGTTTCTCGAGTTACGGCGGGAACCTGGGGGTGCTTCTCGAGTTACAACGGGGACCTCAGACCTCGCTCGGGTTGCTTCAGGGAAGTCAGTTACCCTTTGGTGTTGGAAGGGGAATTTCCGGTTTACTATCCAGACCTTAAATGTGATCTGGGGCTCATCTCGAATTGAGTCCATAAAGTGTGTTTTCCTCTCCAATGGAGACGGCTGTTTGAGGGAACTTTCTGAGTCGAAGAAAGGGTGTCAAGTAAATTTTTGCCTTTCAAGAGGGAATATCGTATTTCTCTTGAGATTCTTCATCGCAAAATTTCCTCCTCTCGTATTGAGGAGATCATTTTCTTGTGTTTCAAGTGTTGTGGCGGGAATCTGTGAGTGCTTCCCGAGTTGCGACGGGGAACTCAGGAACTCGCTGGGGTTGGTTCAGGGAAGTCAGGTCCCCTTTAGTGTTGGAAGGGGAACTTCCGGTTTCCTCTCGAGCCCTTAAATGTGAACAGGGGCTCATCGCGAATTGAGTCCATAAACTGTCTTCTCCGTTCAAAGGGGATGGCTGTGTAAGGAAACTTTCTGAGTCGAATAAAGGGTGTCAAGTACCTTTTGGCCTTTCAAGAGGGAATGTGGTATTTCTCTTGAGATTCTGCATCGCAAAATTTCCTCATCTCGCATGGAAGGGATAATTTTGTGGTGTTTCTCGAGTTGCGGTGGAAAGCTGGGGATGCTCTCGAGTTACGATGGGGACCTCAGGAATTCACTCGAGTTACTTAAGGGAAGTCAGGTCCGCTTTTGTGCTGGAAGGCAATTTCTGGGTTACTGTCTATCCATTAAATGGCAATATTGCCTCTTCTCGATTTGAGTCCAAACAGTGTGTTCTCCTCTCCACTGAGTTCAGATGTTAGGGAACATTCTGAGTCGTATAAAGGGAGTCAAGTACCCTTTTGCCTTTCAAGCGGGAATGTGTTATTTATCTTGAGATTCTGCAGCGCAAAATTTCCTCATCTCGCATTGAGTGGATAATTTTGGGGTGTTTCTCGAGGTGCGGCGGGAAACTGGGTGTGCTTCTCGAGATGCGACGGGGACCTCAGGAACTCGCTGGGGTTGCTTCAGGGAAGTCAGGTCCCCTTTGGTGTTGGAAGGGGAACTTCCGGTTTCATCTCGAGCCCTTCAATGTGCACAGGGGATTCCTCTCGAATGGAGTCCGTAAAGTGTGTTCTACTCTCCAAAGGGGACGGCTGTGTGAGGGAACATTCTGAGTCGAATAAAGGGTGTCAAGTACCTTTTTGCCTTCCAGAGGGAATATGGTATTTCTCGTGAGATGCTTCATCGCCAAATTTCCTTATCTCGCATGGAGGGATTTATTTTGGGATATTTCTCGAGTTTCGCCGGGAAGCTGGGGGTGCTTCTTGAGTTGCGACGAGGCCCTTAGGAACTCGCTGGGGTTGCTTCAGGGAAGTCAGGTCCCCTTTGCTGTTGGAAGGAAAACTTCCGGTTTCCTCTCGGGCCCTTCAATGTGCAAAGGGGCTCCTCTCGAATTGAGTCTGTAAAGTGTGTTCTCCTCTCCAAAGGGGACGGCTGTGTGAGGGAACTTTCTGAGTCAAATAAAGGGTGTCAAGTACCTTTTTGCCTTTCCAGAGGGAATGTGGTATTTCTCTTGAGATGCTGCATCGCCAAATTTCCTCATCTCGCATGGAGTGGATAATTTTGGGGTGTTTCTCGAGTTGCGGCGGGAAGCTGGGGGTGCTTCTCGAGTTGCGACGGGGACCTCAGGAACTCGCTGGGGTTGCTTCAGGGAAGTCAGGTCCCCTTTGGTGTTGGAAGGGGAACTTCGGGTTTCCTCTCGAGCCCTTCAATATGCACAGGGGCACCTCTCGAATTGGGTCCGTAAACTGTGCTCTCCTCTCCAAAGGGGACTGCTGTGTGAGGGCACTTTCTGAGTCGAATAAACGGTGTCAAGTACATTTTTGCCTTTCCAGAGGGAATGTGGTATTTCTCCTGAGATGCTGCATCGCCAAATTTCCTCATCTCGCATGGAGGGGATAATTTTGGGGTGTTTCTCGAGTTGCGACGGAAAGCTGGGGGTGCTTCTCGAGTTGCCACGGTGACCTCAGGAACTCGCTGGGGTTGCTTCAGGGAAGTCAGGTCCCCTTTGGTGTTGGAAGGGGACCTTCCGGTTTCCTCTCGAGCACTTCAATGTGCACAGGGGCTCCTTTCGAATTGAGTCCGTAAAGTGTGTTCTCCTCTCCAAAGGGGAGGCTGTGTGAGGGAACTTTCTGACTCGAATAAAGGGTGTCAAGTACGTTTTGCATTTCCGGAGGCAATGTGGTATTTCTGTTGAGATGCTGCATCGCAAATTTTCCTCATCTCGCATGGAGGAGATAATTTTGGGGTGTTTCTCGAGTTGCGGCGGGAATCTGGGGGTGCTTCTCGAGTTGCGACGGGGACCTCAGGAACTCGCTCGGGTTGCTTCAGGGAAGTCAGGTCCCCTTTGGTGTTGGAAGGGGAACTTCCGGGTTCCTCTCGAGCCCTTCAATATGCACAGGGGCTCCTCTCGAATTGAGTCCGTAAAGTGTGTTCTCCCTTCAAATTGGATGGCTGTGTGAAGGAACTTTCTGAGTCGAATAAAGGGTGTCAAGTACCTTTTTGCCTTTCCAGAGGGAATGTGGTATTGCTCTTGAGATGCTGCATCGCCAAATTTCCTCATCTCGCATGGAGGGGAGAATTTTGGGGTGTTTCTCGAGTTGCGGCGGGAAGCTGGGGGTGCTTCTCGAGTTGCGACAGGGACTTCAGGTACTCGCTGGGGTTGCTTCAGGGAAGTCAGGTCCCCTTTGTTGTTGGAAGGGGAACGTCCCGTTTCCACTCGAGCCCTTCAATATGCACAGGGGCTCCTCTCGAATTGAGTCCGTAAAGTGTGTTCTCCTCTACAAAGGGGAGGGTTGTGTGAGGGAACTTTCTGTGTGGAATAAAGGGTGTCAAGTACCTTTTTGCCTTTCCAGAGGAAATGTGGTATTTCTCTTGAGATGCTGCATCGCCAAATTTCCTCATCTCGCATGGAGGGGATAATTTTGGGGTGTTTCTCGAGTTGCGGCGAGAAGCTGGGTGTGCTTCTCGAGTTGCGACGGGGACCTCAGGAACTCGCTGTGGTTGCTTCAGGGAAGTCAGGTCCCCTTTGGTGTTGGAAGGGGAACTTCCGTTTTCCTCTCGAGCCCTTCAATGTGCACAGGGGCTCTTCTCGAATTGAGTCCGTAAAGTGTGTTCTCCCTTCCAAAGGGGACGGCTGTGTAAGGGAAATTTCTGAGTCGAATAAAGGGTGTCAAGTACCTTTTTGCCTTTCCAGAGGGAATGTGGTATTTCTCTTGAGATGCTGCATCGCCAAATTTCCTCATCTCGCATGGAGGGGATAATTTTGGGGTGTTTCTTGAGTTGCGGCTGGAAGCTGGGGGTGCTTCTCGAGTTGCCACGGGGACCTCAGGAACTCGCTGGTGTTGCTTCAGGGGAGTCAGGTCCCCATTGGTGTTGGAACGGGAACTTCCGGGTTCCTCTCGAGCCCTTCAATATGCACAGGGGCTCCTCTCGAATTGAGTCCGTAAAGTGTGTTCTCCCTTCCAAATCGGACGGCTGTGTGAAGGAACTTTCTGAGTCGAATAAAGGGTGTCAAGTACCTTTTTGCCTTTCAAGAGGGAATGTGGTATTTCTCTTGAGATGCTGCATCCCAAAATTTCCTAATCTCGCATTAAGGGGATAATTTTGGAGTGTTTCTCGATTTGCGGCGGGAAGCAGGGGATGCTTCTCGAGTTGCGACGGGGACCTCAGGAACTCGCTGGGGTTGCTTCAGGAAAGTAATGTCCCCTTTGGTATTTTAAGGAGAACTTCCGGTTCCTAACGTGCCCTTAAATTTGAACAGGGGCTCATCTCGAATTGAGTCCGTAAAGTGTGTTCTCCTCTACAAAGGGGACGGCTGTGTGAGGGAACTTTCTGAGTCGAATAAAAGCTGTCAAGTACCTTTTTGCCTTTCAAGAGGGAATGTGGTATTTCTATTGAGATGCTACATCGCAAAATTTCCTCATCTCGCATGGAGTGGATAATTTTGGGGTGTTTCTCGAGTTGCGGCGGGAAGCTGGGTGTGCTACTCGAGTTGCGACGATGACCTCAGGAACTCGCTGTGGTTGCCTCAGGGAAGTCAGGTCCCCTTTGGTGTTGGAAGGGAGACTTCCGGTTTGCTCTCGAGCCCTTCAATGTGCACAGAGGCTCCTCTCGAATTGAGTCCGTAAAGTGTTCTCTCCTCTCCAAACTGGACCGCTGTGTGAGGGAACTTTCTGAGTCGAATAAAGGGTGTCAAGTACATTTTTGCCTTTCCAGAGGGAATGTGGTATTCCTCTTGAGATGCTGCATCGCCAAATTTCCTCATCTCGCTTGGAGGGGAGAATTTAGGGCTGTTTTTCGAGTTACGGCGGGAAGCAGGGGGTGCTTCTCGACTTGCGACGGGGACCTCAGGAACTCGCTGGGGTTGCCTCAGGGAAGTCAGGTCCCCTTTGGTGTTGGAAGGGGAACTTCCGGTTTCCTCTCGAGCCCTTCAATGTGCACAGGGGCTCCTGTCGAATTGAGTCCGTGAAGTGTGTTCTCCTCTCGAAAGGGGACGGCTGTGTGAGGGAACTTTCTGAGTCGAATAAAGGGTGTCAAGTACCTGTTTGCCTTTCCAGATGGAATGTGGGATTTCTCGTGAGATGCTGCATCGCCAAATTTCCTCATCTCGCATGGAGGGGATAATTTTGGTGTGTTTCTCGAGTTGCAGCTTGAAGCTGGGTGTGCTTCTCGAGTTGCGACGGGAACCTAAGGAACTCGCTGGGGTTCCTTCAGGGAAGTCAGGTCCCCTTTGGTGTTGGAAGGGGAAATTCCGGTTTCCTCTGGAGCCCTGCATTGTGCACAGGGGTCCTCTCGAATTGAGTCCGTAAAGTGTGTTCTCCTCTCCAAATTGGACGGCTGTGTGAGGGAAATTTCTGACTCGAATAAAGGGTGTCAAGTACCTTTTTGCCTTTACAGAGGGAATGTGGTATTTCTATTGAGATGCTACATCGCAAAATTTCCTCATCTCGCATTGAGGGAATAATTTTGGGGTGTTTCTCGAGTTGGGGCGGGAAGCTGGGGGTGCTACTCGAGTTGCGACGATGACCTCAGGAACTCGCTGTGGTTGCCTCAGGGTTCAGGTCCCCTTTGGTGTTGGAAGGGAAACTTCCGGTTTGCTCTCGAGCCCTTCAATGTGCACAGGGGCTCCTCTCGAATTGATTCCATGAACTGTGTTCTCCTCTCGAAAGGGGACGGTTGAGTGAGGGAACTTTCTGAGTCGAATAAAGGGTGTCAAGTAGCTTTTTGCCTTTCCAGAGGGAATGTGGTATTTCTCTTGAGATGCTGCATCACCAAATTTCCTCATCTCGCATGGAGGGGAGAATTTGGGGTGTTTCTCGAGTTTCGGCGAAAATCTGGGGGTGCTTCTCGAGTTGCGACGGGGACCTCAGGAACTCGCTGGGGTTGCTTCACGGAAGTCAGTTCCCCTTTTGTGTTGAAAGGGGAACTTCCGATTTCCTCTCGAGCCCTTCAATGTGCACAGGGTCTCCTCTCTAATGTGTCCGTAAAGTGTGTTTTCCTCTCCAAAGCGGTCGGCTGTGTGAGGGAACTTTCTGAGTCGAATAAAGGGTGTCAAGTACCTTTTCCCTTTCCAGAGGGAATGTGGTATTTCTCTTGAGATGCTGTATCGCAAAATTTACTCATCTCGCATGGAGGGGATAATTTTGGGGTGTTTCTCGAGTTGCGGCGGGAAGCTGTGGGTGCTTCTCTAGTTGCGACGGGGACCTCAGGAACTCTCTGGGGTTGCTTCAGGGAAGTCAAGTCCCCTTTGGTATTGGAAGGGGAACTTCCGGTTCCTCTCGAGCCCTTCAATGTGCACATGGTCTCCTCTCGAATTGAGTCCGTAAACTGTGTTCTCCTATCCAAAGGGGACGGCTGTGTGAGGGAACTTTCTGAGTCGAATAAAGGGTGTCAAGTACCTTTTGCCTTACCAGAGGGAATGTGGTATTTCCCTTGAGATGCTGCATCGCCAAATTTCCTCATCTCGCATGGAGGGGATAATTTTGGGGAGTTTCTCGAGTTGCGGCGGGAAGCTGGGGGTGCTTCTCGAGTTGCGACGGGGACCTAGGAACTCGCTTGAGTTGCTTCAGGGAAGTCAGGTCCCCTTTGGTGTTGGAACGTGAACTTCCGGTTTCCTCTCGAGCCGTTCAATGTGCACAGGGGTTCCTCTCGTATTGTGTCAGTAAAGTGTGTTCTCCTCTCCAAAGGGGCTGGCTGTGTGAGGGAACTTACTGAGTCTAATAAAGGGTGTCAAGTACCTTTTGCCTTTCCAGAGGGAATGTGGTATTTCTCTTGAGATGCTGCATTGCCAAATTTCCTCATCGTGCATGGAGTGGATAATTTTGGGGTGTTTCTCGAGTTGCGGCGGGAAGCTGTGGGTGCTTCTCGAGTTGCGACGGGGACCTCAGGAACTCGCTGGGGTTGCTTCAGGGAAGTCAGGTCCCCTTTGGTGTTGGAAGGGGAACTTCCGGGTTCCTCTCGAGCCCTTCAATGTGCACAGGGGCTCCTCTCGAATTAAGTCTGTAAAGTGTGTTCTCCTCTCCAAAGGGGCTGGCTGTGTGAGGGAACTTACTGAGTCTAATAAAGGGTGTCAAGTAACTTTTGCCTTTCCAGAGGGAATGTGGTATTTCTCTTGAGATGCTGCATCGCCAAATTTCCTCATCTCGCATGGAGGGGATAATTTTGGGGTTTTTCTCGAGTTGCGGCGGGAAGCTGGGGGTGCTCCTCGAGTTGCGACGGGGACCTCAGCAACTCGCTGGAGTTGCTTCAGGGAAGTCAGGTCCCCTTTGATGTTGGAAGTGGAACTTCCGGTTTCCTCTCCAGTCATTCAATGTGCACAAGGGCTCATCTCGATTTGAGTCAGGAAACTGTGTTCTCCTCTCCAAAGGGGACGGCTGTGTGAGGGAACTTTCTGAGTCGAATAAAGGGTGTTAAGTACCTTTTTGCCTTTCCAGAGGGAATGTGGTATTTCTCGTGAGATGCTGCATCGCCAAATTTCCTCATCTCGCATGGAGGGGATAATTTTGTGGTGTTTCTCGAGTTTCGCCGGGAAGCTGGGGGTGCTTCTCGAGTTGCAACGGGGACCTCAGGAACTCGCTGGGGTTGCTTCAGGGAAGTCAGGTCCCCTTTGGTGTTGGAAGGGGAACTTCCGCTTTCCTCTAGAGCCCTTCAATGTACACAGGGGCTCCTCTCGAATTGAGTCCGTAGACTGTGTTCTCCTCTCCAAAGGGGACGGTTGTGTGAGGGAACTTTCTGAGTCGAATAAAGGGTGTCAAGTACATTTTGCCTTTCCAGAGGGAATATGGTATTTCTCTTGAGATGCTGCATCGCCAAATTTCCTCATCTCGCATGGAGGGGATAATTTAGGGGTGTTTCTCGAGTTGCGGCGGGAAGCTAGGGGTGCTTCTCGATTTGCTACGGGGAACTCAGGAACTCGCTGGGGTTGCTTCAGGGAAGTCAGGTCCCCTTTGGTGTTGGAAGTGGAACTTACCGTTTCCTCTCGAGCCCTTAAATGTGCACAGGGTCTCCTCTCGAATTGAGTCCGTAAATTGTGTTCTCCCCTCCAAAGGGGACGGCTGTGTGAGGGAACTTTCTGAGTCGAATAAAGGGTGTCAAGTACTTTTTGCCTTTCCAGAGGGAATGTGGTATTTCTCGTGAGAAGCTGCATCGCCAAATTTCCTCATCTCGCATGGAGGGGAGAATTTTGGGCTGTTTTTCGAGTTGCGGCGGGAAGCTGGGGGTGCTACTCGAGTTGCGACGGGGACCTCAGGAACTCGCTGGGGTTTCTTCAGGGAAGTCAGGTCCCCTTTGTTGTTGGAAGGGGGACTTCCGATTTCCTCTCGAGCCCTTCAATGTGCACAGGGGCTCCTCTTGAATTGAGTCCATAACGTGTGTTCACCTCTCCAAAGGGGACCGCTGTGTGAGGGAACTTTCTGAGTCGAATAAATGGTGTCAAGTACCTTTTTGCCTTTCAAAAGGGAATATGGTATTTCTCTTGAGATGATGCATCGCCAAATTTCCTCATCTCTCATGGAGTGGATAATTTTGGGGTGTTTTTCGAGTTGCGGTGGGAAGCTGGGGGTGCTTCTCGAGTTGCGATGGGGACCTCAGCAACTCGCTTGAGTTGCTTCACGAAGTCAGGTCCCCTTTGGTGTTGGAAGGGGAATTTCCGATTTCCTCTAGAGCCCTTCAATGTTCACAGGGGCTCCTCTCGTATTGTGGCCGTTAAGTGTGTTCTCCTCTCCAAAGGGGACGGCTGTGTGAGGGAACTTTCTGAGTCGAATGAAGGGTGTCAAGTACGTTTTTGCCTTTCGAGAGGGAATGTGGTATTTCTCTTGAGATGCTGCATCGCCAAATTTCCTCATCTCGCATGGAGGGGATAATTTTGGGGTGTTTCTCGAGTTGCGGCGAGAAGCTGGGGGTGCTTCTCGAGTTGCGACGGGGACCTCAGGAACTCGCTGGGGTTGCTTCAGGGAAGTCAGATCCCCTTTGGTGTTGAAGGGGGACTTCCAGTTTCCTCTCGAGCCCTTCAATGTTCACAGGGGCTCCTCTTGAATTGAGTCCATAACGTGTGTTCACCTCTCCAAAGGGGAAGGCTGTGTGAGGGAACTTTCTGAGTCGAATAAAGGTTGTCAAGTACCTTTTGCCTTTCCAGAGGGAATGTGGTATTTCTCTTGAGATGCTGTATCGAAAATTTCCTCATCTCGCATGGAGGGGATAATTTTGGGGTGTTTCTCGAGTTGCTGCGGGAAGCTGGGGGTGCTTCTCGACTTGCGACGGGGACCTCAGGAACTCGCTTTGGTTGCTTCAGGGAAGTCAGGTCCCCTTTGGTGTTGGAAGTGGAACTTCCGGTTTCTTCTCGAGCCCTTCAATGTGCACAGGGTCTCCTCTCTAATGTGTCCGTAAAGTGTGTTTTCCTCTCCAAAGCGGTCGGCTGTGTGAGGGAACCTTCTGAGTCGAATAAAGGGTGTCAAGTACCTTTTGCCTTTCCAGAGGGAATGTGGTATTTCTCTTGAGATGCTGCATCGCCAAATTTCCTCATCACACATGGAGGGGATAATTTTGGGGTGTTTCTCGAGTTGCGGCAGGAAGCTGGGTGTGCTTCTCGAGTTGCGACGGGGACCTAGGAACTCGCTGGAGTTGCTTCAGGGAAGTCAGGTCCCCTTCGGTGTTGGAACGTGAACTTCCGGTTTCCTCTCGAGCCGTTCAATGTGCACAGGGGCTCCTCTCGTATTGTGTCAGTAAAGTGTGTTCTCCTCTCCAAAGGGGACGGCTGTGTGAGGGAACATTCTGAGTCGAATAAAGGGTGTCCAGTACCTTTTTGCCTTTCCAGAGGGAATGTGGTATTTCTCGTGAGATGCTGCATCGCCAAATTTCCTCATCTCGCATGGAGGGATTAAATTTGGGGTGTTTCTCGAGTTTCGCCGGGAAGCTGGGGGTGCTTCTCGAGTTGCGACGGGGCCCTTAGGAACTCGCTCGGTGTGCTTCAGGGAAGTCAGGTCCCCTTTGCTGTTGGAAGGGGAACTTCCGGTTTCCTCTCGAGCCCATCAATGTGCACAGGGGCTCCTTTCGAATTGAGTCCGTAAAGTGTGTTCTCCTCTCCAAAGGGGACGGCTGTGTGAGGGAACTTTCTGAGTCGAATAAAGGGTGTCAAGTACCTTTTTGCCTTTCCAGAGGAATGTGGTATTTCTCTTGAGATGCTGCATCGACAAATTTCCTCATCTCGCATGGAGGGGATAATTTTGGGCTGTTTCCCGAGTTGTGGCGGGAAACTGGGGGTGCTTCGCTAGTTGCGACGGGGACCTAGGAACTCGCTGGGGTTGCTTCAGTGAAGTCAGGTCCCCTGTGGTGTTGGAACGTGAACTTCCGGTTTCCTCTCGAGCCGTTCAGTGTGCACAGGGGCTCCTCTCGTATTGTGTCAGTAAAGTGTGTTCTCCTCTCCAAAGGGGACGGCTGTGTGAGGAAACTTTCTGAGTCGAATAAAGGGTGTCAAGTACTTTTTGCCTTTCCAGAGGGAATGTTGTATTTCTCGTGAGATGCTGCATCTCCAAATTTCCTCATCTCGCATGGAGGGGAGAATTTTGGGCTGTTTTTCGAGTTGCGGCGGGAAGCTGTTGGTGCTTCTCGAGTTGCGACGGGGACCTCAGGAACTCGCTGGGGATGCTTCAGGAAGTCAGGTTCCCTTTGGTGTTGGAAGGGGAACTTCCGGTTTCCTCTAGAGACCTTCAATGTTCACAGGGGCTCCTCTCGTATTGTGTCCGTAAAGTGTGTTCTCCTCTCCAAAGGGGACTTCTGTGTGAGGGAACTTTCTGAGTCGAATGAAGGGTGTCAAGTACCTTTTTCCCTTTCCAGAGGGAATGTGGTATTTCTCGTGAGATGCTGCATCGCCAAATTTCCTCATCTCGCATGTAGGGATAATTTTGGGGGGTTTGTCGAGTTGCGGCGGGAAGCTGGGGGTGCTTCTCGTGTTGCGACGGGGACCTCAGCAACTCGCTGGGGTTGCTTCAGGGAAGTCAGGTCCCCTTTGGTGTTGGAACGGGAACTTCCGGTTTCCTCTTGGGACCTTCAATGTGCACAGGGGCTCCTCTCGAATTGAGTCCGTAAAGTGTGTTCTCCTCTCCAAAGGGGACAGCTGTGTGAGTGAACTTTCTGAGTCGAATAAAGGGTGTCAAGTAACTTTTTGCCTTTCCAGAGGAAATGTGGTATTTCTCTTGAGATGCGGCATCGCCAAATTTCCTCATCTCACATGGAGGGGATAATTTTGGGGAGTTTCTCGAGTTGCGGCGGGAAGCTGGGGGTGCTTCTCCAGTTGCGACGGGGACCTAGGAACTCGCTGGAGTTGCTTCAGGGAAGTCAGGTCCCCTTTGGTGTTGGAACGTGAACTTCCGGTTTCCTCTCGAGCCGTTCAATGTGCACAGGGGCTCCTCTCGTATTGTGTCAGTAAAGTGTGTTCTCCTCTCCAAAGGGGACGGCTGTGTGAGGGAACATTCTGAGTCGAATAAAGGGTGTCAAGTATCTTTTTGCCTTTCCAGAGGGAATGTGGTATTTCTCGTGAGATGCTGCATCGCCAAATTTCCTCATCTCGCATGGAGGGATTAAATTTGGGGTGTTTCTCGAGTTTCGCCGGGAAGCTGGGGGTGCTTCTCGAGTTGCGACGGGGCCCTTAGGAACTCGTTGGGTGTGCTTCAGGGAAGTCAGGTCCCCTTTGCTGTTGGAAGGGGAACTTCCGGTTTCCTCTCGAGCCCTTCAATGTGCACAGGGGCTCCTTTCGAATTGAGTCCGTAAAGTGTGTTCTCCACTCCAAAGGGGACGGCTGTGTGAGGGAACTTTCTGATACGAATAAAGGGTGTCAAGTACCTTTTTGCCTTTCCAGAGGGAATGTGGTATTTCTCTTGAGATACTGCATCGACAAATTTCCTCATCTCGCATGGAGGGGATAATTTTGGGCTGTTTCTCGAGTTGCGGCGGGAAACTGGGGGTGCTTCGCTAGTTGCGACGGGTACCTAGGAACTCGCTGGGGTTGCTTCAGGGAAGTCAGGTCCCCTTTGGTGTTGGAACGTGAACTTCCGGTTTCCTCTCGAGCCGTTCAGTGTGCACAGGGGCTCCTCTCGTATTGTGTCAGTAAAGTGTGTTCTCCTCTCCAAAGGGGACGGCTGTGTGAGGAAACTTTCTGAGTCGAATAAAGGGTGTCAAGTACTTTTTGCCTTTCCAGAGGGAATGTGGTATGTCTCGTGAGATGCTGCATCTCCAAATTTCCTCATCTCGCATGGAGGGGAGAATTTTGGGCTGTTTTTCGAGTTGCGGCGGGAAGCTGGGGGTGCTTCTCGAGTTGCGACGGGGACCTCAGGAACTCGCTGGGGATGCTTCAGGAAGTCAGGTCCCCTTTGGTGTTGGAAGGGGAACTTCCGGTTTCCACTAGAGCCCTTCAATGTGCACAGGGGCTCCTCTCGAATTGAGTCCGTAAAGTGTGTTCTCCTCTCCAAAGGGGACGGCTGTGTGAGGGAACTTTCTGAGTCGAATGAAGGGTGTCAAGTACCTTTTTGCCTTTCCAGAGGGAATGTGGTATTTCTCGTGAGATGCTGCATCGCCAAATTTCCTCATCTCGCATGTAAGGATAATTTTGGGGGGTTTGTCGAGTTGCGGCGGGAAGCTGGGGGTGCTTCTCGAGTTGCGACGGGGACCTCAGCAACTCGCTGGGGTTGCTTCAGGGAAGTCAGGTCCCCTTTGGTGTTGGAAGGGGAACTTCCGGTTTCCTCCTGGGACCTTCAATGTGCACAGGGGCTCCTCTCGAATTGAGTCCGTAAAGTGTGTTCTCCTCTCCAAAGGGGACAGCTGTGTGAGTGAACTTTCTGAGTCGAATAAAGGGTGTCAAGTACCTTTTTGCCTTTCCAGAGGGAATGTGGTATTTCTCTTGAGATGCTGCATCGCCAAATTTCCTCATCTCACATGGAGTGGACAATTTTGGGGTGTTTCTCGAGTTGCGGCGGGAAGCTGGGGGTGATTCTCGAGTTGCGACGGGGACCTCAGCAACTCGCTGGGGTTGCTTCAGGGAAGTCAGGTCCCCTTTGGTGTTGGAAGGGGAACTTCCGGTTTCCCCTCGAGCCCTTCAATGTGCACAGGGGCTCCTCTCGAATTGAGTCCGTAAAGTGTGTTCTCCTCTCCAAAGGGGACGGCTGTGTGAGGGAACTTACTGAGTCGAATAAAGCGTGTCAAGTACCTTTTTGCCTTTCCAGAGGGAATGTGGTATTTCTCTTGAGATACTTCATGGCCAAATTTCCTCATTTCGCATGGAGGGGATAATTTTGGGGTGTTTCTCGAGTTGCGGCGGGAAGCTGGGGGTGCTTCTCGAGTTGCGACGGGACCTCAGGAACTCGCTGGGGTTGCTTAAGGGAAGTCAGGTCCCCTTTGGTGTTGGAAGGGGGACTTCAGATTTCCTCTCGAGCCCTTCAATGTGCACAGGGGCTCCTCTTGAATTGAGTCCATAACGTGTGTTCACCTCTGCAAAGGGGACGGCTGTGTGAGGGAACTTTCTGAGTCGAATAAAGGGTGTCAAGTACCTTTTTGCCTTTCAAAAGGGAATATGGTATTTCTCTTGAGATGATGCATCGCCAAATTTCCTCATCTCTCATGGAGTGGATAATTTTGGGGTGTTTTTCGAGTTGTGGTGGGAAGCTGGGGGTGCTTCTCGAGTTGCGATGGGGACCTCAGCAACTCGCTTGACTTGCTTCAGGAAGTCAGGTCCCCTTTGGTGTTGGAAGGGGAATTTCCGATTTCCTCTAGAGCCCTTCAATGTTCACAGGGGCTCCTCTCGTATTGTGTCCGTAAAGTGTGTTCTCCTCTCCAAAGGGGACGGCTGTGTGAGGGAACATTCTGAGTCGAATAAAGGATGTCAAGTACCTTTTTGCCTTTCCAGAGGGAATGTGGTATTTCTCGTGAGATGCTGCATCGCCAAATTTCCTCATCTCGCATGGAGGGGATAATTTTGGTGTGTTTCTCGAGTTGCGGCGGGAAGCTGGGGGTGCTTCTCGAGTTGCGACGGGGCCCTTAGGAACTCGCTCGGTGTGCTTCAGGGAAGTCAGGTCCCCTTTGCTGTTGGAAGGGGAACTTCCGGTTTCCTCTCGAGCCCTTCAATGTGCACAGGGGCTCCTTTCGAATTGAGTCCGAAAAGTGTGTTCTCCTCTCCAAAGGGGACGGCTGTGTGAGGGAACTTTCTGAGTCGAATAAAGGGTGTCAAGTACCTTTTTGCCTTTCCAGAGGGAATGTGGTATTTCTCGTGAGATGCTGCATCGACAAATTTCCTCATCTCGCATGGAGGGGATAATTTTGGGCTGTTTCTCGAGTTGCGGCGGGAAACTGGGGGTGCTTCGCTAGTTGCGACGGGGACCTAGGAACTCGCTGGGGTTGCTTCAGGGAAGTCAGGTCCCCTGTGGTGTTGGAACGTGAACTTCCGGTTTCCTCTCGAGCCGTTCAGTGTGCACAGGGGCTCCTCTCGTATTGTGTCAGTAAAGTGTGTTCTCCTCTCCAAAGGGGACGGCTGTGTGAGGAAACTTTCTGAGTCGAATAAAGGGTGTCAAGTACTTTTTGCCTTTCCAGAGGGAATGTTGTATTTCTCGTGAGATGCTGCATCTCCAAATTTCCTCATCTCGCATGGAGGGGAGAATTTTGAGCTGCTTTTTGATTTGCGGCGGGAAGCTGTTGGTGCTTCTCGAGTTGCGACGGGGACCTCAGGAACTCGCTGGGGATGCTTCAGGAAGTCAGGTCCCCTTTGGTGTTGGAAGGGGAACTTCCGGTTTCCTCTAGAGCCCTTCAATGTTCACAGGGGCTCCTCTCGTATTGTGTCCGTAAAGTGTGTTCTCCTCTCCAAAGGGGACTTCTGTGTGAGGGAACATTCTGAGTCGAATGAAGGGTGTCAAGTACCTTTTTGCCTTTCCAGAGGGAATGTGGTATTTCTCGTGAGATGCTGCATCGCCAAATTTCCTCATCTCGCATGTAGGGATAATTTTGGGGGGTTTGTCGAGTTGCGGCGGGAAGCTGGGGGTGCTTCTCGTGTTGCGACGGGGACCTCAGCAACTCGCTGGGGTTGCTTCAGGGAAGTCAGGTCCCCTTTGGTGTTGGAAGGGGAACTTCCGGTTTCCCCTCGAGCCCTTCAATGTGCACAGGGGCTCCTCTCGAATTGAGTCCGTAAAGTGTGTTCTCCTCTCCAAAGGGGACGGCTGTGTGAGGGAACTTACTGAGTCGAATAAAGCGTGTCAAGTACCTTTTTGCCTTTCAAAAGGGAATATGGTATTTCTCTTGAGATGATGCATCGCCAAATTTCCTCATCTCTCATGGAGTGGATAATTTTGGGGTGTTTTTCGAGTTGTGGTGGGAAGCTGGGGGTGCTTCTCGAGTTGCGATGGGGACCTCAGCAACTCGCTTGACTTGCTTCAGGAAGTCAGGTCCCCTTTGGTGTTGGAAGGGGAATTTCCGATTTCCTCTAGAGCCTTTCAATGTTCACAGGGGCTCCTCTCGTATTGTGTCCGTAAAGTGTGTTCTCCTCTCCAAAGGGGACGGCTGTGTGAGGGAACTTTCTGAGTCGAATGAAGGGTGTCAAGTACCTTTTTGCCTTTCGAGAGGGAATGTGGTATTACTCTTGAGATGCTGCATCGCCAAATTTCCTCATCTCGCATGGAGGGGATAATTTTGGGGGGGTTGTCCAGTTGCGGCGGGAAGCTGGGGGTGCTTCTCGAGTTGCGACGGGGACCTCAGGAACTCGCTGGGGTTGCTTCAGGTAAGTCAGGTCCCCTTTGGTGTTGGAAGGGGAACTTCCGGTTTCCTCTCGAGCCCTTCAATGTGCACAGGGGCTCCTCTCGAATTGAGTCCGTAAAGTGTGTTCTCCTCTCCAAAGGGGACGGCTGTGTGAGGGAACTTTCTGAGTTGAATAAAGGGTGTCAAGTACCTTTTTGCCTTTCCAGAGGGAATGTGGTATTTCTCTTGAGATGCTGCATCGCCAAAATTCCTCATCTCGCATGGAGGGGATAATTTTGGGGTGTTTGTTGAGTTGCAGTGGGAAGCTGGGTGTGCTTCTCGAGTTGCGACGGGGACCTCAGGAACCCGCTGGTGTTGCTTCATGCAAGTCAGGTCCCCTTTGGTGTTGGAAGGGGAACTTCCGGTTTCCTCTCGAACCCTTCCATGTGCACAGGGGCTCCTCTCGAATTGAGTCCGTAAACTGTGTTCTCTTCTCAAAGGTGACGGCTGTGTGAGGGAACATTCTGAGTCGAATAAAGGGTTTCAAGTACCTTTTTGCCTTTCCAGAAGGAATGTGGTATTTCTCTTGAGATGATGAAGCGCCAAATTTCCTAATCTCGCATGGAGGGGATAATTTTGGGGTGTTTCTCGAGTTGCGGCGGGATGCTGGGGGTGCTTCTCGAGTTGCGACGGGGACCTCAGGAACTCGCTGGGGTTGCTTCAGGGAAGTCAGGTCCCCTTTGGTGTTGGAAGGGGAACTTCCGGTTTCCTCTCGAGCCCTTCAATGGGCACAGGGGCTCCTCTCGAATTGAGTCCGTAAAGTGTGTTCTCCTCTCCAAAGGGGACGGCTGTGTGAGGGAACTTTCTGAGTCGAATAAAGGGTGTCAAGTAACTTTTTACCTTTCCAGAGGGAATGTGGTATTTCTCTTGAGTAGGTGCATCGGCAAATTTCCTCATCTCGCATGGAGGGGATAATTTTGGGTTGTTTCTTGAGTTGAGGCGCGAAGCTGGGGGTCCTACTCTAGTTGCGACGGGGACCTCAGGAACTCGCTGGTGTTGCTTCAGGGAAGTGAGGTCGCCTTTGGTGTTGGAAGGGGAACTTCCAGATTCCTCTCGAGCCCTTCAATGTGCCCAGTGGCTCTTCTCGAATTGAATACGTAAAGTGGGTTCTCCTCTCCAAAGTGGACGGCTGTGTGAGGGAACTTTCTGAGGCGAAAAAAGGGGGTCAAGTACCTTTTTGCCTTTCCAGAGGGAATGTCGTATTTCTCTTGAGATGCTGCATCGCCAAATTTCCTCATCTCGCATGGAGGGGATAATTTCGGGGTGTTTGTCGAGTTGAGGGGGGAAGCACGGGGTGCTTCTCGAGGTGCGACGGGGACCTCAGGAAGTCGCTGGGGTTGCTTCAGGGAAGTCAGGTCCCCTTTGGTGTTGGAAGGGGAACTTCCGGTTTCCGCTCGAGCCCTTGAATGTCCACAGGGGCTCCTCTCGAATTGAGTCCGTAAAGTGTGTTCCCTCTCCAAAGGGGACGGCTTTGGGAGGGAACTTTCTGAGTCGAATAAAGGGTGTCAAGTACCTTTTTGCCTTTCCAGAGGGAATGTGGTATTTCTCTTGAGATGCTGCATCGCCAAATTTCCTCATCTCGCATGGAGGGGAAAATTTGGAGTGTTTCTCGAGTTGCGGCGGGAAGCTGGGGGTGCTTCTCGAGTTGCGACGGGGACCTCAGGAACTTGCTGGGGTTGCTTCATGGAAGTCAGGTCCCCTTTGGTGTTGGAAGGGGAACTTCCGGTTTCATCTCGAGCCCTTCATGTGCACAAGGGCTCCTCTCGAATTGAGTCCATAAAGTGTGTTCTCCTCTCCAAAGGGGACGGCTGTGTGAGGGAACTTTCTGAGTCGAATAAAGGGTGTCAAGTATATTTTGCCTTTCCAGAGGGAATGTGGTAGTACTCTGGAGATGCTGCATCGCCAAATTTCCTCATCTCGCATGAAGGGGATAATTTTGGGTTGTTTCTCGAGTTGCGGCGGGAAGCTGGGGGTGCTTCTCGAGTTGCGACGGGGACCTCAGGAACTCGCTGGGGTTTCTTCAGGGAAGTCAGGTCCCCTTTGGTGTTGGAAGGGGAACTTCCGGTTTCCTCTCGAGCCCTTCCATGTGCACAGGGGCTCCCCTTTAATTGAGTCCGTAAAGTGTGTTCTCCTCTCCAAAGGGGACGGCAGTGTGAGGGAACTTTCTGAGTCGAATAAAGGGTGTCAAGTACCATTTTGCCTTTCCAGAGGGAATGTGGCATTTCTCTTGAGATGCTGCATCGCCAAATTTCCTCATCTCGCATCGAGGGGATAATTTTGGGGTGTTTCTCGAGTTGCGGCGGGAAGCTGGGGGTGCTTCTCGAGTTGCAACGGGGACCTCAGGAACTCGCTGTGGTTTCTTCAGGGTAGTCAGGTCCCCTTTTGTGTTGGAGGGGAACTTCCGGGTTCCTCTTGAGCCCTTCAATGTGCACAGGGGCTCCCCTTTAATTGAGTCCGTAAAGTGTGTTATCCTCTCCATAGGGGACGGCAGTGTGAGGGAACATTCTGAGTCGAATAAAGGGTGTCAAGTACCTTTTTGCCTTTCCAGAGGGAATGTGGTATTTCTCTTGAGATGTTGCATCGCCAAATTTCCTCATCTCGCATGGAGGGGATAATTATGGGGTGTTTCTCGAGTTGCGGCGGGAAGCTGTGGGTGCTTCTCGAGTTGCGACGGGGACCTCAGGAACTCGCTGGGGTTTCTTTAGGGAAGTCAGGTCCCCTTTGGTGTTGGAAGGGGAACTTCCGGTTTCCTCTCTAGCCCTTCAATGTGCACAGGGGCTCCTCTCGAGTTGAGTCCGTAAAGTGTGTTCTCCTCTCCAAAGGGGACGGCTGTGTGAGGGAACTTTCTGAGTCGAATAAAGGGTGTCAAGTACCTTTTTGCCTTTCCAGAGGGAATGTGGTATTTCTCGTGAGATGCTGCATCGCCAAATTTCCTGATCTCGCATGCAGTGGAGAATTTTGGCTTGTTTCTCGAGTTGCGGCGGGAAGCTGGGGGTGCTTCTCGAGTTGGGTCGGCGACCTCAGGAACTCGCTGGGGTTGCTTCAGGGAAGTCATTTCCCCTTGGTGTTGGAAGGGGAACTTCCGGTTTCCTCTCGAGCCCTTCAATGTGTACAGGGGATCCTCTCGAATTGAGTCCGTGAAATATTTTCTCTTCTCAAAGGGGACGGGTGTGTGAGGGAACTTTCTGAGTCGAATAAAGGGTGTCAAGTACCTTTTTGCCTTTCCAGAGGGAATGTGGTATTTGTCTTGAGATGCTGCATCGCCACATTTCCTCATCTCGCATGGAGGGGAGA